>NW_011494601.1:1571673-1622757 GCF_000754665.1 Bison bison bison
AAAACTCCTAGAGGAAAACATAGGCAAAACACTCTCTGACATAAATCACAGCAGGATCCTCTATGACCCACCTCCCAGAGTAATGGAAATAAAAGCAAAAATAAACAAATGGGACTTAATTAAACTTAAAAGCTTTTGCACATGAAGGAAACTATAAGCAAGGTGAAAAGACAGCCTTCAGAATGGGAGAAAATAATAGCAAATGAAGCAACTGACAAAGAATTAATCTCAAAAATATACAAGCAGCTCCCACAATTCAATTCCAGAAAAATAAATGACCCAATCAAAAAATGGGCCAAAGAACTAAACAGACATTTCTCCAAAGAAGACATACAGATGGCTGACAAATACATGAAAAGATGCTCAACATCACTCATTATCAGAGAAATGCAAATCAAAACCACAATGAGGTACTATCTCTTGCCGGTCAGAATGACTGCTATCAAAAAGTCTACAAACAATAAATGCTGGAGAGGGTGCAGAGAAAAGGGAACCCTCTTACACTGTTGGTAGGAATGCAAATTAGTACAGCCACTATGGAGAATAGCGTGGAGATTCCTTAAAAAACTGGAAATAGAACTGCCATACGACCCAGCAACCCCACTGCTGGGCATACACACTGAGGAAACCTGAATTGAAAGAGATACGTGTAATCCAATGTTCACTGTAGCACTGTTTACAATAGCTAGGACATGGAAGCCACCTAGATGTCCATCAGCAGATGAATGGATAAGAGAGCTGTGGTACGTATAAACAATGGAATATTACTCAGCTATTAAAAAGAATGCATTTGAATCAGTTCTAATGAGGTGGATGAAACTGGAGCCTCTTATACAGAGTGAAGTAAGTCAGAAAGAAAAACACCAATGCAGTATATCACCACATACATATGGAATTTAGAAAGATGGTAACAATGACCTTATATGTGAGACAGCAAAAGAGACACAGATGTAAACAACAGACATTTGTACTCTGTGGGAGAAGGCGAGGGTGGGATGATTTGAGAGAATAGCACTGAAACATGTATATTACCATATGTGAAATAGATCGCCAGTCCAGGTTCAATGCATGACAGGGCACTCAGGGCCGGTGTGTTGGGACGACCCTGAAGGATGGGATGGGGAGGGAAGTGGGACGGGGGTTCAGGATGCAGGACACTTGTACACCCATGGCTGATTCATGTCAATGTATGGCAAAAATCACTACAATATTGTAAAGCAATTAGCCTCCAATTAAATAAATTAATTTCCAAAAAAAAAGGTTTCCTGTGACAGTACAGCAAGCCTCTTTTTTCAAACAGAGAATGTTCCCAAATTCATCCTCAAGTAAAAGTAAAAATTCTTGAGGGCTGGCCCCCTGAATGAACAGAACTAAATTCCACCAAACTAATTCACTGCAAAGATTGAAGTTCATCCCTTGGTTTAAAGAGTTTGAGTATGTATTTTTCTATCTTCCCTGAAAAATGATATTAAAGGTAATAAATCATGACATATTTTAAGTTAAGTCAAAATAATTCACTCCCATTCTGGGTATTGGCAAATGGCACAAAGTATCCGGAGACTAACTGAAAAAAGAAAAGATTAAGAAAAGCTATTGAGTGGGGCAGAAATCATGGGTCACTCAGTGCCAAAATATGGCAAATTTTATGGGAAATATCTTTGAATATTATTCTGAAGAGTAGGATATGCTTCCTCAATAAAGAGGAAAGTGAGTAGAGAGATGAGTCAAATGGTTATTATATGGTAACTATTTTGTTAAGTGCTTTGTAAACATTTAATCTCACAACGGTTATGCAAGATGCATGTTATTAGCCATTTGCAAAAGAAATGAAAGAAATTAGGTTAAAATAGAAAATATGCCTAGTTTCGTGCTAATAAATGACAAAACTAAAATACAAATTCAAATCTCACTAAAGACCACCTTCCCAGACCAAATGCTAAATCAAAATAAAGAACATAATCTAATAATAAAAAATTCAAATGGATCAAACAACAGTTTAAAATGAGACACCCCTCCACAATGGATTCACTAAAAGTATCCAATAATATCTTGTCTTAGACACCTTTCAAACAAAAAAAATAGAGAAAACCTTAAAAAGTTTTTAATGGGGGAAAGATAAACCGGGCAATGTGAAGCCAAAGAAAGCTGGGAGAGCAATCTTAACACTTGACAGGATGGAATTCAAAACAAGAAGAGTAACAACATTACGTATTGATCAAAGAGAATAGCAGAGTAAGAAAATATATTAATAATTAGGAATATTCATGCACTTTACAATATAATTTCAAAATATATAAAGAAATAACTGACAGAACTGTGGGAATAAATGTATAAATTTACAGTTACAGCTGCGAAATGAATATTCACTCCCAGAAACTGATAAATAAAGCAATAAAATTGAGCAAAAATATAGAGTATCTGAATAACGCAGGTATTGAATATAGAGGACTTTCAATAAATATAAAATGAAATTTTTTAATTGAACACTTAATATGCACCAAGAAATGAGCATGTGTTGAGTCATGGGAGTGTCAGAAAATTCTAAGGACTCAGTATCACAGAGGAATGTTCTCTACTCAGAAAATAATAACATTAGAAATTATCAACAAAAATTTAAGTTCAAAACCTTCTGTATCAGGAAACAGGATTACATATTACTAATAAGTTGGTGGCTAAAAAATCATAAGTAAAGTTAATAAATACTTAAAAACTCAGTAACAATTAAGACACCTCATTTCAAAATCTGTAGGAATAGCAGAAGCTGAACTTTTCAGATATTTATAAGTTCATCAAGGAAAATTAAAGCAAAAATTGAAAGCAAATAGTCAATTCAAGAAGTTGCAGAAAATAAAAGAAAAAAGCAGAAAATAATACAGGTAAAGGCAAAAATAAACGAAATTAATAATCAAAAAATAGATATTTAACAAAGCCAAAAGCTAGTTCTTTGATAAATTAACAGCATAGAACTTTGACAAAACCTGTCTAAATAAAACGGGGAAATATTAAAATAAACAAACAACAGAATGAAATAGGAACTAGCAACAAAAACAATATAAATGAAACAATAATAAATTGAACAATTATACACTAAAAATCTAAAAACCTAGATAAAAAGAGTAGGTTTCTTGACAATGCTTCTGGCAGGGACAGAACATGACCCTGACCCAGTGAGCAGCATAGCCCCCGCTCCAGACCCCTGCCCCGAAGACTAGTGATCTGAGCCTAGATGCCAGCAGACACCCTGAGATCCATCTCTAAGAGCATACCTACCTTCCATCACTCTAGAGCCAGAGTTTTCCAAAGCACAAATCTGACCAGATATCACCCCTATTTGAAAGACTTTGGTGGGTCTGAGAAACTGTCACAGCCAAGGGCAGCCAAAGGAGACATGGCAATGAAATGAAATCTGATATCCTGATGGGATCCTGAAGCAGACCAGGGACATTAGATAAAAATTTAGGAAGACTGAATGAGGTACAAACTGTAGTTAATAATGATATATCAATATTGATTCATTCACTGTGACAGGGCTTCTCAGGTGGCTCAGTGGTAAAGAATCCCATTGCTAATATGGGAGACACAGAAGCCACAGCTTTGATCCCTGGGTGAGGAAGATCCCCTGGAGAAGGCAAACAGCAACCCACCCCAGTATTCTTGCCTGGAAAAATTCCATGGACACAGGAGCTTGGCAGGCTGTAGTCCATGGGGTCTCAAAGAGTCAAACATGACTGAGCAACTGAGCACGCATGCACTGTGACAAAACTACTGCACTGATATTCGATGTTAACAATAGGGGGAATTGGGTGAGATGTACACAGGAATTCTCTGTTCTGTCTTGGCAATTTTTTATGTAAATCTAACCACATTATAAAAATAAATGTTATTGAATTACAAAGAATCTAACAAAGGAGAAGAAACTTTCAGGGGTTCTCCAACACTTCTAAACTCAAATTCCTTTTCTTGGGAAGCTCAGTCCTTCATGAACTGTTATTCCCAGGGGGGCTAGAGACCAACTGGTAGAACCAGCAAGAATGGAGAAAGATGGGAAGACTGCTTCTTATCAGGCTATAGAACAGGATGGCTAATGGGAACATTAAAAAAGACAGGGTCAAGCAAAGGAAAAGAAGAGAATTCTGAGGGATATCCCTGGTGGTTCAGTGATTAAGACTTCACCTTCCAATGCAGGGGATGTGGGTTCAATCCCTGGTCAGGGAGCTAAAAGTCCCACGTGCCTCACGGCCAAAAAAACTTAAAACATAAAAAACAGAAGCAATGGTGTAACAAATTCAACAAAGACTTTAAAATCATCCAGAGCAAAAAAAAAAAAAAAGAGAGAGAGAGAGAGAATGCTGAGAAATGGCTTGAGTTTGGGAAGGGTCCTGATTTTGACCAGCAAAACAGCAAACATTCTACAAGTTTCCCCAAAAGGAGCTTTGGCATGCTTTGGGGACTTGTAGTCATGGCTTGAGGGACCCCTGCTGCTGTGCTCCCTTAGCTTGAGACCTAAGTTGGTTCAGCAGCCCAGGCTGGAACCCCAACCTTGGCTTAACAGGGGTCCCTCCACCAGCCAATGCATCTAGATGAGGTCAGGCACAGTTCAGTCAGATCTAAATGGATAGGATGCTGTTCCTCATGGTTGCAGCCACAGATTATTTTCAGATGTCACCCTCAACCCTTGAGCTTTACCAAGCCCAGGATGGTAGGCTCAGGGGTCCTTGTCCAAACTTGATCCTCCCAGGTCAAGTTCCCAGGGTCAGTCCAAATTAACTTAAAGACAATCGCAATATTATAAGGGAGGTTTGGAATAGAACTGATGATTTCTAAGAACCTTTCCAGCTTGAAAAATATTCTCTGAATTTCTCCACCAAATCTGTACACCTAGACTCTTAAATCCCCTTGTCTTTCCTTCTCCAGATTCCTTATTTTCAATTACTCTACAGTCCTAAGAGTCTCCAGCTTTCTTTCCACCCAGACCCCCACGAGAAGAGAATGTCTGTGCTTGAATACCCCGTGTGGCCTACAGAGGAAATGCCAAGTGGCCACACACAGAAGCTACTTTGCAGGTTACAGACTACATTTCCATCCATATCCCCCCACTCATCTTTTGGCAAAATGCAGACAGAAGATTAAAGACTGAGGAGGATTCTATCGAATCAGGCAAAATTAATTAGCTGCAATTTCACTGCTGAGCTACCAGGTAAATTTCACATTGTGATCACTCCAAGCTTCTGCATTAATGTGACAATAACATCTTTTAAGTATTCAATATCCCATTTTCCTCCATGCATGGGCAAGCCTGAGAATTAGGTACTAGCCTAGATGCCATGCTTGGTTTGGAGCTGGGGATAATCACATTTTGTAGAATGCTTCTCATAGAGAAACACAGTAGCTTCAGGCTTCATTTTTTCTCCTCCCACCTTTAAATGGGAATACTATCAACCTCACGGGGTTGTTGAGACACTTCTAACATAGCATCTGGCACATAATTAGTGCTCAGTATAGCTTTATATGGCAACAACACAGGTATGTCCCCAACGGCAGTGAAGGCTTCAGAAGAAAAACTTTAGAGGAGTGGGGATTGTGGTATTTGGGTTACACTTAATGATTCAGAAAGCATGGGGTCCACATAAAAGGAACAGCAGGTCAGCTGGAGAGAGGACACGTGGCTACCCTCTGTGACCATGGCTCACCGAGCCTGCACACCTCCCACACCACCTGAGCCTGACTCAGAGAGCCCTAGACCCCAGGAAGTCTTCTCTGTGTGAAATAAAATCTTCTCAGCAGACCAGGGTAGGCCCTGGCTCTACCCTCTGCTGCTACATAAAACAGTTCTATAGTTCTTAGTCACTCTTTCATGCTCGACTCTTTGCCACCCTTTGGGCTGTAGCCCACCAGGCTCCTCTGCCCATGGGATTCTTCAGGCAAGAATACTGGAGTGGGTTGCCATTTTCTTCCTCCAGGGTATCTTCCCGACCTAGGGATTGAACCCTTGTCCCCCAAGTCTCCTGCACTGCAGGCGATTCTTCACCTGCTGAGCCATCCTTCTGCTTCTGAATGGCGGCCCTGCAGGAGCACTTTTGTCCTCACTAAGGGCCCCTCATTCCGTCCTCAGTCCCCAGTGCCCAGACTGAAGCTGTGTTGCCTCGTGCTTAATCACAAGACCTCTGAAGTCAGGCAGGTGTGGAGAGAATCTAGTTTGGCCCTGGTCCAGTTATTTTACTCTCTTAAGCCATAATGCCTCTTCTGTAATGTGGAAGATTTAATAGAGAAAATACCTCACAGAGTCTTGTGCATAATTGAACACCAGCCTTAACTCATATTAAGCACTTACTAAATGTTAGTAATTTTCATAAAATGGGGGATTTACAGGAGAAGATAGCTCAAAGAGTTTGTGCACAATACAAGCATAAGTTTTAATGCATATTAAGCATTCCATTAAATACTAATAAATTATTTTTCCTTTAAACTCTGTTATATGCGAGTTTTCTGACACCTTTAATCATTTTCATAGGTAAATAAGTAAATAGATAGATAGGTAAATAGATAGATAGATAGATAGCTATACCAGAAGCTCTCTGAAAGTGTCTAGTGTTCTCCTACCTCACTGGCTGATACTAACTGGTGTCCTCTGTTAATTCAGGCTCTTTGCTGCTGCTGCTGCTGCTGCTGCTAAGTTGCTTCAGTCGTGTCCGACTCTGTGCGACCCCAGAGACGGCAGCCCACCAGGCTTCCCTGTCTCTGGGATTCTCCAGGCAAGAACACTGGAGTGGGTTGCCATTTCCTTCTCCAATGCATGAAAGTGAAAAGTGAAAGTGAAGTCGCTCAGTCGTGTCCAACTCCTAGCGACCTCATGGACTGCAGCCTACCAGGCTCCTCCGTCCATGGATTTTCCAGGCAAGAGTACTGGAGTGGGGTGCCATTGCCTTCTCCGAATTCAGGCTCTTTGGATACCTCCAAATGCTGGGTGCTCAGGATTTATTCAAGGCCCTCAAATTCCCTCTATCTAGCCCTGGCTGTTAATAACATCCCTATGTCTAAGACCACCCCAACCATTCTAGCTCTAGCTCAGATATTTCTACTGAGCTCCAGATTCATATACCAACTGTTTACCTCACACTTCCTTTTGAATGTTGTGCAGTAAAGAATTTAACCTTGCCCCAGAAGAAGTCTAGCCTCTGCCCTTTGCTTCTAAGAGGTTATCTTTAAGCCTTTGAAAATGTCATGCCTGAAAGGAGCATCTTTATTTGCCTAAGAGCCTTGGATTGTGCAAAATAGTCTTAACAATGCGATTTAGGGTAGGGAACTTGACTTATGTGGTATTGGAAGTTAGGATCAGTCACGTGAGCAATCGATCATGCCTACACAATTGATGCCAATAAAAACTCCAAATACTGAGGCTCAGATGAGCTTCTCCAGTCGTTAGTATTCCATGCATATTGTTCACATTAACACCAGTAGAACAATGCTGGGGAGAGGACAATGTAAGTTCCATGTCTGGTATTTCTGGACTCTGCTACGAGCTTCTTCTGTTGGCTGATTTCAATCAGTATTCTTTCCTTGTAGCAAACCATAAATATGGATAGAATGGCTTTCAGTGAATTCTGTGAATCTTTCTAGTGAATTATTAAATATCAAGGCAGTTTTTAAAGTCCCCAAACTTGCAATTGGTGTTGGAGTGAAAATGATCTTATAGACTGTGCCTCCTAACCTCTTGGTAGGCAAATTCTTGTGGATGTCTAATGGCCTCTCAAACCTAGTGTATCCCAAACAGAAACCTTGATCTGATCTTCCAAAAAGTAAACTAACAATAAAAATTTTAAAACCTTCAAAACAAGGCTCTTAATAACATTTTGCTCATCACCATCAGACCAGCAGAAGGAAAACATACACGGAGTAGGCATGGGGGGGTTTCAGAAGCCAGGACTAGAGGGACATCTATCTCTTGTATTTGCATTCCATTGGCTGAAACATAACCGGACAGTCACACACCTAATATTAAGGGTGGCTAGAAAATATACAAGACTTGGGTGCTCAGCAGAAGAAAAAAGCCTGCTGAGTAGTTAGCCATAGCTGCCATACTTCCCATCAATAGAGGACTGAAGCTCACTCCTTCATTTCTGCTCTTCACTAGGTTGATTCCTGCATCAGGCCGTCCACTGCTGCTGTTACATTTGCCTGGACCTCTGCATGACTGGCTCCTTCTTGTCAATCATACATCAGCTCAAATGTCACCTCCTCAAACAGGGCTTTCCTGGGTACCCAATCAAAAGTAACCTCCACTCACCAGTTACTTTCTGACATTACCAGTGTTGGAATTTTGTCATGCACTTAGGTTAGGATCTGAATCAGTCATGTTATTTCTGAACTTGTTTATCAGTCTGTACATTAAGAAAGGGCTTTCTTGTTGGCTTGGGTGGTAAAGAATCTGCCTGCAACATGGGATACCTGGGTTCAATCCCTGGGTTGGGAAGATGCCCTGGAGAGAAGGGAATGGCAACCCACTCCAGTATTCTTGCCTGGAGAATTCCATGGACAGAGGAGCCTCGTGGGCTATAGCCCATGGGGTCACAAAGAGTTAGACATGACTGAGCAACTAATACTTTCACTTTTCATTAGGGAATCTATGAGTGCCTGAGCCTGGCACTGACACACTAGTATTTTTGAAAGAAAGAATGAATGAATCCTTCCCTATGCATTTGCCAATTCACCAAACATCATCTGAACCATGGAGAAGGAAATGGCAACCCACTCCAGTATTCTTGTCTGGAGAATCCTGTGGACAGAGGAGCCTGGAGGGCGGCTGTCCATAGGGTTGCCCAGAGTCAGAGATGACTGCAGCGACTTAGCATGCATCCATGCATTGAAGAAGGAAATGGCAACCCACTCCAGTATTCTTGCCTGGAGAATCCCAGGGACAGGGGAGCCTGGTGGGCTGCTGTCTATGGGGGTCGCACGGAGTCGGACACAACTGAAGCAACTTAGCAGAAGCAGCAGCAGCAGCATCTGAACCATGCAACCCCCACATGAGATTTCCATAGCACAAAAACACACATCATTTTGTGGTTCCACTGCTTCTTCCGCTAGGCCCCATACTGTCAGGAGCACTGAGACCAAAACCCTCGAGCCTTTTGATGTAGGTCCTAAAGCTCTGATCCTTCTGACTTGTACCTTTCTATCTGCTGTTTACTTTCCTAGGGGTAATCTCAGAATTTATTCCTGTTAAAACTCTTCATTTTATATAAATGATACAGTTTGTCTCTGGGAGTCTTTAATGATCCCATTGTATTGGTTCTTCCATCCAAATTGAGTCAGTACATAACTGGGTGCACCCTACAGGGAATGGGAAGCAAAACAGTGTTCTTTTGGCTCTGGCTGTTACCCTTGCCCCAAACTTAACATTTCAGATACTGTCCTTGTTCAACTAACTCCAGACAAAATTAATAGGCCCTTGAGCCCAACCTGTCCTTATTAATCTTGAGTCTCAGACTCTTAGGAGCTTTGTTCTTCCTGACACAGCCTGACAAGGTCACTGTCCTGCCCATGTGTTCCTCCTCCCATCTCTCCTACTCATGCCCTGCGGAGCCTCTGGAATTTCTACAGGGCCTTTGGGTGTCAGTCACTAGGCTTTTCATTAAACATGCCATGATTTTAAGCATGGTTCATTCACTTACTAGCTGTATGATTCTGGGCCTCTGTGTCCTCTTCTCTAAGAAGAGGTGACCATGCTCATTTGAGGGGCTGTTGTGAGGATTAAAGAAAATAAAATGTGTAAAGCACAGAGCCCAGCACAGAGAAGGACTCTAACAGAAAGCTCACATCCTCAAAATAGGATACGCCTTGTGGGTTCACCAGGTCCATTAGATCCTCACATCCAGCCCTGCACATGTTGACGAAGGAGAGTTGATGCCCTTTCCTTGGGAATGTTTCCACGTGGGGCATACCTCAGCCATCATCTGGCGCACTCACTCCTGCAGACAGGGGCAGAGCACTGATGCCCACCAGGCATGGGCTTTACCACTCATGATGAAGTCTAAAAACAGGGTTCAGGGGGCCTCAGTCCCTTTCCTGGGAAAGGATCAAGGGTCAATAGACTGTTGACCCAGGAGTTCCTATGACCTCTTCACCCCCCTGTCTTAAAGCCTTGACCAATATCAAGTTCTGAAACCTCTCACAGAGCAAACAGAAGAACCCATCCGTCATCTGAGACACAGTTCTACCAACAGCCCATCCTGGGATGCACCATCCCTGGCTGGAGGGGGACTGTGATGCTGGACATGGGCCACTTTCTTCTCACTGACTAGGAAGAGAGGTGAGAAGCCTGCAGTTCTGCCGACAGATCAGGTGTAGCCAGGGCGAAACCAGGTCAGGACGGGAGTCGACAATAGCCACCTCACATCCTCCCATCTCCCCCCCACCAGCTCGAGGTGTCTTTGTCCTGGGAGATCCCCTTCTGTACTGGTTGCAGAGAAAAGACCAGCACAATAGTGGAAGAGAGGGCAGCTGAAAGGTATTTCCTCTAGGAATAAAAGTAGCTGGTAAAAAAATGAAAGGAATCTTATTCTTTTCATTGTGGCATTTTTTTTCTTATGAATCATTGTATCGGAAAGGTCACTCTTTGAGGCCGATGGCGTTCATTGGAATACATTTGCTTTCCACTCTTCAGTCGTGGGGCCTGCACATCACAAGACAGAGAAGCTGACGAGATGGCTACTCTTCTAAAATCTTAAATTGCAACTATGTGAATAGCTAAAATAAAGCTTTCTGGGGCTCTGAAGTTCTGGCCTTTTAAAAAATTGAATTTATAGGTTACTCTGCTTTCAGATGTCCCTTGCCAATTCTGGCTTGTGCAAAGAACCATAAACCCCAAGTGAGAGGCTGGTTTTCCAGAGCCTCTCAGGAGGCAGCAATTCTGGTTCAGCCATCCATATACTCATCGTGTATCCACCCATCCATCCACCCATCCAGGCAGTCATCTGTTCTTGCAACAACCATTGGCTGAGTGCCAGCCTCTGGCCTCTACAGTATCAGTATAACAGGAAATCCACAGCGGTGGTCCCTGGTCTTGTGGAACCGGTATTGAAGGTGGGTGAACTAGGAAACCCGTGTAGCTGGATGATTTGTTATAAACGCACTATAACCTCATTTAGAAATGCTGTTGTTGTTGTTCAGTTACTAAGTCGTGTTCGACTCTGCCACCCCATGGACTATATAATCTACCAGGCTCCTCTGTCCATGATGTTTCCCGACAACAGTACTGGAGTGGGTAGCCATTTCCTTCTCCAGAGGATCGTCTTGACCCAGGGCCTGAACTCACATCTCCTGCTTTGCAGGTGCATTCTTTACCACTGAGCCTCCTGGGAAGCCCCCATTTAGAAATGCACTACATATTTGCTAGAAATATACTATGACTTTTTTAGCTTAAATATACTATAACAGTGTCTTATTCCCCGAAAGGAATATTTTTCCTGCAGTCTTGGATTTCTTTCACCTAGTGGATACGTGCATGAATAAGTTTTTGTTTTAAAATGTTTGAGCGAATGGTCTCTCACTGCCCACTGAGGGTCACCCTGCAGCCACTGTTTTCAGCCTACACAAGGCTTTTAAAGACACTGGATGTGGGCAGGTGAGAGACCCCAAATAATCCTGATGTTAACCACTCACCCTCTGCAGGCAGTTGAGTTTGTGGATGTTCTCTATATACACAGTGAAGAAAAATTGGGCTGGCAGAAGTTCTCAACCTTGGCTGCAAGTTAGTCACCTGGAACTTTTAAAAATCACTATGCCCAGATTGCATCCAGACCAATTAAATCAGAGAAGCTGGAGGTGAGAGCCAAGCATCAGTTTTTAAAGTTCCCCAGAGGCATCCAATGAGAACAGCTAGTCTTAGCAGAAGAGCTGGCAGCTTTAAACACTGAGGGTTGAAAGAAGAATTATTCCAGCCCTTTAAGATGGGCTGCAGAAAGGGAGGGTTTGGGTTTCTGTTCCTAATGGGAGCCAGATCATCATCACAGGGTCCTTCCCAGGGAAGCAATGATGTCATTAGCAGAAGGAGCAGAGCAAGAGGCACAGGCAGCCACCGTGGTTCATGGAAGCCCCAGGGCACTTGTCCAAGGAGAACCCAGGAATGGCAAGACCTCGTGGGCAGAACTTCAGGGCTGGAGTTTATATTATTTAGGAAGTTTAGGACATGTGTCCCTTTTTGAACCTCAAGTATCGTGTAAGTAATTCATCCCTTTTACCCACTCATTGGTCAGCTAGGGTAGCAAGTGCTAAGAAGGAGACAGACCCTTGGTTGTGGTAAAAGAGGGTCACAAGCTGGCTGGTACTGTCTCTTTTTACCAGCACCCATCAGCCAACCACACCTACCTCAGCTCCCAGCCACACCCCACTGGGTCACATCCTCTGAGCACTTTAGCTCCAAAGCAGAGAGTGGTGGTAGGTTGGGAACACTGGGCTCCAAGTAGCCAAGTCCACCTAAGGCTTAATTCATCCTTTAACTACAAATTTCAAGGGTGATGCTCTTCCTTAGGTCCCCTTCCTCCTACCCTGTTGCCCGCTGTACCCTCTCTCCACTGCACACTCCAGCTTCCTTCCCAAACAAAGAAGGTAAAAGTGTCTGAAATGTTTGACCAGCCCCTTTCCTCTACAAAAAGGGAATTTTCCCACCCCTCTGAATTTCTCCTGCAGCATGTGGCTTTAAGAACCTTCCCTTGCTTACTGTTAGGATTATTCACCATATTGCATAAAAATAAAAAACTATAAGCTTGTTCTCTCTGTTGGCACAGCCTACAAGGAACAGCTGGCAGCTTTGTAAATGACTCCATTAAATCCCATCTTTGTAGTGGGGCAAAGATTTCCACAGCCCAGTGCTTCTCAACCTCGGCTGCAGTTGGAATCATCTAGATGAATTTTTAAAAATAAGATGCCTAGGTCCACAGCTTACCTCCATAGATTTTGTTTTAATGAGTCTGCGAGGGGCAGGGAGGGCTGTACAAGAGAACTGACTTCTCAGCACTCCACGTGATTCTACAGGGTGCCCCAGGTGGAGAACCCCTGCAGTGGAGCTGACAAATTTCTTGTCTGCCCAGGGAGCATCTCTGAAGTGCCATGATCAGGGATGCAACTTGATGAAATAAAGCTACATCACTCATCCTCCAGGGGGTCTGCAGGTTCCCATCTGGTGCTCTCACTGCCTCCAAACTCACCTCCAGTTGGTATAGGCACTGCTGCAGCCACCCCATCTTTATGCAAATATATGTTCCAGGGTAAAATATCTTTACTTGATATACTTTTCAATCAGCAAACCCTCTCTGAGCACATAGAATAAGACGGGTGCAGCATACATAAGAGCCAGCTCCTGCCCTTCCTCAAAGAGCCCCATGTCCAACTGGGGAGACGAGCAGGTGATCAAAGGCTGACCTGTATGCTAATGCATATAAACTCAGGGTGTACAGTGGACTTCCAGGGACGGGGCAACAACAGGTGCTGAGGTAGAGACAGCTGCCTGGAGGAGGCAGGTCAAAAGTAGGGTGGAGAATAGAGAACAGTAAGGCCAAAAGGAGAGCTTCCTCAGGAAAGGCGAAAGAGAAAGGACAGCCCAAGGGCAGGAAAAGGGGTAACAATGGGAGGAGATGATGGGAGAAATCAGGCAGAGGAAGCTGGGTCTAACCCCACTAACCTATCACAACCCCGTGAACTGAGGCCACTACCATTGCCTCTATAGAACTTTGGGCCTGCCTCGTCCTTATCTGTAGAGGCCCTGCCCCTGGGAGGGATACAGGTAGTAGTAGGAGAATGAGTGTTCATCATTTGCTGAATCATAATCCAAACTATCGCTCACACCCAGCCAGTTAACAAAAATTCCTTAGTATCAGCTGATTTCCAGACCACCGTATTTCACAAATGTCCTTTTTACAGGCTACTGGTTCAAATGGAGATCCAAACAGTGTCCATATATCGCGTTCAGTGGATGTGTCTCTTAAGTTTCTTTTCATCCAGAAAAGAAACTTTTTCACCCCACCTCCAATATTTTTCTTATGTCATTTCTTTATCAAAGAAGTCAGGTCATTTGTCCCATAGCATTTCCCTCATTCTGAAGTTAACTCTCTACATCCTCATTTGAGGTGTAATTTAAAAGCATAAACAAACAAAAACAGGCAGAGAATCATCAGGACAGGGAAGAGGCAGGGACGCCTGCCTAAGAAATATTCTCTAGAAAAAAAAAGAATAACCAAACCATTAGCTTCCATTTGTGTTCGTTCCTGAGAGGGAAAAGTAGAAAGAAACTCTTTCCTTCCCAAGCCTACTCATAGTTCCAAACTTTGGAAACTTGTTGAGAAAAACAGTTAATGGAAAGAAAGGACACATGAGCTAGGAGGGAAATGGCACTGAGGTTTGAGCCAGCTCAGAAGAGGTGAAGAAGAATCATAGCTGTAAAAGAAGTATTTCAAGTGGTCCCATCCTCTGCGGACACCTTTTAGGGGCAGAAGAGATCAAAGTCTTGTTCAGCCATAGACAGGGACCCACACCAGCGATGAAATCTCAGCTGGGATTTCCTTCAGAGCTTTGGAGAAAGCAGGAGTGTAGGAACAGCTTCCACACTGTGTATGCTGACTGGTTAGAGGAGAAACAAGGTTTAAAATGTCCTGAGCCAGAAGTTAATCAGTGAAAAAGTCTTCAAATGATCAGATATATACAATTGATGGTGGAGGCCAGTATTCTCATTGACATTAGTTCAAATGGAAGTTCTCTCCTCTCAAGAAGACACTTAAGAAGACTGTGTATAAAGTTATAAATGCACTGCATATTTTCTTTGGGGTAATGGGAATTGGCTAAAATACAATTGCTTCCGTTTTTCTGTCTGTACAACACAATTCTGTAGCGATACTACCGTGTGTCTGTGTCTGACGCTTGCTGTTGTTTGGTTGCTAAGCTGTGTCCAACTTTTTTGTGACCCCATGGACTGTACCCTGCCAGACTCCTTTGTCCACAGGATGTTTTTATAGGCAAGAATACTGGATCGAGTTGCCATTTTCTACTCCAGGGGATCTTCCCAACCCATGAATCAAATCTGTGTCTCCTGCATTGGCTGGTGGGTTCTTTACCCCCCTGCCACCAGGGAAGCCCATCTGATGTTTATACAACCCAAATATCAAGATTAAAACATAAATTTTGATCAACTCTGTTGGAGGAAGCAATAGCTTATCTTTTTAATTCATTTGCAAAATATTATGAAATGATAATTTTACAGAGATATAATCAAAGAGTATGCCAAGATATGTAGGAAGCTGAAAGTACCATAGAGGTGTGTTAAAAAGAGCTAGTTAGTGAAAACATTATACCATCTTTTTGAACTTGAGGGTGTTTGTGGTATTTGGCAATTTATTTAAATTTGTGTTTTGTTGTTATTTCTTTTCATATTTTACATATTCATTTTTGTACCAAAAAACAAAAAAAGACTTAGGCAGAAAAAAAGTGAAAGTTATAAAATAGATGAATTAAGGAGTGATAATTAGCTGTACACAGTTTGATTTAACAAAATAATTCTTTTAAAAAGACAATGTTCTCTTGGGGCACTTTAATTATGACTTCATAAAATATTATAGAGGTGAATAGACCTGAGCTGATTTTATGCAGCTTATTCCTCAGATAGCCGAGAAAAGGACTCCAAGTCCAGAATGACACTGCTGCTGCTGCTAAGTCACATCAGTCGTGTCTGACTCTGTGTGACCCCATAGACGGTACCCAACAGGCTCCTCTGTCCCTGGGATTCTCCAGGCAAGAATACTAGAGTGGGTTGCCATTTCCTTCTCCAGTGCATGAAAGTGAAAAATGAAAGTGAAGTCGTTCAGTCATGTCCGACTCTTAGCGACCCCATGGACTGCAGCCTACCATGCTCCCCCATCCATGGGATTCTCCAGGCAAGAGTACTGGAGTGGGTTGCCATTGCCTTCTCCAGAATGACACTGGGAGTCTGCAAAGGCAGAATTAGAATGACATTGGGAGTCTGCAAAGGCAGAATTAGAACCCAGGACCCCCGTCCCCTGTCCACATGCTCCTGCATCCACAGGTTTACAGGCTGTGGAGAGGTACATGGGCCTTTCTGGGTGGCTCAAACAGTAAAGAATCTGCCTGCAATGCAGGAGACCTGGGTTTGTTCCTTGGGTCAGGAAGATCCCCTAGAGAAGGGAATAACAACCCATTCCAGTATTCTTGCCTGGAGAATTCCTTAAACAGAGGAGTCTGGCGGGCTACAGTCTATGGGGTCACAAAGAGTCAGATATGACTGAACAACTCACACTTAACTTAAAGCCATCATTTACCCTGAAACACACACATTAACAAAAACCCCTACACGTCTGGGCCACAGGTCTAAGTTCCCCAAGCTAAGCAAGCAGAGGGTAGGGCTTTTTCACCTGACCGCATTTTTCATGGGTGATGTAGATGCCATATACATCTACCTAGGATGGTATCCAGTATGTACATAGTATGTACATGGTGTCTGTTACTGTTTCATGAATTTTCTCCCCATAGGTTCTGTGTCCTCAGCAGCTTACTGCTCGTAGATACCTGTAAAATGCTGTGATTTACACAAACATGTAAATCATAGCATCTCAAACTTATGGACATCACAGTTTCATTTTATTAGCCCCTCACGGCCAAGGTTAGATCCACCTATAATTGTAAACCCCGAGGCTGTGGATCACAAGTAGTATGACTTCCTACATTACACCCTTCCTATTGCCATGGTCTGAGACTCCCACCTGTCTTTCCTGCTGCAGGAGGGGCTGCCTCAGCAGATGCTGCAGGTGCCCCCTGCTGGCCAAACCGAATATCACAGCCCGGCTTACCCTCCCTTTAAGAGATTCTGGCTCCTCTCCAGCAGTTTTAGAACCTGTACAAAAGATGTGGGGCTAAAGTAGAACTTTAGTAGAACTAAAGCAGAACTTATTACACATGGAGGGGAAGGAAAGTGTTCCATGAGACTTTGTCCTGTACATGCTCAGTTGAGACTATAGCAATCAGAACTCCATCCTCAAGATCCTGAAACTATGAAGCCTCGTTGTGGAGCCTAGAGAGGGGCCTTGGAATTTAACATGAACAGACATTTCCTGGGAATCTTGTTCAAACACAAATTCTGATTAGCTGGGTCTAGGTTGGAGCTTGGGGTGCTGCGTTACTAACAAGGCCCCAGGTCACGCCAATGCTGCTAGTCCAAGGACCACGCTTTGAGTGAGGAGACGAGAAAGTGCGTGTACTTTGAAGTCAGATAGAATGGTCTGAACCCCTTTTTTTACTCACCAGCCATATGACCCCAGACAAAAATGGTTAAATCATCTTGAACCTTGAATTCTAGGTCTATAAAATGAGCGTGCACACACCTGACTGCACTTTTCATGGGTGATGTGGATACCATATACATCTACCTAGGATGGTATCCAGTATGTAATAGACATTTAATCCATAGTGTCTATTACTGTTACATGAATTTTCTCCCCATAGGTTCTGTGTCCTCAGCAGCTTACTGCTCGTAGATACTGGTAAAGTGCTGTGATTTACACAAACATGTAAATCATAGCATCTCAAACTTATGGACATCACAGTTTCATTTTATTAGCCCCTCACGGCCAAGGTTAGATCCACCTATAATTGTAAACCCCGAGGCTGTGGATCAGTTAGAGTTGGGTCCTTAACAGCGGCCTCAGGTGGCCCTGATGAATGTGCATCTTCTCTCACACCCAAACTGGAAAGACACAGAAGAAGTAAGATTGATGCCTCATCGCCACGCTGGAGGTGAGCCGTATTTCACACGTGCTCCAGGCAGACACTGGAACGTGACCTGCACAGAAAATCTTCAGAGGAGCATGTAGAAAGAGACTCAGTTCTGTGAGCTGGAAGGCCTGGGTTCACATACTAACATCAGTGCTCTGTCACGGAGCCACCTCAAAGAACCCTCTAACTTATCTGAGCCTCAATTTCCTCATCTGTAAAATGAGATGATGAAAATAATGCAGCCAAATTAGACACAGAATGTGAACTGCTTTTAAAAGCATCATCCCCATCACCTTGGCTCCCCTTGTGGGAGAAGGGTTAGAATTTAAGATAAATGGGGAGGGATCCTTTCTCCATAATAGTTCTGAACCCAAGAACCCGGGAGTTTAGAGGCAGCAGATATTGCAGAAATATTTGTTTGTGAATGAAATATACTGCGGTTCATTTTACATCAGAGTTTAGGTTAAGTCCACCCCACCCCCAATTTGGGGTTACATTTTGAAGCAGGGAGTGATTGAAACAGTGTAACCCCATCTCCATAGCAGAGCCTGTAAGAGCCTTCCGCCATGACCCTCTCGAGCCCATCGCTGACTGCATCCCCCGTAACTACAGACTGCCAAGTCCCGGTGCCCTTTTACACACCTCTGCGCCTTTCCACACACCCCCACCTGTCCTCTCCCTCAATCCTCCCCAAACTTCTGACTCAAGGATGAGCCAGAGCTTTTGGTTTCAACAGAGTCTGTCCCTCAGTGACATAAGCAGTATAATAGCATATCAGAGGATATCAGGGAGCTGAGAGAATCACCTAGAAGGCTGGGGAGAGTGGCTGGGCAGGTGGAGAGCAGTGTAGGAAATCACAGACAGAACCACAACCAAGACTTCAGTGCAAAACAGCCCAGGGGCCACCCTTCTGCTGCCACTACCAAGCACAGGAAGCCATAAGTGTGTGTCCACCAACGCCCCCCAAAGGCTGGCCCTACCCCCAGCCCCCCACCCCCATCACCGATCCAGGAAATGAGGCTGGGCAGCTGCAGAGACTGGGCGGACTGTGCAGTTGGGCAAGTCTGGGGGACTTCGCCCTTCTAACCAGGAAGGCAGAAAACAGGGAAATTGGGCTTCTCAACTTCTGTGGTAGAATCCTGGCTTCCAGCCAGACCCCTTCAGATAAAGGGCTCTGAAACCAGGCAGCCAGATAGATAACAGATGCATGTCCACAAGCCTAGCATCATGATGCGCCAGAACTTCCCTGCTATACTTTTCTCTGTGTCCTATAGCTATGTTCCCAGCACCCCTTAAATCTGATCATGTGGTTTTATATTTTTCTAACTAGGTTTCTCTGACTGCCTTAGGACAGACTCCCCCAAAAACAGACCTTGGGAGGAGAAATCTCATACAAATGATTTATGAAGGAACGTCTCCAGGAAAGATACACGAGGGAGTGGAAAAACAGGACAGGAAGAAGAGAAAGCCAACAAGAAGGCGATCTTGGGCCAAAGTAAAACAGGGTGGCTTCAAGCTGACCTCCAAGGGGACCTCAGGAGGGTAAACTGTGCCTCAGAATTGACTCAACTCAAGGTGAGGGGCGGGGTTCCCACACTCAGTGCCCAATGGGCACTGGTTAATGGCAGCCAGGGTTGGAGAAGGAAGGTATAAGTCCAAGGCACATCCCTGCAAGTGGCTCCAGTCGCCCTACCACCACGCTCCAGGAAGACTGGCAGCTGCCACTGTGCTCCTGAAAGCAGAGTGTTGACTGTGGCAAAGATGAAATGGGGTCCACGGGGACGGACGGAGCTCTGCCTCTGTCTGCTCCAGTGGCCTCATTACACTGGAGCCCCCTCAGGATCACTGCCTGGTGCTGATTTAGCCTTATGTTCCCAGCACCCAACGCAGGGCAGGTGCTTAGAAGGCATTGAGGAAATGTTGAAAAAGTGAATAAATGCTGGCTGTAAGGGGCTTATTGCTTCCAGGGTGCCAAACAAAGTAAAAAACTGAATGCAGACCTTGACGGGAGGCAAGCAGGCAAGGGTCAGGGAATTCCAACCTGGATTTATATTTTCTTCATTATCTTGCAAGTCCTAGCCACACTATCTCTGACAAAGGAAAGAATGCATGGAGTTCCCAAGGTCAGAGGGGACTTGTCTTTAGAAAGGGTCTAGTGTGACATGAACCCCTGTCTCTGGAAGGTGAAAGAGCATTTGGAGTTCTCAGGCACAGCTGGCCCACAGCTCCCCATCCCCTCAGGAAGAGCCTAGAAGCTGGAGCTAATGCAGATGCTTCTGAAGTCACATACAATACCCAGAGGACACAGGCGATTCGCTACAGCAGCTCACTTCTTGTCGCCTACTAGCAGAAGGAAGGCAGGACTGGACAGGCTTGTGAGCCCCTGACGAACGTGCTTTCACAGTAGAGCTCCCAGAAGAATTCACACCGGCTGACTCTGCAGACAGAGTTATTTTTAATCCTGTGCCTTTGGATTGGCCAACCTTAGAGAAAGAACAGAGCTGGTGTGGTGCGGCCAGAGGGAAGGGGGCAATCTCCCCCTTCCACTTTAGGACCAAGAAGAAGGCAGAGGGTTTTAGCACAGGCTTGATTTGGGATGCCAAGGAGATCTGTGTTCTTCCAGTCTGAGGCACCAATGGCAGCCGTGTGAATGCGGCAGACCCCCAAGAGAAGGGACCACTGATTAAGGGTCACCGTGGCCCAGGTCATGTCATCAGCAGGCCAGTGCGGAACCCCATCATTAGCCTCTCGAGTTAAGGGCTGCTGTGATGGTTAATTTTATGAGCCAACTTGGCTGTGCCACAGCGCCCAGATAATGTGGCCAAGGATTTTTGCAAGGCTGTTTTTGGATGTGATAAACATTTAAGTTGGTGGACTTTGGATAAAGCTGCTTGCTCTCCATGATATTGGTAAATCCATCCTGGGAAGAAGAGAGACTGGGAATTCACTTACTTTAACCTGAAATAACCAAATTTTATTCAGAAAATGGGGACTTGATATAAATTAGGTTTAATTGCAGAAAATTACAGTGGCGTTTCTCACACAGTTACCTAAATCATGAAGATAGTACATGTCGCCATGGTCACAAAGACAGCATGCCCACGCTGTCCTGTGCCCCACGGAGGGGACACTTAACCTCAGAAACAGAGTCTCCACTTACTCAAAATAGACTGATGCTGAGGGCCAGCCCAGACCACGGGCTTAGCCTCTCTAGAGTAGCAACATTACTGTCTATTTGGTTTTTTTGTTTTGTTTTCAGGATCCCTGGAAACTGCTTTAGATCATCCTGTTCATGCCCATCATGTAGCCCTGTGAATGGATAATTTCCTGTCTGGGCAGACACAAACAGAACTGAGGTCCCTTCCCCTCTTTGCTGGTTTGTTTCCCTTTTATTGTGCAAAGTTTCAAATACAGTCCAATTAGACTCTGCCTCCAGTCCAAACTGTAGTTGAGCTGCACTTCTTCCTTCTAATCTGCAGAATTTACACTAGAAATTTCATTCCATGCTCAGATTAACCAGTAAGGAAATGACAACCATTTTAAATGGCCATCCTCTTGTTCTGCCAAAACCATAAAACAACTACACAAAGAAAATGGACAGAGTCACCTGGTAGGGGGGACCCAAAGTCTCCACAGCGTCCCAGCAGCAGAGCCCTGGCTTCCTGGGCTGGGACACTGAGCCCCAGGTTCAGGGGAAAAAACCCTCGTGATGCTCAGACTATACTGACTCCAAGTGTGTGCTTCTCTGATGAATTTCCCTTGTCTCCTATTATTGCTTTGTCTTTGGAGATTCAAAAAAGGAGAAAATCTATACCATGGGGAAAGTGGAGAAAGTTAGAAGTGAAATAAACCTTTAACTAGAGATTGTTCAAATGATCACTGCCAGAAATGTATGAAGAATGGGCTCAGTGCTAAAAACGATGATACTGGAAAATCCATGAAAAGCAGCGTGAACTAGAGAATGTTGGAGTGCGGAGGATATGGTGGTCTGCCATCCTGGGGTCCGGTGACCACTGCCAGGCAGTCTGTCTCCTCAGGTACGGGGAGAAAGGTGAGGGTCCTTGTGGTGGAGATGCTGAAACACTACAGCCAAGTTTCAAAGCCAGAGGCTGAGTGATAAGATATGGCCTCTGCCTTCAAAAGCAAAATAAAAAGATCTGTTAATGGATTTCACAAGTGGACCTAGAAAGGTGACTGAAGTGGATGGAACAGGACACCAGGCAGAGACACTATCTCTGAATGCGTACAAGGACTCAAGGTTAGCAGGAAAAGCTGGGACACCTTCAGACTAACTTTGCCCCCCTACCCAGATACACTCTTGACTCCTCCACCTTTGGTGGCTGTCCTGTGCAGAGTTCACTGAGAGTTTCAGACCCTCTGGCCACAGGCAGGTTCAGCCACTGGGGCACCCAGCAGAGGTTAGAAACAGGGAGCAGGGTGATTGCAGGCTATTTATTTCTCGGCCAGGCTGCCTCCCTGCAAGGTCATGTCAGCTGGCTCTGTCCCCAGACACAGTCCTGACCTGCTCAGAATGGCCGGCTGTACCTGTCCCTCCCTCCACATGCTGGAACTGCTCTCCCCTCCTCACAGCATGAGGGCCTGGGGGTGCTGTGTGGGATGCCACTAAGCCACTGCCCTTTCCACCAGGGGTCCCCTACACCCCACCTTCGTGAATAAAACCTCATCCGGTGACCCTTGTTGAGGCCCCCTCATCCTTCCTACTGGGGCCCCAACTGACATAGACACCAACAGCCCCTCGATCTTTTCCTGGCTGTCCTCAGTGTCACTGGAGGAAAAAAAAAATCACATATGCAATGGGGGAGAAAATTATTCCATTTGAAGAAAAAACTGAGACAAGACAAAAAGCTTATAAAAGCCTATGAAATGTCTCTCCTAACTTTTTCTCCTTTTTGAGTCACCATTGTACTTTTGAGTACAATTGGTTAAAAATTAGTGTTCAGAGGCTTTGTAAATTGTTGGGAGAAATGGTTCCTCCCTTAAACCAATAATTGAACTGCTTAATTGAGAACATAAATCTCTGTTGTGAATATTGATGGTTTCTCTTTGAGGGCTCTGTATGCTACATCTACCAGCCTGGGCTCCACTGTTTTATAGAAGTGTCAGGTAAGTGCTTTTAACACAAAGTATTCCTCCCTTGGTGTGTACTAAGTAATAAAAGTTAAGTTGTTCCTAAAATGATTTTTGTGTTTCTGTTTCAGCTGTGAGTTAGCCTCTGTTTTTTAAGGTTAAGAATGTTTCTAATGCAGAGTGTCATTAATTAGTTTTCCCATGGCCCTTGTGTTCAGGGATTCCATGCCTCCTGAACAAATTGCTAAGCGGTTAATGGAAAACGATATTTTGTTAGGCAGACTGGGGAAAGTGTCTGATTTATTCCTAAAACAACGTTTTAGAGTAGGGCCCTGGGTTGCTAGATCACGGATGTTCGTATGGATTTAGTTATTTGTTTAAATACTAATTTTTGTATTTCAGCATACTATTTTGGTTGCTCTGTGTGTTTTTAGTTGCTTGTAAGCCACAAGTGTTCTTTACTTTTCAAGAAGCCTTAGAAACTGGAAATGAGGAGAGAGGCCTCATTAGCTCAGAGAACTTTCTGTAGTTCTGTTCAACAACCATGAGTAGAAATAGAAGGCTGAAAACCACACACATGCAACATGGAAGGGGGTGGGCCCCCAGCTTATTAAATTGCCCAGCAGCTGTGCAGGGGAAAGAATCACTAAAGAAAGGCGAAATGACAAACAATAATTACAGCCAATCAGAGCAAGCCAAATGGGAAAACCCCACCAAAACCCCATGAAGATGTGAGAATAAAAAAGAAATTAACCAGAGTCATACCGGCATAAATAGCAATATGAAACATCAATTAGAGTCAAGGAAAGATAGATGAGGAAGAAACCAAGTTATGGAAGGGCTAGGCTGAAGTTTTGGCCAACACCCAAGTTAGGGGTACAAATTGCTTGCAGAAGTGTCCAAGACACTTGGCTGATGAGTGAGAATCTAAGCAGAATGAGTCCCTTATGATGAGTTTAGTTGTACAGATATTCAGTTTGTGTGATAAGGGAGGAGTAGATTAGAGATGCTAAAGAGCGCCTCGCCCCCCACACACACACATATATGCACCCCAAGTTTGGTTCTGAAGGACCTTGTTGATCACAGGGGCCTTTAAAGCCTTTTTCCTGGAATATATGCATACATACACTCATGCACTTTTATACTGCCATACCATTACTTATGCCAGTTTTTTCCTGTTTCTAGAAGCCTCTTTTATTCTTCAGCCACTTAGATTTGGATGCATGTTGATGACCCTCAATGAATTACTCTTCCCTCTACTCTGCTTCCTCCTCCTGCCTAGGTGGGGGATGCAAGATGAGGTGTCCATGGAGGGGAGAAGCCCTGTGGTGAATACGTTAAGGGTCCACCATAGATAAGCTTGCTACCTCCCCCTTCTACAGAACACGGATGCTCCTGAGGCCTTCTCTCCTTCAGCTCCCCCAGAGTGGGGTCACTTTGATTGCTGGGCCTCTAACATGTGATGCCTCTAGGGTAACAAATTTTCCTTCAGAAGAGTATCTGGAATAACCATTTTTTGAAGGGGGGTTGTTTTTTAAGATATTTTTAATTTTTTTAATTTATTTTTTAATTGAAGGAAAATTGCTTTACAATGTCATACTGGTTTCTGCCATACTGCTACCGCTAAGTTACTTCAGTCATGCCTGACTCTGTGCGACCCCATAGACGGCAGCCCACCAGGCTCCCCCGTCCCCGGGATTCTCCAGGCAAGAACACTGGAGTGGGTTGCCATTTCCTTCTCCAATGCATGAAAGTGAAAAGTGAAAGTGAAGTCGCTCAGTCGTGTCCAACTCTTCGTGACCCCATGGACTGCAGCCTACCAGGCTCCTCTGTCCATGGGATTCTCCAGGCAAGAGTACTGGAGTGGGGTGCCATTGCCTTCTCTGATTTCTGCCATACAACAATGCAAATCAGCCATATATCACCTCCCTCTTAAGCCTCTGTCCCGTCCTCCCACCCCACCCTTCTAAGTCATCACAGAGTGCCAGGCTGGGCTCCCTGTGTTATATAGCAACTTCTGACCAGGTATCTATTTTACACATGGTAGTGTTTATATGTCATTTTGGCTGTGCCAGGTCTTAGCTGTAGCACGTGGGATCTTTGATCCTCATTGCCGCATATGGGATCCAGTTTCCTGACCAGGGATCATGCACATTGGGAACGCAGAGTCTTAGCCACTGGACCATCAGGGAAGTCCCTGGCATAACCATTTTTGAGTCTGTCTCTGGCTCTGAAACCTCACCATTGTCCACATTATACACTTTCCTAGAGTATAAGCTCATAGCCCAGCAAGTCCATGAGCTCATCCTGTAAGATGATGTTAGAAATGGACATGGACTATTGCCCACAATGGCGACTCTCACAGCTGATCTTAGCATGGTCAATGGAGAAGGGACATTCAGCTGTTATTAACTGTTTATCATGGATCCCATACTTTACAGACATTATCTTTATAAAGCCCACCAGCGAAAGCCCTCCTGGAATACATGTGTAACCAATGTTATATTGATCAGCTGGTCGCAGCAAGGGGGAGCACATACCAGAAGAATTGTGGGAGTTAGATAAGATAACTTGTTGGAGCTGAAGTTGATCACAGCATAACCTTGGCAGGGATTGGTCAGAATCTATAAACTAGGGAGTTGCTGAAACACCCAAGAGATCTTTAGAACACACGAGTCATGTAAATACACACCCAAGTTCATAGAAGCATTACTCACAACAGCCAAAAGGTTGAAGCAACACAGATGTCTATCAACAGAAAAATGGATAAGCAAAATGTATACACATATGATGAGATATTACTCAGCCTTAAACAGGAAAAAAAATCTGATACATGCCACAATATGGATGAACCTTGAAGAAATTATGCCAAGTGAAACAAGCCGATGGCAAAAAGGCCAATATAGTGATTCCACTACATGAGGTACCTAGAGTCATCACATTAATTCAGACAGAAAGTAGAAAGGTGGTTTCCAGGGGCTGGAAGGAGGGGAGAACGGGGAGTTACTGTTTCATTGGTTCTGTTTATCTGTTTTGCAAGTCACAGAACAGTTTTGCCAAAATGTGATTTTTGTTTGAATTCTCAGTTCCCCCAGTTGAGACTAGCTGTTAGCAGAGCTGTTTTTGAGCTTATTGGTCTTGCTTGTTTATTCCTCTTAACAGATGAAAGCAGTAGATTCAGGATTCCAACCCAAGGCAGCTGTGATGCTCAGCTTGGGCTTTTCTACCCCAGGACTCCCGTAAAGGTGAAACCAGCCTTTTGAAATCCACACAGCCCATTTGTCCCCCATCCATAACAAATGCAATTTGACAACAGCGACTATTCCAGGCACCATAAAACATACAGGTATATGGCATCACTTGGCCTCCAGGACCTCACAGACTGAAGGACAAAACAAAAAGAACTGTAGGGAAGTATGATTCATTCGAGAAAGCAAATGACCCTGTGCCCTTGTAAAGTATCTATATAACTGTGATAGTGCTTGCTTATATTTGGTTAAAATCCTTTGACAAAGAAACAGGCCTTTTCTTTGATTACTAGAGATGAGTTTCAAATTTAAAATGGAAACATGTAACACATTTACTTAGGTTTCTCAGACATATAAACAATGGTGTTAGCATCTTTCCTAAGGAGTAGAATTTAGATAAAGCAGCAAAAGAAAGCAAAAGTTATTTCTCACATACATACCATAACTTAATGCTGGGGTCAGCAAATTTTTCCATAAAGGGCTAGACAGAAAATATTTTAGGCTTTGCAGACCATAGGCAGCCAAAGACTAGGTAAACAAACTAGCAAAGCTGTAGTCCAGTAAAACTTTATTGATGGACACTGAAATTTGGATTCGATGTAATTTTCACAGGTCATAAAATATTATTCTTCTTTTTAATTTTTTCCAGCCAACTGAAAATATAAAAACCACTCTTGGCTCAGGCTGTAGAAACACAGCAGAGAGGCCGAGTTTGGCCTGCAGCTTTAATTTGCAAGGCTTGCTGCTCCAATTGTGGCCGAAGGTCCAGCAGCATTGACAGCACCTGAAAACTTGTTAGAAATGCACACCTTCAGGCCCCACCCCGCAGCCACCGGAGGACACTTTAAGAACGTCACCTGTGTTCATTTACACATCCGAGATTGAAAAGCACTGGTGTGAGGTCTACACAGGCTCCAAAGCCAGATTGGGGAACCCCAGTGCTGCAAGACAACTTCTCTGACAAGTGCCCCTGGGAAAGTTCTGAGCTTCTCTGTGCCTCAGTTTCCCCACATGCAAGATGAGGATGATGGCACTGTCTCCCTCAGCACGGCTATGAGAATTACACTCACACACAGAACTCAGCGTTTGTCGTTACTGTTACAAAATCGTGTGCTATTTTCCCAGCGACTGCTCTGAGACAGGCATTGTGGAGAAACTGTGGCCCCGAGAGTTGGAGACACTTGTTTAGAGTCACAAAACAAAGGTCTTTCTGCCTCCAAATTTATCCTGAGGATAATGAAGAATTTAAGGGTACAGAAGGGGGCATGTGCCCCAGAGACTCAGATCTTCCTATTCAACATGTCCTTTCTTGTTTTTTATTTTTTTAAGATTTTTTTTTTTACATGTAGACCATTTAAAAAATCTTATTGAATTTGTTACAATATTGTTTCTGTTTTATGTTTTAGCTTTTCGGCTGTAAGGCATTTATAATCTCCAGCCAAGGATCGAACCCACAGCTCCTGCATTGGAAGATGAAGTCTTAACCACTGGACCACCAGGGAAGTCCCAACACATGTCCCATCTAAGGATTCCCTCTCAGTAGCCCTTCGCAGCCCTTGTTCCTTACATATTCCCTCCAGCCACAGTGTGCAGCTCCAGCTCCACACACAGGGACCTTCCCCCAAATCTTTCCCCAAGTTCCCCTTTCACTCCTTGAAATTTATCCTCCATTAAGTTGCACAGTGTTTTTTTACAACTTCTCTTTCTAGTTGTGGGTTGTAAATTTTCCTTCTGCTGAGTCCTGTAGCTGGCTGACTGTTTCTCATTATATTTGTAGGCCTCAGGGAAAAAAAATAGGCAATTCCTTTATTTGAGAATCCTGACATTTATTAGCATAATAAAACTCTCAAGATGAGATTGCAGTTTTCCAGACAGTAATTTCATTTGCAGGACAACTTACAAGGAATTTATTTTAAGGCCAGGTAAAACCTAAAATCTATGAGACATGCAGAAAATGCGGGCCCAAAATAAAAGGAAATAAATGAGCTGGGCATGGGAAACTCAGCTGTTGTCTCTCACAAGTTAATTAGGGGTGACAGGAACAACAGCTCAGGGAATCGAGTTCTCAACCCATCCTGGTCTGCTTTCAAAGCTGCTGCTGAAGAGAAGTTTCTTCTTGTTAGTTCCTCCTAACACCTAGCAAATCATCACATCCTATCCCCTTGACACTTGAAACCATCGTCACTGTTAAAGCAGTTGTCACCAGCGGTACCTTCCATTTCACAGGACTCTCATGTTTATCATTTGACTGACCTGCCAAGAGGCCTAGTGATGGCCATATAGGAAATTCTCTTCTCAGTTACACTGAACTTTAGTGAGGTTAAATGACATGAACAGCGTCATATGGCTAGTTAAGTAGCAGCCAAAACTCTAATTCGATTCCTCAGAGTCTACTAGAAAGAAGATAATTATAATAATAATAATAATCAGGTTTTAAAGCACTTTGCAGTTCAGAAAGCCGATTCCCTCAGTCACTTTCTTGCATCCATTCAGGGCCCCTGCAATGCAGTGATATAGGAGGGAGGCCATGGAGTCAGGATGCAGATTTTATATAAAACACATTTGTATGATGGATTCTTACCCTGGCTTCCCCAAAATGCTAAGCCTGTGGCACATGCTTATGTGCTGCTGTTTCACATGGGAACAAAGTCCCAAGGGACCAGGAGAGAAGGAAAAAAAAAAAAAGCAGAAGTGACGCAGAGATGAAGGGGATGGAACTGATCCAGCTACTGCTTGTTTCATCATGACCAGTTGCTTGGTTTTATCAGACTGTCTTAATATGTCTTGCATAAGAACTGCCTTGTGGTATAGTCCATCCAGAAGAGAGGAGGAAGGGAGAAGAACTGATCAGCAGCCTCTGTCTCCCATTGATCCAAAATTCCCTGCATGGGGAATTAACTTCCCAGCTCTCCTTGTTTGCATGGTGTCTCAATGCCTCTGCAGTAACAGAAGAATAGTCCATAGCACCACACGTGGCAAGGCACCACTGGCCAATGCTTACGTGAAGCTGATCAACATGGTAGGGAAGAGTAGAGCCCATTCAGAACTGGTTTTAGTGGTGGAGACTGGAGTAAAACAAGTAGCAAGTAGCCAAGGTGATCTGAGGAATGGGTGAGGTCAGTGGTGGAATAGAGCATGAGAGATATTTGATACAACTATCAAGTAAGGTAACCAGTCCACTGATGGCCAGAGTCCATTCATCCTTTTACTCCCACAAAATACAATACTGCCAGCATTATAATACTAGTCAGTTTCAGGGTGTGATTTGAACCCAAGTCTGCTTGATTCTGCAGCCTATAAAATTCCCATGATAACATGTCATATACAAATACATATAATCCATAAATGTAAAACACGAGCATGCAAAGACACCGATGCTGAAAGTTATTGAGGAGTTACTGGGAGAGTCTTCTTGTTAATAAGAAGAATGTACTCAGTATAAACACAGTATAAATAGCACATACTCAGTACAAATAGGCATGCGAGCATGCATGCTCAGTCGCTTCAGTCGAGTCTGACTCTTTGCAACCCTATGGACTATAGCCCACAAGGCTCCTTTGTCATGGGATTCTCCAAGCAAGAATACTGGAGTGGTCGCCATTTCCTTCTCCAGGGGATCTTCCTGACCCAGGGAGAGAACCCGAGTCTCTTATGTCTCCTGCATTGGCAGGCAGGTTCTTTACCACTAATGCCGCCTGGGAAGCCCAGTATAAATGGACAGTAGAATCAAAATCAAAAGGACTGTGAGGATAGAGCTAATTATTTGAGTAACCTGCATAAACAGGACCACATCCTAGAAAGCAAAGGCCATATCAGAGGTCTACAAACCATCCTTGGATTTTTAATTCTCCCTGGGGCTTAGGCACATCTGTAGAAATACAAGAAACCACTGCCTCAATATTGCAAAACTGAGGCCAATATATGATTCCAAGAAAAAGGAGAGGTGGCAGAAGAAGAGGAAAATACAAAGGCAGGGCGAAGTCATCTGTTCTGGAAGCTGGGACTCAGAGGCCTTAGGTAATTCCAATGATAATGTCAGTGAGAACGAATATCATTTAAAATACAGTACCTAGGCCTTCCATATAAATTCTTTACAATATTTCTTCCCTAATCTCCATGACTTTATAAACAGCAACAAATAGAACTTACTAGAAATCATTGCTGACAAGTGTTGGAAAACTTTCAAAAGAAGTACATTCATTCAACAAACATTTATTGAATGTCTACCATAGGTTAAATTCAGAGTTCGGCACTGGAATTATTTGGTTAATTACAACATGACCGTGTACTCTAGGAGTTCAGTTTAGGTCAGCCCTGACAAAACGGCTTTATTTTCTGAGGTCGTATCTAAATTTTTCAGGAAAGAGCTGCATCAGCTATTAGCAATTTCTGTCCTGGGCACTGGGTCAGGAACCACCAACACATACACCATATATTTCATATTTGTTGAAATATACCAATCCACTTGTTCCTCTGGATGTTAGTGGATCTTCCAGAAGGCCATAAGGATTTGAGCTGGGAAGTTCTTGAGTTCAAAAACAGGATGCCCAATGAAGTCCAATTGAGAAGGGGGAAAAGAATCAGTCAAACAACAGATGGTAGTCTGGTGGGCTGTCCCTCTGTCCACAGGGTTCCTGCAGCAACTCTCCCCCTGAAATAGTGATAATTTCCTCCTAAAAAGGAAAAAAAAAAAAAAGGAAAATTCACTTTTAATCAGAAAAAGGAAATAAATGTCCACCAGAGAGAGACTGGTTCAAGATAGAAAGACTAAGAATATGTATCTCCCTCCTCCTCATTCAAATTTATAGAAATGACAGAAAAAGTGTTCTTAAAAAGAAATAAATCTATAAAAGCATGGGAAAATAAGAAGGAAGGCCACCAACAAAGCAAGACCAAAATCAACATGTGATGAGATTGTCAGAGGAGTAAATGTAGGGCAGGGGGGAGAACAAGTTGTCAGTGGGCAGGTTGGGGGAGCCCCAGACAGCAGAGGTCTGTGCCTCGGGCAGGTGAGGACGTGAGGAGCAGAAGCCAAAGCAATCCAAACGGTTCAGACAATTCCACTCCCAAAGATGAGCTGCTGACTGTCAACTCCAACCTTCGCCACATTAAGAGCCTGGATTTGAGAAACAGCAACTGTATCCACAGATGAACAAATAGGAATTTCAAAGTTCAAAGATTCCTCCCAAAGCCCAAAACTTATAAACATTTAAGGAAAATCATAACCATAAAAGAAAGATGCCAAACTCAAACAATTGAAATGACTCCCAAGAAAATATCAGGTTTATAAAACAAACAAAGAGTCTTTCAGAGATATGTATTAAATTCCTCAATGAAATAAGAAGATAAATCACCCATGAAACAAGAATGGACTATTATAAAATAAAAGAACCCATTAAAGAACCTGGAAATGAAAGGGACGCCCATTTAAGTTCAACACTTTTTTTCAATAGAAGACCTGGAGAGCGGAATGGACAGAACTAAAGAGCAATTTAGTCGCCAGGAGAACTGACACATCAACACATCAGTAAGAAAAAGACACCTGAGTAGAAAAATGGACAAAGGATATAAACAGATAATTCACAGAAGAAATCCAAGTGGCCATTAAACATGTGAAAAAATCCTCAGCATCAGTGTAATGAGAGAAATGCAAGCTCAACAACAGTGAGATACATTGTCTGCCCATCTGGTGGGAAAAAATTAAAATGACTGATAATCCCCAGTATTGGCAGCAGTGTCGGGAAACAGCCTCATATAGTTTTGGAAGAAGCATGAATTGGCGCTACATTTTAGGAGGGCAGTCTGGCAGATCTTTACAAAGTAAAATGTGCATAGTCTTGTAGCCAGCAATTCCAGTGTGAGGGATCCATCCCAGAAAAACGTTTGCATGTGTGCCCAAAGTGACACATACAGCACTGTTTGTGATCATGAAAACCTGGAAGCTACGAAAGTGACCAGCAAAAGGAGGATGGAGAACAAAACTGTAAGATACATCCACACCAAGGATGTGGTGCATGCCTGGACATCAAAAGATCCCACAGACACATGTCAGCAACAACCAGCTTGTCCTGATAATACACAAATGTAAGGTATAGTGTTTTCGTGCTTTACACAGTGATATCTCATTGAAACCTTCCTGACCCTGAAGAGGTGACTACTATTATTAACCCTATCTTACTGAGGAGGAAGGGCTTCCGTGGTGGTTCAGTGGTAAAGAATCCACTTGCCAATGAAGGAGACGCAAGTTCAATTCCTGGGTCGGGAAGATCCCTTGGAGGAGAGCATGGCAACCCACTCCAGTATTCTTGCCTGGAGAATCCCCGTGGACAGAGAAGCCTGGCGGGCTACAGTCCATGGGGTCGCTAAGAGTCAGATACGACTTAGCGACAACAACACTGAGGAAGACACTAAAGTCCCGAATTTGAATAGTTGCCCAAAATGACACACAATAATGAAGCAGGGGCTTAAAACTTGGAGCTTGATTTCAGGGACTCTGCTTTCAAAACATGCATTCAAGGATATGGTGTGAAAGTGTTAGTCGCTCAGTCATGTCCAACTCTTTGTGACCTCACGGACTATAACCCGCCAGGCTCCTCGATCCATGCAATTCTGCAGGCAAGAATACTGAAGTGGGCTGCCATTCCCTTCTCCAGGGGATCTTCCTGACCCAGAGACTGAACCCACGTCTCTTGCATCTCCTGCCTTGGCAGGCAGATTCTTTACAAGTGTACTACCTGGGGACCCAGAGTCATGGCGAAAGTTAAATACAACACGAATCATGGATGAGCGCAACAGGCACAGCGCTCAAAACAGAGCAGGTGCCAACGTCCACACACCCCTCCTTCCTCTGTCCTATGGCTGAAATGTAAGGAGAAAGTCTGGTTAACCGAGTTTTCCAGGCAGTTCTCGCCTCCCAGCATCTAGCTATTTGTAATTGGATAGTTTTCTATGCGCTTTACTTGAAGTTAAGAGCTGCGCTAGAGACCTGGGGACATCCATAAAGAAAAAGTAATACGAATCCCAGAGTCCCTTTTATAGCAAAAACCCAGTGAGATGGCTACGGAATTCTGTGAACATTTCTACACCTGCGAAGCTCAGGGAGATGGGGACCCCTGTGTTGTCACAGCTCTCCGTCCTAGAATCCTGGGCCCCACCTTTCTGGGTCACTGAGCTCCACAGCTGGCTTTCTCACAGGTAGTACTGAAGCCACATTAACACAAAAGTTGTTTCTTTTTATACACACTGTTTGGAAGGCAACATCTCTTCTAATGTGAGGTCCCCGGCAGGGGAACAAACAACAAATAGAGTTGTGGGAAACAAGAATGCGCATACCGCTTCACAGTTATAGGGCGCTGTTACACACAGTCCCCATGTAAGACTCACAGGAGCCAAGCTAAGTATTATTTATAAGACATTTGTTTGTCTAGTTAGGGGACTTCAGCTTGGCATGAATAAGGAAACTGCTGGAGGTCACACACAAAAGTGGTAAGGCTGTATTTGGAACAAGAGGCACCAGAAAAGCTTCTCTAACTGCAGGGTTGCCTGCTCAACTTCAGCCAACCCTACGAAGCTGCCAGAGGCTTGTCTAGAACATGCTCAAGAGGGACATCCTGGAACAAGCTGGAGGTGAGATATGGGCTTGGACAGAAGGCAAGTCAACCAGCCAGCCCCCTTCTCACTCAGGTACTCAAGGTGAGAACACACCTGCGGACCAGGGCTGGAGATGCCCGCATGAGTAAAGGGTTGCCCAGAGAAAAACAGCAATTCCAGAGCCTGGTCTAGACAATCTCTGGCCTCTTCGATCAGGATGATCTAGATCCCTGTGATCCTAAAGAATTTCTGGGGCTACCTGCTCACTCTCCATCCTCATCTCTTAGAATGCCCACAGCCTGGCATTTCCTGCCCTCCCCCACGTCAGCAACCCTAAGAGGAATACCTTGTGGAAATCAATGAGATCTGTGAGTGTCGCGTGGCGATTGGGGTCCACTCCCAGGAAGCTGTAAAAATCCCCAGAGGCATCCACAAGAAAATGCTTGAACCCCTTCTGCAGGCGGTAGGAGAGGGTATAACCCCAGATTTTTTCACTGACCCGGACCAGAAACGCACCCTCGGTCATATTCTCAAGGAGATCTTCGGCATCTTCTCGGCTGATAATTCCTGGTTTAAAAAAGAAAAGAAAAGAAAAAAATGTCAGCAGATTCTGCAACCCCTTTCTCATCCAGCCATGCTTCCCAGCTCATCCCTGCCCCTCAGCCTCTGTGAAAGGTCTAGAGAAAAGGGGAGCCTCAGGAGCTGTCCAGCACTTCCCTTATTCCAGTTGAGGGGACCTCTTGGCCCGGAGCAACTAGCGGTGTTGAGCTCGGGGGCAGAGTTTCTACTAAGACCCCAGGTTAGCATGCTTTCCTCCAAATTAAGCCACACTAATTTGGATTAATTGGGTAAAATCAGGCAAGCAAAGAACTAGTAATGAGCTGGAATTTTAGCGTCTATCGATTACAAACAGACATTGCGCTGTGGAGATCCTTGAGAGTCCTGCTTTAATGAACAGATGAGAATGACTTACGATTACTGCCTGGTTATCTCTCTGGTACCTGTGAGTAAGCACCTGGAGACAACAGTTCCTCTTAGGAAGTAAAAAGATTTCCTCTGTCTATGTATGGACACAAGGCAAACAGTTTCTTAATAGGGGCACAGAATTAAGCACCACTTCAGCTCAAAGAACAAAACATTCTCATGGTCTGCAGTTCTACACAATGTGGCTTCACCAGAGTACGACAGTCAGGTCTGGCCTTAGAGGTGTTTGTGCATCAGTGTCAATCCCCTGAAAGACTTCTCAGGAGCTGCTCTCTTCTGGGGACTATCGGAGGGGCCATGTGTCTGGTGGGTCAGGCTTTGCAGGGCAGGGTGGTGGGAAAAGGAGAGGGAGACTTAGTCTACTTGTCCATCCCTGCTGGCACCTGCCTACGGGACCTTCAGCCAAGCCCTCAACTTCTCCTTTTAACACTTAAATGACCGTCTTAACCTATCTATTTCAAGGGCATGTTATGATTTTCAAGTGAGACCAAGAATTGAAAAATCATTTCATAAACAGAAGAGCTGTGGGAATGTGGGCTCCTGCTCTCATCTGTTATTTGGGGGAAAGGTAAATTTGCAACACAATGTCCTCTTACACACCCACGTATTTACCATCTACATACATTCAGCAGGGTTCTGCCAGTCACACAGCAGAGGGCAGAAGGTGGCTGGGCTGCTCGTCACGCTGACCCTGAAGGCACACTCAGCACCCCCACCCCGCATCAGGGCACCCCCAGTGCCTCTGCCATGATTCAGTGCAGGGACACTCCCTTCTCTGATCTTTCCTGCTTCACAGGAGGTGTGGCAGGACCCCCTTGTGCCCAAAGCAGAGGACACAGAAGCCACCACACAGTCACAGGTCCCCTGTTAAGATAGCCAACAGCATAAATGGGGGCCACCTCTTTCCTCCTGCGGCCAAGGACTTACCAGGAGGCAATCGAGCCAACAACCCCCACCCCAACCAAGCGGGATAAGCAGAAACCAGGAAGATAGGGGGAGAGAAGCGGGTGGGAAGCACCCCCACCACAGGGCACCTGGAGGATGGCACACATCCATGCAGGAGGGTAGATGCCCCCGACGGCCTTGGTGGGTTCAGCTGGAGAAGCAGCGGCAGCCAAAAGAAGACCAACCAAAAGGGCGTCCCAAGGATTTGCCAAAAGACTCAGCAGTGTCTCTCAGCCACCTCCCTGCCCCAATACCAGAGGACTTAGATCCCAAAGGTGGCTGGGGTGGAGGGGTCATTAAAGGGAGATAGAGACGAAGCCAAGGCCTATGAAGGAGGAGGACCAGAAGACACCACCTCTGACCCAACTTGAAGTACCTCAAGCTGAAGCCCAGGGTCAACTGGCGGTGGAGAGGAGAGTTAAAATGGGTGGAAACACTTGTTGTGACTTGATTTTTTAATAAGCAAAAGTGACCAGTAACACCAAAATGACAATGCCAAGTCTCAGTTCAGTTCAGTTCAGTCGCTCAGTTGTGTCCGACTCTTTGCGACCCCATGAACCACAGTACGCCAGGCCTCCCTGTCCATCACCAACTCCCAGAGTCCACCCAAACCTATGTCCATTGTGTCGGTGATGCCATCCAACCATCTCATCTTCTGTCGTCCCCTTCTCCTCCTCTCTGCCATCTAAAACCCTGGAAGATCTTTCCACTGACCCCCATCTGGCAAAGCCTGGCTCAAGAACAGTGGACAGCAGGCTCTGAATGCCCGCTTTCTCCCAGCTGACCTGGAACCCTCACTGAAGGATTTCTCTTCTCTCCCAGGAATCACAGGCTGCTGGCTGCCTATACTCTACCTTTGTGTGGGTTAGAAAACATCCTTCAAGGTGGTTGAACTGGAAAAAGGTGCCTCTCTGAGCCAAAAGGACTAAGCTTACATTTCTGCCCTTCAATTCATTCTCCCCTAAACCAGCCCCCATTGAAAGTGAAAGTTGCTCGTCGTGTCTGACTCTTTGTGACCCCATGGACAATACAGTCCATGGAATTCTCCAGGCCAGAATACTGGAGTGGGTAGCCTTTCCCTTCTCCAGGAGATCCTCCCAATCCAGGGATTGAACCCAGGTCTCCTGCATTGCAGGCAGATTCTTTACCAGCTGAGCCACAAGGGAAGCCCAAACTAGCCCCATTGGCTTCTCTTTATTCATTGCACATTCTGCCTGACCCATCAGGAATTGTTTTATCCCAGGAGGTGTTGGGACAGCCCCATTGGCTTCACTTTATTCATTGCACATTCTGCCTGACCCATCAGGAATCATTTTATCCCAGGAGGTGTTGGGACAGCTCACCTTTGGGCTTTCATGACCTTCTGCCCAGACTCTATAGTACATTAGTAAACCAGCTGGAAACCAGCTCAAGGATGGAGACTGGCAGCCATGAGTTCTGCTCAGCCTCCCTTCCAGAGAGACCCTGCTTCAAGGAGCAGCATCTGCAGCTGTTGTCCCTGCAGGATCCACCATGCCCAGGAGGTACCACATGCCTGATTCAGGGCAAAGGGTATTATAACTGAGTCCAGGGGTAGCAGAGCCACCATGCCCATCCTATGTTGATGCTGTTCAGTCGGTAAGTCCTGTCCGACTTTTGCAACTCCATGGATTGCAGCACGCCAGGCTTCCCTGTCCTTCACCATCTCCCAGAGTTTGCTCAAACTCGTGTCCATTGAGTCAGTGATGCCATCCAACCATCTCATCCTCTGTCGTCCCCTTTTCCTCCTGATGACCCTACATGACACTCTCTTATGTGGGACTCCTCTACTGAGCAGTCTTTTCTCAGGGGCTTCCCCTCAGCCTGACCAAGGTGTTCCTCTGAGCTGCACTCCCGTGTCAGGCTCTTCCTCTCAATCATCCGTCCTTCCTTCCCTCTGCCCGTTTACAGGTATCAGACCTGCACCATGTTCTTAAGACTCTCCCCACCTGTCCCATTCCCTCTTCCTTCATCCTTCAAAGGCATTTCCTCCAATAAAGTTCTTGGACTTCTGCTTTTGGATGACCTGAACAGACAAAGCAACCTTATCTTTATATTCCGAGTGCCAGAGATGTTGGGGGGAGGGGGGCTTGTTTACTTTAGAGCAGTGAATATGCACATGAACTAAAATCACAGCTCAGGGATTTGATCAACAGGTGGCCTTGGGCAGGGCACTTAAGCCCCTCTGAAACCCAGGTCAGTGTCCTCGTCTATTAAATGGTACTGATTATAGCACCTATGTCTTAGATTGTTTGAGACTTCATTACAGTAATGTATTAATGTGCTTATCACATGCGTGAATGTGCTTATCACACGTGTGAATGTGCCTGAGAAGTAATGACTACCCAATACCATGTAACTAATCTGTACTGGATACACTGCTGCTGCTGCTGCTGCTAAGTCGCTTCAGTCGTGTCCAACTCTGTGCGACCCCATAGACGGCAGCCCACCAGGCTCCTCCATCCCTGGGATTCTCCAGGCAAGAACACTGGAGTGGGTTGCCATTTCCTTCTCCAAAGCATGAAAATGAAAAGTGAAAGTGAAGTCGCTCAGTCGTGTCCGACTCTTCGCAACCCCATGGACTGCAGCCCACCAGGCTCCTCCGTCCATGGGATTTTCCAGGCAAGAGTACTGGAGTACACGACACATGTGCTACTGTTGGCTGTTACCTCATGCTGATAGCAGCGACGATCATAGTACTGCTGGGCGTGCTACGCACACGCCACACACCCAGTCCTCTCACAGAGGCTGCTGAGGGTGACCTTCTCTGAAGGGGACCACTTGGGTCCCTGGGCCCCAGCCTGGGCTACTCCATATGGGGGACTCAGCAGGCAGCTCAAATAATAAGCATCAGTGAACTCTGTGATACCTCGTTGATGCCTTCCTAGGACTCAAAACTGTAATCTGTCCCAAGACCAAAGGTAATACGGCCTTATAGCTCAGGATGGCAAAGACAATTTTACAGAAAACCAACCCTCAGGAGAATTAGTTGGTGGCTGGGGGATGTGAAGGTTGCTTGGGGGAAGAAGCAGTTGCTTTCCTGCTCCATTACTCTGCTCTCCATCTCTCTCTCCCCAGATCACCCTTAAGCTAAGTGTACTGGGAATCAGCATTAATTGTATCCCATCCCATCCCATCTCCTTTGATACACTTTATAACCTCCTGGCTGAGTAAATGGCGGGGCATACCTCCCCGCTTCTGGCTAGGGAGTGAGCTCACCATCAGGACCACAGAAACTTTCTAACTCTGCTAATAATCAAGATCTTCTGCTGAGGGATACAGCCTTTCCAGATAATGCTCCAGGGTTGTTGACAATTGTTGGAGAATACAGCTACCGATTCTATCTGAGCCAGTTTTCACCCTCAGACAACAGGAAACGTAGTTTTTCCTGTAATTTCCAAAAACACCTCCTTTTCCTTTCTTCCCTTTTCTTTCCTCCAATAAACATTTATCAACCACTCTCTAGGAGCCAGGCCCCATGCTGGGCATCTGAGAGTCAGCATTGAATGAGAAACAATTCCTGCCTTCCAGAATCTTTGATTCTGGACTGAAATCAAGATTAGCAGAATTTTTTATGGGGGGTGGGGGGGATGTGGTGTGAGAGGAGCTCACTGTAACTGGTAGTGATAAAGACCATAGAATATGGGCTCAGAGAGGTAACCCACCCAGCTCTGGAGCCCAGGGATGGAAGTGCCAGTTAGACTGAGAACAGAAAGGTTAAGACAGAGGGGCACGGAAAAGGGGGCAGTTTGCAAAAGGAAAGAGCACATGATTCTTTGTGGCTGGAGGGAGAGCTGAGGAGGAGCTGGGCAGTGGAAAGACGTGTAGAGGTTGGAAGGAGTCAGGCCCCAAAGCACTCTCGACACCATTAGAAGGATTATGGACTTCATTCTGAGAGCAGTGGGGAGTACTGATCTTCCCCAAACAGAGGAAGGACACGAGAATCTTCAAGAGTGGAAAATCGATTGAAGGGTACGGATTAGAGACATACAAGCCAGGGATTTCAACTCCGTGATGGCTTTCTCACGTAAGCGTTGCTTCACAGCTACATTTCCACAGTTGCAACCTTGGTATCCAGCTCCCAAGCCACTAGTCAGCCAGGAACAGTTTCCATTGTGAGGCAGAGGGCCAAGGGTCACATGAGAAGCCTGATATTGAAGCCAGCACTGGGCAGTACCTTGGGGACTCGGTGGCCCCCATCGCATTTAGTCTCCTAACAACCCTACCATCGTCAGTTCATAGCTGAGGACACTGAAGTTCAGCAAGACAAGTGACTCACCCAAGGTCACAGAGCTATTAAGTGGTAGAGTCAGAATTTGAACTTAGGGCCTCGGACTCCAAGTCCAGCGCTCTTTGCTCTACACCGTGTTCTCTCATGCAGAGACAGTAAGTACTGTGAAAGACCAAGAAGGAGGAGGTTGATGAGACCTCTGGAAGTCAGGGCGAGATTCACAGAGGCAATGAAGAGGGATGGGAAGTGCGCCTTGAAGCCTGGGTAGATGCTATGTGAGCAGAAAGGAGTGATGATGAGGTGAAAGAGGAGCAGAAGAGGTGAGTGAGTGAAACGTCCCAGTGAAGACCAAGAATGGCACATCCATGGGACATCTATATGACATGACATAAATTTAATCTACCTCTCAGGAGGTTGAGAGACATGGAGAATGGAATGAAAGGCCTAATACATGAATAATCTGAACACCCCTAAACAGAGAGGAGATTGAAGAGGTGGGAATATCTCAAGAGCGAATGTTGATTGCTCTAAAGCCCGCACCACGACTACTGAAGCCAAGAGCCCTAGAGAAGCCTGTGCACCACACTGGAAAACAGCCCCCACTAGAGAGAGCCACGGGAAGAAACGAAGCCCCAGCACAGCCAGAAATAAATAAATAATTTTTTTTAAAAGAAGTCAAAATTATAAAAAAGAATGAAGGCTGAGAATTAGTCAGGACATAATAGTGAAATGGCACAAAGCTACTTAGTGTCTGAGTTTGTCAACCAGAGAGAAAAGGCAGATTAACTACAAAGAATAAACAAATTGGTGGCTGACTTTTCAGTTGCAGTAACAGAAGCCAGAGGACAACGGGTTGGTAATATTTTCAGGATGCTGAGAAAAAAAATAGTGGTGTTTAATGAAACTCTCTCAAGGTGAAAGGAAACGTAAAGATATATTCAGAAAAAATTTGAGAGTTTGACTACTAAGAAAATTTTAAAGAATATATATCATTTAGAAGAAATATAATCCTAGACAGAGAATCTGAGATGCTAGAAGAAATGATGAGTATGGCTACTTTAAGTCAATTTTTAAAATATATTGACTTACAAAGTAACAATAATCATGGGTAATTTGAGGGTTTAAAAAAGATAGAACTAAATTACTGGATAATATCTTATCATTTGAGAGTAGGATGATTAGAATTTGTTTAGCAAGAGGTTAAAGATATATATTAACAAAGCATGCATGTGAAATCATCTGAATTAACCACTGAAAGACAGGCATTGAGAGTGGTATAACCTCCAAACAGCAGAAGTGGGAAGACACAATGAGAAAAAAAAATTATTTTTCAATGAAGTATAAAGCAAGCTAATAACTGAAAAACAAACACAGTATAGTTCCATTTATATTAAACTGAAAAACTCACAAAGCTAAACACTCGTGTTTGGAGATCAAGATATAAACAATATATGAAGCAAAAAAATGATGGACAAAATACTCAGAATAGAGATCATATCTGATGAAAGGAAGAGGGATAATGGGTGAGCAGAAGGCTGTGCAGGGGCCTCCAGTGACTTTATGCCTTGCTTTTCACCAGGGTCAGTGGCACAAGGAAAAAGAGCTGTAATCTGGCAGAAGCCCAGCGTACAGAGGGAGGCCCTTGATGGGGACGAAGGGGAACAGGGTGTCCGACCTGACCTGACCCACAGGTCCCACAGGTGCCCAAGGCTTCTCTGGGGGTCGGAGGTAATCTGACTCACTGCAACGCCCCCTGTGGGGCCTCTGCGCAGAAAAGACAGGGCCGAGGTCAGGGTCAGGGGCCCTTCAGGGCAGCAGCCCGCTTCCCGTGGTTTCATCAGGTGAGGGTGAGAAGGTGGGGAGGCAGCAGGGAACATGTATACCAGCACAGCAAAGGAGTCCGGATGACTTCAGGCTCCTGGCACCTGCACATCAATAGCACGGGTGGGAGTTTGCAGCCAATACTCCCGTGAGGTGGGGCAGCTGCTGCTCCCCGCTCAGGTCTATTATTGCACCTCAGGCACAAATCCCCAAGCATTCTTCCTGACGCCTCCCCTAATCATCTCCCTGGATTCCCCTCAAACACCATCAAAACTCAGTGTTCACTATCAAAATAGTTGCTCCATCTGTACTAATCGACAGCAGCCCCAGGGAAGGAGAGGCACTTTAAGCACACTTGCAGAAGACACTCTGCTCTCACGGACCCATAAATCCACACGTTAGCAAATCCTAAAGCAGACCCAGGATTCAGTTCCCATCCCCTCCACCACTTCCATACTGGTCCCTGAAATCATTAGCTCAAATCGAACCTGAGTAACCAAACGAGCTCCTTTTATTTCTCTGTTAGGGCTTCTCCCCAAAAAGGAAGAAAGGCAGGCAGGCCAGACATGACATTTTACTTTTTATGGGTCTCAATTTATCTGACATGCATATTTCTTAAAGCTTTCACCAAAGCTACGCCTCACCAGCCAGCCAACAACACCTCCATTACCGCTCAGCTATTTCTCATTCATTTCTGTGACTTTCCTTTCTTATTGCCACACTTTCCAGACGATAACATTAAGGGGATTGGAATTATTAAGCTCTTCCTTCTCAACAGTTTCTCAGAGCATCCTGAAGCCACAGAGATTGTGATGAATGAGTTCCAATGCCTTCATTTTTTTATAACTCCAAATGAAATTTAGCCACAGCTAAGTGCTGAGACAAGGGTTTCACTGGACAAGCTTCTTGGTTTCAGATGTATTATGCACAAGAGGCACCATTCCCTGCCATGACTGCCTGCCTGTTCCAAGCTGACATGCCAGGTTCAAATTATGGATGCCACTATTCACGACAGGGTTGCAACCACCCAGCAAAATGACTTCTGAAACTGGCTACACAAGGATCTTGCATAGCACTAACCTCAACTGGAAGTAAAAATTCATTATTTGATTCACGCCAGTCTCATCGACTGGATTGTGAGTTTCACTAGGACAGTTATTTTCCTCAACATGGTGGCCCTCCATTGGTCTTGCCCACTCAGGACCATCTGTGCTTCTTCTGGCAAGGGAATGGTGACCTTCTTTTGGGGAGCCACCCCTTCCCACTCAGTCTATCCATTTGCAATGGGATGGACTCGTCCCTACTCCAGGAGTGGTCATGTGACTCAAGCCTAGCCAATCAGAGAGCTCAACCATTTGGCCATGATGACTGGCTCAGGAGTGGGCATGTGACCACACCAGAGTCAACAAGGCAGAATATTGGGACTAATAATACAAATTATTTGAGAGAAAAGTATGTCCCCTCTTCAGCTAGATTTGAAACTAGGAGAACAAGTGCAGGCATGCTACCTCAGGCTGATGTATTGTTTGAGAATAAAAACAACACGGAGAGCAACAGAGCTGAGAGATGGAGAGAGGCCAGTTGCTGAAAACAAGCTCCCTGAATCAAGCAAAGCCTGAAACTGGACCAGTCTCTTTTGAGTGTATCGGTTTGATAGCTTTCTGTCAATTGCAAATGAATGTAAGTGCCACAAGGGGAAGGAAATTGTCAGTTTTGCTCACCACCATACGCCCTGTGCTTAGCACAGTGTCTCACATAAAACTGAAGCTTAATGTTAATAATCAACAAATGATTTAAATACCTTACACAGGAGCCTGCTCCCTAGTGCCCCTGCCCAGACAATTCAACAACCTCAAACTCTAACAAGTACTATTATTACCTCTTCCGGAGAATTGTGCAGGCTTCCCTGGTAGCTCAGCTGGTAAAGAATCCTTCTGTAATGCAGGAGACCTGGGTTCAATCCCTGGGTTGGGAAGATCTCCTGGAGGAGGGCATGGCAACCCACTCCAGTGTTCTTGCCTGGAGAATCCCCATAGACAGAGGAGCCTGGCAGGCTACAGTCCATAGGGTCACAAACAGTCAGATATGACTGAGCGACTAAGCACAGCACAGCACAGAGAATTGTGCAAGGGATAAATGAAAAACTGGCTGTTTGATGTTTACCAGACACAAAGCACAAAAGAAATTTTCACTAATTACCAGTTAAAACATAAAAGCCGATGTGATCCCACACATGAGGCAAACCAACCAAACCCCATGAATATAGACCAGTGTACACCTGAGGAATGGTACCAGATCAGGCAACACCTGCCCAGGGATGCCACCAATTCAAGTGGTACCTCTGAGCACCTCCAGACAGACATGGCCCCAAGCAGGGGACAGGACCTGGAAGCAGATCAGGGACCCAGATCTTGGCCTCTCTCATACCCTCAGTTGCACATCCTCTTGCAAAGTCTAGACAACACGCATGGCAGTCCTGCCCCTGACCATCTCCCCACAAGTGCAGACAAGACTCTGACACTCAGATGCCCTTTTGGAGAGAAGCAGGGAGTGGAGTGAGACAACCGCAATCCCAAAGCCTATTCTCCCCAAAATGACCAAGTTAACTAAAGACGACCACATTGAAAAGAATGACACTAAACGGAATGGATGAGAGTTCATTTTTTCCCTACCACCTAGAGGGGTAAAAGGGGTTGGTGATAACTTCATGAGATCAGAGAAATTATAGAAAAGTACACTGCATTTTCATTGTACATTTAAATTAGCTTGAAATGTGGCTGTACAAATGTTGGTAGCACTGTGAGCTCTGCATGGGGGGCAGACAGTCTATTCGTGATGATTGCAGGAGGAAACACACGTTAATCGCAAGCCACGCTAGCCACATTGATTGCCTGCAGGAAGTGTTTCTAGGAGGCTGCAACCTAGAGCAGGCAACGCCCTCCTGCGCTGTGCACTCCTGGGGGCTGATGAGGAGTGTGACCTCAACACGTCAAAGCATCCTCTCTATCTTAAATGAAAGCTGGAGGCAAATGGGGCTTCCCTGATGGCTCAGCAGTAAAGAATTTGTCTGCCAATGCAGGAGACGCAGGAGACTTGGGTTTGATCCCTGGGTTGGGATCAAACCTTCTCCCCTGGAGAAGGTAATGGCAACCCATTCCAGTATTCCTACCTGGAGAATCCATGGACAGAGGAGCCTGGCAGGCTATGGTCCATAGGGCCGCAAAGCTTCAGAGCAGCTGAGCATGCACTCACACAGGCAAATGGCTCTGACATGTGAATCTATAAAGAACTTATGGTGGATGAAACTGGAGCCGATTATACAGAGTGAAGTAAGCCAGAAAGAAAAACACCAATACAGTATACTAACGCATATATATGGAATTTAGAAAGATGGTAACAATAACCCTATATGCGAGACACCAAAAAAGACACAGATGTATAGAACAGTCTTTTGGACTCTGTGGGAGAGGGAGAGGGTGGGCTGATTTGGGAGAATGGCATTGAAACATGTATAATATCATATAAGAAATGAATCACCAGTCCAGGTTCGATGCAGGATTCAGGATGCTTGGGGCTGGTGCACTGGGATGACCCAGAGGGATGGTACAGGGAGGGAGGTGGGAGGGGGGTTCAGGATGGGGAGCACGTTTACACCCATGGCGGATTCATGTCGATATATGACAAAACCAATACAATATTGTAAAGTAATTAGCCTCCAATTAAAATAAATAAATTTTAAAAAATAAGTAAATGAATGAAGATATTAGCTTAATGCAACACAAATATAATTTTAAATTTATGTGAAGAAAAATAAAATTATGATTTAAAAAAAATAAAGAACTTAATTACTAAACAAGGTAATTTGAGTATGACAGACTTTTAATACTTAAGCATAAGTATTATAAAAGTCATTTCCAGAAAGCTTCTCAACTACTGTAGCAACCAGACTTCATTCTCTAGCAAATGTCAAAGCCACCATATTTGTTTCTAGATAAGCAGAGAAAGAAGAGCTCATGGTGGGAAGGTAGGGGAGAAAAGTCATGTGATCTGACCTAATCCCCATCAGACTGGACAAGCCAGGCCTTCACTGTCTTGACTGAAGGGCCGTCTGGCCTCTGTTTACACATCTCAGCAGTAGGTGTGCTCAGGGCTCCTGGACGTAGTTTATTCCACCTCAGGACAACTAACTGCTAAAAAAGATGGTCAGACTGAATCAAAGTTAGCACCCTGTGATTTTCAGAAGTGTTCCACTTCTTGAGGCCTCTGACCTAGAAGACATTAGTGATTGGAAGACAGCAGCTATGCCTCCCACCCCAAAGGCTTCCGTCTCATGCCTGTCATCATAAAAATGTGAGGCCATGAAAAGGTTCTGGCTTGAGCTGGAGCCCTTCGTCCCAGGGCTGGGACAAGCTTGAGGCTGGGCATCCGTGGGAAACTAGACTACAGGTCCTGGGGCATGGGAAACCTAAAGGCAGTTTCCTGCGTCTAACCGATGATAGAAACTTCCCAGTGTCAGCAAATTAGGAAGAATTTCCTGCAACCACCAGAAATATGATGAGACCATCAGAAGTATATTAAATCAATAACAACAGAAATCACAGTATATTGTTACTCTGTGCTTTTATTTAATCCCAATAGAGAATAAAAAATCAGTTCTATCAAATCCAAGCCATCTAGATCCTCCGACGTCTGTCCCTTTCCACACACTTTAGTTACCCACACCTGCGCATCACAAAACAATCTCAGCAAAGCATCAAAAATGAAAAAGTGTTAGGTAGACAAGACACAAAGGGCCTGAAATCAGAAACATGGAACTGGGGGAAAGGAAAGAGTTAAAATCTTGAGAACACCATTACAATCGAGGCTTTCCTAAAGCAAAAAATAATTCCACTCTTCTTTGTCATCTTTTTTTGAGACCCTATAGCCAGTACACAATTTAAAAAAAAAAAAAGAAGGAAAAAGGTTCCTTTATTTCTTAGTTGGAACAGCTTAAGCAAGAACTTACGAAGAAAGTAGGTCAACCGACCTACTTTTTTTCTTCTTTAGAAATGTTTGCATTTAGGATAAGAGTTGGTGGAAATTTTCCATTCCAAATTCTGCTCCGGAGAGGAAAATCAGTCATCTGACTTGACATGATGGATGGTAACATGCTAACCATCCCTTCCAAATGACCCATGTGTTATCCCTCACAGTTTCTTTAAAAATTTTCAAGATGGGTATCATATTCATAATGAAAGAAAATTCAGACTTTTACTTTTTTGTGGGGAAGGCTAAATACATCCCATCTTCCTTTTGTGAAGAGTTTGTTTGATGTTATCTTTTTCTTTACTTCCAAGTGACAGGAGTGGTGTACCCTAAGGGTATGAAGCCACCATTCACATGCTTCAAATCCTGATATGCATCTCCAAAGGCTACCGTGTTTATTTATTCCATATAACAAGTAGAAGCATTTATTGCAAATTCTAAACACTTTATAAATATTATACACTTAATCTCCATAACACCACCATTACTTTCATGACCGTTGGTTTCTGCAGCTAGTTCTTGCTTCACATGGATTTGGTGCTCAGGTCTCACTACCCGCCCCACCCCCCACCCCCACCCCGCCCCGATTCTGGCTGCCACCTCTCAACAGCTTCCAAAGTCTCACCATAGCTTCCTATCTTTCTATTGTTCTTGGGGGCTGAGGACAAAAGCCTCAGCTGGCTCATTCTCTCCTTCTCAGCTCCAGACACTCTAGCTTCCAAGATTGATCCCAAAGACTGTACAAGGCATTCCCTGATTTCCCATCAAGCTAGGTTAGGAACTAGAGGCAGCTCTGCTCTGGAAAGTCCAAGGAATGAGAAGGGGTGAGATTTAAAATAAAGAACTCAAGGGGATTTCCCTGGTGGTTCAGTGGTTAAGAATCTGCCTTCTAATGCAGAGGATGCAGGTTCAATCCCTGGTCGGGGAACTATTAATAAGATCCCACCTGCCTCAGAGCAAATAACCCCAAGTGCCGCAACAAAGACCCAGTGCAGCCAAAAACTAAATAAAATAAAAGGACTCGAGCCATGCATGAAAGAAGTTCAAGTGAATATACAGTAAAGCGACTGTGAATCCAGAGGAGCACTTTTTTGCCCCTGTCTCCCTCCCTGGCCAGCTGTATATTCAAGGAGCCACCAGAATGGAGGAACAAAAACGGAGCCAGAGCCAATCCCAGCTCCCACATTTACTACTGGGTAAAGAAGGGTGAGTTCTCAAGCTTTTCTGGCCATCAGTGATGCTATCTGTAGAAGGCCAACCGTGACTAACTCAAGAAGTTGAGAGTCCCTCTGAGACAGTGCACATCCAACCACTCTGCACAGCTACACAGCCAGGCAAACACACAAGACCTCATGGCAGCAGCCTGCCAGGAGGATCACCAACGGGTAGTACTGATCAGCCAGCCAAGCTCTTTCTGTTCCGTGCAGCTCGGAGAGGATGTGACCTCCCAGAGCATGCAGCTGGGGGAGTCCACATTGCCTCTCACCCTCTGCCTCCACAGGCACAATCCTTCCCACCTCCTTGGGGGGCTGCAGGACAGCCTGGTGTGTCTGCTCCCCCATCTCCCACAGGACTCCTGGAAGGGCCATCCAGGAGGGGGTGTCCACTGCCTGAGCCTCAGTTCCTGGACGGAAGACAGTACCAGGAATAGAGACACAAATAAGAACAAAGGAGCTCAACAGTCATGTTTAGGAAGAAAACACCCTCACTCCTTAGCCCACAGACTCCCACCCAGGTGCCCGCTTTGTGCCTAACCCCACGCCCTGGCCAACCTTTCCCATGCTCCCAACAACCTGAGAAAACTTTGGAAGCTTGAGCGGCGAATAAGACTGGTGGTCCCGGGGCAGTGCCAGCAGAATCAAACTGCATACCAGACGCTGAGAACGGACATTCTTAAAGGCCCTCTGGTCACCCATCTCAAGAGTCCACTAGCCGTCCCTCTGCCCAACAGTAGCTGCAACCATCTTTCTTCTATTGAAGTGAAATGTGTCTCTTTAGAACTCCCAGCCCCGAATCCGCTTAACGATCTCCCTTTTTCCAGATGGGACTCCGGAGATTGAGGACTGGTGGCTTTGTTCCCCCACCACACACACATTTGCAAGACAAACATTCCCCCCCACCAAAATAATTACTAAAAATGATTGCTATAACTTCCATGTCCTTCCCCGGACATGCTTCAAACACAATCAGATGTGCTGTTGTTAAGAACAAGGTGGACAAAGGGCCTGAAGGGATGGACCCACCCTAGAACCCTGCAGCTCTGGGACCTTCAACAATCCTCTCCTCCATGTGTCTCCTGAAGACATAGCATGGGGAGGTAGGAAACAGTGCCCATTCTACTTGGGAGCTCTGCTTTGCTCAGAAAGCCAGCCTCAACTGCTGGGTCCCTACAAGCTGCACCGACTACATGGATGGGGAGTGCCCTGCCCTGGTGGTTGTCAGAAAAAGTTAAGAGGTGAACACCCCACCTGAGTGCAGGACAGGCCATCAGGAGGCCCACTCCAGCACCCAAGCCCCAACTCCACTATTCACTGCACACCCGCAGTCCCTGCCAAGCCCTCAGGGCAAGTCCTCTGGCGACAGCCAGTGGGTTGCTGCCAAGACAATAAGCCACGAACCAGGTGCGACTGATTTTTAGAAGTAAAGCTCAGGAGGAGAAATGGGTTCTGACTGAGGCAGTATTTAGACAGAGGATATTCTTAATAGTTTCAGATACATGTTGAAGTCCAAAAATAGATATTTTTTCCCCCAAAGCCAAGCTTACATGCAATAGCTTTTCTCATAAGTATTTTTATATAACCAGAAATATCTCTTAGAAACCCAGGAACATAACAATGAACACAGGAGAAAGGAGAAATGACTTAACATTTTTTCTCTTTTTAACAGAGGAGACTTTTATCAAGAACCCTGTGGTCCCAGTGGGAAGCCACCTCCTCCTCCCCTCCCGCTCTGTGCTCCGAGTCCACTTTCCCAGACTTTCTCTGCAGAGAAGGAGTCTCAGACTCCGGGAGGCATCAGCACCCATGTTTATGTGCTCATGGACAGAGCACATTTGTTGGCTTGATCTTCATACATATCCCATGGAGTCAATGTTATGGTCACGGATGAGGAATTGAAAGGACACACCCAAGCTCACAGAGCTGCTAGGTTCTAGAGAGGGCCCCAGATCTCCAGACTCCCGGTCCACATTGCTGTTTGGATTACGGTTCAACAACACATCCATATGTGTTTGACAGAAGGGAAGAAAATACAAAGTCACAAGAGTCCTTCTTACACCTGAAGTTTGCACCTAAAATTCAACTAAATTAATGATGAATGCTTACCCCAGGAAAGAAAAGATTTACATTAGGATTGTGGTCGATTGCATTATTGGCCCAAATTCTCCTCCCCTCCCTGCCTTCACACTGTTTGACACATGGCTTTGCAGTTCCTCACACGAAAGGAGCAGAGTATTTTTCCCACCTTCTCAACCCTGTGACACACTGTGGCCAATGGCACGAGGTGGAAGTGATGGATGCTGGTGTGGAGGCTAGACTTCAAGAGCCTGGCAGGCTGCCACTTGCTTTCTGGCTCCTGAGAAGGGCGTGCCCAGGCTGGCCTGCCGGTCCCAAGAGCAGCATGAGAGCTACACGGAGCAGAGTCCCCCTCACCCCAGTGATGATGCTCGGCCAAGATCAGCCAAGAGGAGAGCCTCAGCCAACCTGCAGCAGTGACTCCCTAACACTGACTGTGCGGCAGGAGGCTTCTACTCCACTACAGATTAGCAAGGGGGAGTCCCACTAAAGATGCTATAAGTTCAGTTCAGTCGCTCAGTCGTGTCCGACTCTTTGCAACCCCATGAATCACAGCACACCAGGCCTCCCTGTCCATCACCAACTCCCAGAGTTCACTCAGACTAACGTCCATTGAGTCAGTGATGCCATCCAGCCATCTCATCCTCTGTCGTCTCCTTCTCCTCCTGCCCCCAATCCCTCCCAGCATCAGACTCTTTTCCAATGAGTCAATTCTTCGCATGAGGTGGCCAAAGTACTGGAGTTTCAGCTTTAGCATCATTCCTTCCAAAGAAAATCCAGGGCTGATCTCCTTCAGAATGCACTGGTTGGATCTCCTTGCAGTCCAAGGGACTCTCAAGAGTCTTCTCCAACACCACAGTTCAAACGTATCAATTCTTCGGCACTCAGCTTTCTTCACAGTCCAACTCTCACATCCATATATGACCACTGGAAAAACCATAGCCTTGACTAGACTGACCTTTGTTGGCAAAGTAATGTCTCTGCTTCTGAATATGCTATCTAGGTTGGTCATAACTTTCCTTCCAAGGAGTAAGCGTCTTTTAATTTCATGGCTGCAGTCACCATCTGC
>NW_011494601.1:1622931-1626492 GCF_000754665.1 Bison bison bison
TCTTTGGCATTGCCTTTCTTTGAGATTGGAATAAAAACTGACCTTTTCCAGTCCTGTGGCCACTGCTGAGTTTTCCAAATTTGCTGGCATATTGAGTGCAGCACTTTCACAGCATCATCTTTCAGGATTTGAAATAGCTCAACTGGAATTCCATCACCTCCACAAGCTTTGTTCATAGTGATGCTTTCTAAGGCCCACTTGACTTCACATTCCAGGATGTCTGGCTCTAGGTCAGTGATCACACCATCGTGATTATCTGGGACATGAAGATCTTTTTTGTATAGTTCTTTTGTGTATTCTTGCCACCTCTTCTTAATATCTTCTGCTTCTGTTAGGTCCATACCATTTTTGTCCTTTATTGAGCCCATCTTTGCATGAAATATTCCCTTGGTATCTCTAATTATCTTGAAGAGATCTCTAGTCTTTCCCATTCTGTTGTTTTTCCTCTATTTCTTTGCACTGATCGCTGAGGAAAGCTTTCTTATCTCTTCTTGCTATTCTTTGGAACTCTGCATTCAGATGCTTATATCTTTCCTTTTCTCCTTTGCTTTTCGCTTCTCTTCTTTTCACAGCTATTTGTAAGGCCTCCCCAGACAGCCATTTTGCTTTTTTGCATTTCTTTTCCATGGGGATGGTCTTGATCCCTGTCTCCCGTACAATGTCATGAACCTCAGTCCATAGTTCATCAGGCACTCTATCTATCAGATCTAGTCCCTTAAATCTATTTCTAAAGATGCTATAGAGAATTGCTACAATGGGAAAGAAGTTGGACCATACCAGGACTTCCAGACTTTGGGATTTTAGGTGTAAGCATCAATAAAAAGCCTCTTGAGAAGGAAAAGGCAACCCACTCCAGTATTCTTGCCTGGAGAATCCCATGGACAGAGGAACCTGGCAGGCTACAGTCCGTAGCATCGCAAACAGTAGGACACAACTTAGCTACTAAAAAACAACAACAAATCAAACCAAAAGTGTGGAAACCAACACCTCCCTTTTTCTAAGCAAAGGCAATATATAAAAAAATAACCATTGTTTACTGTCACCATCAGTTCCTAAGAGACAGGACGTGTTTACACTAAAACTGAGGACAGGGTATTATCTTTGAATATGACACAGTCCTTTCCAAGCAAAGATAGCTGGCCACCCTCCATATATGAGCCTTTTTCTTTCCTCTTGTCACAGATCAATGAAAACTTTGTCACTAAATAGCTCTGGTCCATGTATTAGCAACCTTTCTGCGTGCTTTATGGTAGACCTGTCAGAAGAACACGGAGTCAGTTGTGTGAATTGCAAGACTTAAATCACGTTTCTGTTTGCTCTGTGACAATATAAAAATTACATTTTTAAAACTGGGATAAAAAATAGAGCTAAAGATAAATTTGAGGACCTCTGCCATGCCTTCTCCATTGGCAGAGCAGCCAATGGCCCTGACAAACCCCCACCTCAACACTATGAGTCACACACTATGCAGGCGCCTAAGATGCTAGTTTTGTGCTTCCATGATTACAATAATGTACGAATAAAAAGGCAAGCAGTGGTCCCAATGGAAGCTCTCCAGGGGCTACAGGGACACATAACTGAGACAGAGGTTACAGGCAGGGAATCTCCAGGGACACACAGTGAGGTCACAGATAAACGTTGACTGTCTTCTTTCTGAGCCATAAGGACCCCTTCCATCCTGTTGGGTATAAGGAGGCCCAGGAGAAGGAAGGGGGTCACAATTCCCAGAGAAAAATGCCTCTGTGGGGCCCTTGATGGCCAAGCAGGTTGTGAAGTGAGGGCAGTGCGCAAGAGTCCTATTCATCCCTTCCCAGCAGAGAGGGCAGTGCACATCCGGAGCCCTGGGGCCTGCAGACCCCAGGACGCCCTCACAGAGATGTTAAGCCGTGGTCTCTAACAATCTCTGTGAAGGTCACTTAGTGTTCCAGCACATGCCATGGGGAAATCAAAGCCGTGCCTCGAGCTCAGCATATTCAGTGAGCACAGAAAGGGCAGACACCAGACCTCTCTCCACTGCCCATTCCGCAGGCGCCCAGGAACACTGAGCCTTAGCCCTGGGAGACCGCCAGTCTTTGTGGGGCCAGAGCAGAATTAGCAGAGTCTAATGTCCTCACTCCCCTGATTGTAGCAGTCCTTCAGACTCTGCTCCAACCCCAGAGGGAGGCTGAGATGTGGAAACCTGCCCCAGGGATCTGGAAAGTCAGCCTACCGTGGAACCAGGGGGCTATGGCTTTGGTGTTCCTCTCGAAGCCCGCTCGGCGAGGCAGCTGCTCCTCCTTAAACCAGCGGACTATGACTTCTCTGGAGACGGGGCACAGGGGCCGCTCCCAGGTCCTGCTGAGACAGAGACCACAGAGAGTGGGAGAGTCACGAGGGAGGGGGCAGGGGCGGGGCAGGAAGGAGGGGGAGGGAGCTGGGAAGACCACTGTGAACAAGCCTGGTGCCCACACGCAAGCTTGTGGAAAGGATTAAATAAATCCAAGTACTTGAGGGCTCTCTGCAGATTATAATGTACCAGCTGTTCGTATTTTTCCCCAAAAGAAAACTGTTATCACTTGCTTTGGGGAAAAAAAGCCTACTAGCATAACTCGTAAAGCTACTATACTCCAATAAAGAAATTTTTTTAAAGGAGGGGGACTTTCCTGGCAGCCCAGTGGTCCAGTGGTTAAGACTCCATGCTGCCAATCCAGGAGTGGGGCGGGGTCCCTCAGGTTCATCCCTTGTATGGGAACTGGAATCCCGCCTGTTGCCTGGTAAGGTCAACACTTCTTTTAATGTAAATAAAAAAGAAAAAGTCACACAAGTGCAAGTGGGAAATAGGACAGGAGGGGATGTCTGAGGGAGAGAAAAGGCCAGGGCATAAACAGCAGAATCTATGAAGAAGGATCTTAATGTAATACCAGCAAAATCATTATATGTGCGTGTCCTCCACCGTCCCCAAACCCCCACCAAAGAGGATGCTGGTTTTGCCTCTCCCCATCTCCCCGCCCATTGCCCCTGCCCCCGCCATCTAAGGGGACACCTGTCTTGGCCAACTAGCTTTCATGATTTATGACGCAGTATCAGGACAGGGAACAGCCTCAATCTACTCTGAAAATGGCTGAGCTTCACCGCCAAAAAATAAAAAGGAAAAGGACAGAGGAAAGAGACAGGGGCAGGAACAAGGCACTACACTGGCTGACTTTTGACCGGCGATCGGGTGAGGGTCTGAAGATCCCTAGAGTGAGATGAACGGGCACTACTTCCATGCTTTCTGATATTTTCCCACAAAAGCCCAGATTCTACTTGTCTTTGTGTCTGTACTGTGGCTCCTGGATGTATACAGAAATTCTGTTTTATTGGAGCCATTCTAACACGAAGCCCAGTAAGGGTCTGACAACATATGCCCCATAACAGCATGCACGGCTGTTTGTGGATATGCAGCAAGATCTGTGGTTGTTGTTTAGTCGCTAAGTCATGCCCAACTGTTTTGTGACCCCATGAACTGCAGCCTGCCAGGCTCCTCTGTCTATGGGATTTCCCAGACAAGAATATTGGAGTGGGTTGCCATTTCCTTCTTCA
>NW_011494601.1:1626592-1626909 GCF_000754665.1 Bison bison bison
GCAGATTTTAAAAATGATTCCATAAGAAAGACAGGGCTTCCCTGGTGGCTCAGACAGTAAAGAATCCTCATGTAATGCAGGAGACCTGGGTTCGATCCCTGGGTTGAGAAGATCCCCTCGAGGAGGGCATGGCAACCCACTCCAGTATTCTTGCCTGGAGAATCCCCAGGGACAGAGGAGCCTGTGGGCTACAGTGTCCATGGGGTCGCAAAGAGTCAGACACGACTGAGTGACTAACACACAAGAAAGACAGAGGGTGAGGTTCCATTGAACGGCTCAGAGGCACGATCAGTGGGGCTGCTGCTGCTGCTGCTAAG
>NW_011494601.1:1627570-1628130 GCF_000754665.1 Bison bison bison
CTTAGCGACCCCATGGACTGCAGTCCACCAGGCTCCTCCGTCCATGGGATTTTCAAGGCAAGAGTACTGGAGTGGGGTGCCATCGCCTTCTCCAATGATCAGTGGGGTCTGTTCTCCAAATCCCTTCCTCCCCACAGCCACCTCCACAGGCAGAGCCCCTCTAACCAGCTTTGCTGCCCTGTATCCACCCCTCAGGATTTCCCTCTTCTCAGGAACCTCAGAGCCCCTTTTTCTTTTTAAAACAACAGTCCTGCCCCCAGCCTCTTCCTTCACACTTGCATTCCCCAGTAAATAACTATGCTTGGGGAGAAAAAAATCTTCTGGTTTCTGAGACTCATTCTCCTTAGAAGGCAAGAGGAGGTTATAAATGACAGCAAGGAAAATTCATTCACTCTTGTCCCGCTGTTTCCAAGTAGAGAATCTGATTCCCCAGAATGTAAATGCTACGGGGAGACGCTCCAAGAGGCCACCTGGCCAGAAGCCTTGCTCCTGCCCTGCAGCTCTGTCCCATCAACAATGTGCCTGCCTGCAGTACAGCCAGGCAAGCATGTGCTGGCACC
>NW_011494601.1:1628311-1631021 GCF_000754665.1 Bison bison bison
TTAAAAAAAAAAAAAAGCACAAGAGGAAGAAGACTTCTAACTATGTCTCTAAATCCAGTAAACATAAAAGAAACTCTGATCTCATAAAAATCAAAAATTCCTGCACGACAGAAAACGTTATCGTAAAAGTCAAAAGACCAACGACAGATTCAGGGGGGAAAATGTTTTATCACAAAGAAGAGAATCTTTTCTCCTATATTTTAGGAGTTCCTAAAAATAGATCAGCCTTGAATATTCATTGGAAGGGCTGTTGCTGAAGCTGAAGCTCCAATATTTTGGCCACCTGATGTGAAGAGCTGATTCATTGGAAATGATCCTAATGCTGGGAAAGATTGAAGGCAAAAGAAGGGAATGGCAGATGATGAGATGGTTAGACAGCATCACTGACTCAGTGGACGTGAATTTAAACAAACTCTGGGACATAGTGGAAGACAGAGGAGCCTGGTGTGCCATAGTCCATGGAGTTGCAAAGAGTTGGACACGACTTAGTGACCGAATAGCAATAAACAAAAAAATAGATGACAAAAAGACCAATAACACAAAGAAGAGGCAGGAAAGAGACAGGTACGGAAATATCAAAAATCCTTAAACATATACAAAATACTTCACCTCATGCATAAATAGAAATGCAGGTTTTTTTTAAAAAAAAAAAAGAAGAAGAATAAATGCAGGTTTAAACTTTCACTGAGATGTTATTTCTCACAAAAAACAAAAATCTGACAACATACTGCTGGCAAGGCTAAAGAATAAGAGTGTTCACTGGTACCATCTCTGTGGAGGATAAATTGACCTTAACTATCAATACTATAAATACATGTAGCCCTTAATCCAGTGGTCCCACTTTGGGGAATCTCCCTTGTAGATAATAGTTGCCCGAGTATAAAATTAATGTCTACAAGATTACTTATTAAGGGCATGTTGGCCATAATCAAAGGTCTCAAACAACACCACGACCCACCTGCCAGGCACGGCCAGGGGTGAAAGCGGCCCCGGGCCTGGGAGGTGGTAGTGGAGTCTTGCCTCCTGCTCGTGGCTCTGGCCGAGCTCTCGGAACCTGGAGCTGAGTCCGGCAACGGTGCCCTTCTGGATGGCGCGGAGCGAGTGACGCTGGTACTCGTCCCGGGCGCGCTGGGCTCGGCGGCTCCTCTCCTCGTCAGCCGCCTTGGATCGACGTACTGGAAAGGAAGAGAGAGCATGTTCACCACTGTGCCCACTTCGCAAGCTTTAAAATCGGGTATTTTCAGGGACTTCCCTGGTGGTCCAGTGGTTAAGAATCTGCCTTCCAGTGCAGGGGATGGGAGTCTGATCCCCGGTCAGGGAACTAAGATCCCACCTGCCATGGAGCCACTAAGCCCACACCCCAACTAGAGAAAAGGCCTGCATGCCACAATGAAGACTCAGTGGAGCCAAAATTTTAAAAAATAAATCAATAAAAATATAAATAAAATCAGGTGTATCCTGTACCAGAGCCCCTGCTATTTCCTACAAAAAGCCCCAAGAGCCCTTAAGGCCATCCCGTTACTCATGCCTCCTCATGTTACTCACGTGGAAACTGAGTTCCCAAGAAGGACATTGCTTTGCCTGGATGGGTCAGTGGGCAAGCCTGGCAGGGACCCATACTCCCTGCTACCAGAGGATGAGTTATGGGAAACTCTGGAGTCCCAGTTCCGGTTCCCTTTCTCTTTGGTTTCCTGAGGCCTTGACAGCTGGTGGGTGAGTGTGTTGGAGGGCGGGAAGAAGGTGCTTCAGTAACTGTCACCGCAGAGCCACCACATCTGCCATGACGCCCCTTTCACCAGCATGTCTTTTCGTATTTCTCTAGGCAGGTTGGACATCTGCAAGTTGCTGCTTCTAAAACTCAAAAGGAAGTCCTGGAGCTGGGAAAGTGCACAGAGCGAGGAAGACCTCTGAAGCACGGTCTAGAATTAAAACTGATTATTTTGTAGTCTGACTGCATCAAGTCAGGCCCCATCCAGTCCTTTTGTAGAGAAGTCTTGGAACTGGCAGTGTTCTCATTGCACAGGTCCAGCGATTGCCTTGGCCCAAGCCTTAAGAAAAATCTTACCCAAAGTCCAAATCTACTCCAAAGTCCATCCAATACCTGCATAGCATGCAACTACAACCTACCAATGCCAGAGACCTGTGTTCTTTTGGCATTTGCAGGATACAAGGCAAATGGTCCTCATCCTTAAAGAAAGAGCTTCTCCTCTTCAAGCGGTCAAAGTCCATTCTCGAAACACAACATCTCCCAGATCTGAGGAAGGCTGCGGGAAGTCTGTCCCTCAGAAAGTATTTATAGAAGTGGAGGTCACATAGACTGAGAGTGCCAGGGTGGCGGGAGGGGAATTTTCTTTGGTCTATTCATTGCTGCATTCCAGTGCCTAGCATACATATGCGTCAGTCAGCAGGTGATACATATGCTTGAACGACTGCACCCCATTAAGTATTTAACCCTGCCAGGCTCTGGGCTGAATATAGAGAGAGCAAAGATGAGACCGGTCCCTCATGACAGTCAGAGCGTAGCTGGGAGAATAAGACAAATAAATATCTGTAACATATGGCGAACAGAGACTCAACAAGTCTTGGAGTTTAGGGGCTGCAGCACTCACAGTCTGTGAGGGAGTCAGGAGCCACCACAGGAGACTGAGCACCCCACTGGGTCTGGAAAGATCAACAGGAGTTTTTCCAGGGAAAGAAGAGGGAGGAATCC
>NW_011494601.1:1631354-1633979 GCF_000754665.1 Bison bison bison
CCACCTGCCAATGTAGGAGGCGTGGGTTTGATCCCTGGGTCGGGAAGATCCCCTGGAGAAGGAAATGGCAATGCACTCCAGTATTCTTGACTGGGAAATCCAATGGACAGAGGAGCCTGGTGGGCTACAGTCCATAAGTCGCAAAAGAGTCAGACATGACTTGGAGATTAAACAACGAAACAACCTTTGAGAGTTGAAAGCCCTTGAGAGATAGCCACAGTCAGTGATAGAAGGATGTCACATGCAAAGTAGGAAGACAGGCTTTGGGAACTCAGCTAGGGGAGGACGCAGGCCGTGGGTCACACAGGGACTAAATGCAGCCTCCCAAAGTCCAGCCCTGGTTTTGCCATTGTCTTCCTCAGAAGCCTTCAGTGGCTCCCAGTACCTGCAGGACAAAAGGTAAATCCCTCGGCCCTTAAGGAGCACTCCTTCCACCCACTTTCTTTCCCAGCCCAATGGGCCTCTGAGCTTCTCCCCGCCCTTTGTTCAAGGACCACCAAGCTCCCCACCATTCTGCAAACTCCCCTCTGTGCAGAAGTGTCCACCAACTCAAACCAGCTGTGATGGACATGCAGCCAGATCAGCTCAGAAATGCCAGGCAGCAGGACAGAGGGTACTCAGAGGTGACGACACGGCCGAGGCTGCAAGCAGGAAGCCAGCCCTGCCGCCCAGCCTCGATTATGGAGACAGACTGATGTGGGATCAGGGTCAGCAGCAGCTCCAGGAGGGCTTCTGGGGTCTTCTTCTCTTCTTGTGTTTCTTTCTTTTTTTTTTTTTTTGACATATAATTGATGTACATAAATAAGCTTAAAGTGTTCTATGTGCTGATGTTGAGATACTTAATATGTTGCAAAATGATGATCACCATAGCATTGGCTAACTCATTCATCAGTCACATAGTTACCATTTCTTTTCTGTGGCAAGAACATTTGAGATCCCTGGTGGCTCAGATGGTAAGGAACCTGCCTGCAATGTGGGAGACTTGGGTTGGATCCCTGGGTTGGGAAGATCCCCTGGAGAAGGGAATGGCTACCCATTCCAGTATTCTTGCCTGGAGAATTCCATGGACAGAAGAGCCTGGTGAGCTACAGTCCATGGGGTCCCAAAGAGTCAGACACCACTGAGTGACTCACTTTTTCACTTTCATTCTAGGCAACTTAGAAGTATATAACACATTATTGTTGACTTCAGTCACTAAGCTGTGCATTGAAAGTTAAGTCACTCAGTCGTGTCCGACTCTTTGTGACCCCGTGGACTGTAGCCCACCAGGCTCCTCCGTCTATGGGATTCTTCTCCAGGCAAGAATACTGGAGTAGGTTGCCATTTCCTTCTCCAGGGAATCTTCCCAACCCAGGGATCGAACCCAGGTCTCCTGCATTGCAAGCAGACGCTTTAACCTCTGAGTCACCAGGGAAGCATCCCCAGAATTTATTCACCTTCTAATTTTATACCTTTTGATCAACTTCTAACTCCTCTTCACCCTGCCACTCCTGCCACCAAGCCCTGGAAACCACCATTTTACTCTTTGTTTCTATGGGTTTGACATTTTCAGATTTCACATATAAGTGAAATTGTGTAGTATTTTCCTTTGTCTTTTTTTTCACTTAGCATAACCTCTAAAGGTCCACGTATGTATATGTGTGTATATATACACGTGTGTGTGTGTGTGGTCTTTATTCATCCGTTGACATATGCTTATGTTGTCTCTGTAGCTTGGCTACTACTGTGAAAAATGTTGCAGTAAACATGAGAGTACAGATATCACTTTAATAGCCTGATTTTATTTCCTTTCGATATATACCGAGAAGGAAGATTGCTGGGTCATATGTTAGCTTTATTTTTAATTTTTTTGAGGAATCTCCATAACGTTTGCCATAGTGGCTGCATCGATTTATACCTCGCCAACAGTGCCCGGGATCCCTTTTCTCCAACCTTCATCAACACTGTATGCCAGCTTTCTTTTGAAAGTCCCTGAATGCCTCCAGGCCTCAGTGTTTACCTCCGTCAAAATAAGAATGATGTGAGTGTCTGCCTCATTGAGTTATTATAAAGATTAAATGAAACATATAAAACTCTCTAAACGATGAAGTGCTTTGGAAAAGCAATGTCTTATACTAAATCAGGCCTCTGACCTTGATCTTTTCTTCAAATTTCTCAAAGCCTGATTCTGGAGCCAAGCTGCCTGGGTTCAGATCTCAACTTCATCTACCAGCTGTGTAACAGCGGACAAGTTAGTTAATCACCCTGGGCCTCCATTTTGTCAAAAGTAAAATGGACATAATAACGGTCCCTACCTCATAAAGTTGTTATAAAGTTACTATGAAACTAATATATATCACTTATAACTGTACCAGGTACATTTTGAGCACCATGGTGTTAGCTAAAGCTTTTATTTTCATCGCAAGTGAAAAAGGTGAAAGTTTTCGGCGCTCAGTCATGTCTTTGCGCCTTTTGCCATCCCATGGACTGTAGCCTGTCAGTCTCCTCAGTCCATGGAATTCTCCAAGAATACTGGAGTGGGTGGCATTCAGCTCAGCTCAGTTCAGTCGCTCAGTCATGTCCAACTCTTTGTGACCCCATGAATCGCAGCACGCCAGTCCTCCCTGTCCATCACCAACTCCCAGA
>NW_011494601.1:1634313-1634653 GCF_000754665.1 Bison bison bison
TTTAAGCCAACTTTTTCACTCTCCTCTTTCACTTTCATCAAGAGGCTTTTTAGTTCCTCTTCACTTTCTGCCATAAGGGTGGTGTCATCTGCATATGATTCCAGCTTGTGCTTCTTCCAGCCCAGCATTTCTCATTATGTACTCTGCATAGAAGTTAAATAAGCAGGGGGACAATATACAGCCCTGATGTACTCCTTTTCCTATTTGGAACCAGTCTGTTGGTCCATGTCCAGTTCTAACTGTTGCTTCCTGACCTGCATATAGATTTCTGAAGAGGCAGGTCAGGTGATCTGGTATTCCCATCTCCTTCAGAATTTTCCACAGTTTATTGTGATCCACA
>NW_011494601.1:1634753-1635775 GCF_000754665.1 Bison bison bison
CGTGTGAGATGAGTGCAATTGTGCAGTAATTTGAGCATTCTTTGGCATTGCCTTTCTTTGGGATTGGAATGAAAACTGACCCTTTCCAGTCCTGTGGCCACTGCTGAGTTTTCCAAATTTGCTGGCATATTGAGTGCAGCACTTTCACAGCATCATCTTTCAGGATTTGAAATAGCTCAACTGGAATTCCATCACCTCCACTAGCTTTGTTCGTAGTGATGCTTTCTAAGGCCCACTTGACTTCACATTCCAGGATGTCTGGCTCTAGGTCAGTGATCACACCATCATGATTATCTGGGTCGTGAAGATCTTTTTTTTGTACAGTTCTGTGTATTCTTGCCGGGGGCATTAGCACCGTCAAAATGCAGACATAAGCAGTTCTCAGTCAGTCCAGGAGGGGGCACCCTTGACGCTCAGTGGCACGGATTCTGGATCTGTTTACAAGCGGCTTGTGGGACCTTAGTTCTCCAGCCAGGGCAGTGAAAACACCGAGTCCTAACCACTGGACCTCAGGGAACTCCCATCTTACCCTAAAGGAAGCTCTGAAATCTTCAAAGGTTGCTTCTGTTCCTTCTCTGAATCTGGGATAGATTCAAACTGTAATCATGTGACTCTGCCATGGAAACCCTCAGCCAGAACTCAAATCTTTTTTCTTCTATCCCAGTAAAAACAACCACAAGCACCTTTGGCCCTGAGGCAGCAAGTATCAGACGGTCTCATACTCCAGAGGACCCCACTGCAGAGGTGGGGCCCCAACCAAGTCAGCTTCGCTTTCTCCTATGGCCCGAGTTCCAGTCCAGGATGACCTCGCACGGGCCTGTTCAGTGGGCACGGCAAGGGCCTGCACTGCACGCAGAACAAAGGGGGATCATAGCCATTCCCACTTCTCAGGTGGGTTCCAAGGTCTCCTTTCTCCATCTGTTAAAGGGGAGAGTGAACCTCGTCTCTCAGAAATAATGTAAAGACAGCTGAACAATAGCAAAACACTGAAGACCAGAAGAAAAGCTGAATTTCTAGTCTGA
>NW_011494601.1:1636034-1653961 GCF_000754665.1 Bison bison bison
AAAGAGATACCTCTTCACACCTATCTGGATAGCTATTGTTTTTAAATTAAAAGAAATACGATAATAACAAGTGCTGGCAAGGATATGGAGAAATTGAAACCCTTACGCAATGTTGGTGGGACTGTGAAATGGTGCAGCTTCTGTGGAAAATAGTACAGCAATTCCATTAAAAAAATTAAATGCACAATTACATATGGTCCAGCAAGGCCAATGCTAGATGTATACCCAAAAGAGTTGAAAGCATGAATTCAAACAAATATTTGCACACCCATGTTCGTAACAGCATGGTTCACAATAGCCAAGACATGGAAATAACACAAATGTCCATCAATGGATACACAGGTAAACAAAACACAGTATATACATAAAAGGAATATTGTTGAGTCTTAAAAAGGGAGGAAATTCTGACATAAACGACAACGTGGTTGAAACTTAAAGATGTTAATGCTAAGTGAATAAGCAGACACAAAAGGAAAAGCGCTGTATGATTTCATTTATACTCCACGGATTGCACTTAGAGTAGCTAAATTCACAGAGTAGAAAGTGGTGGCCGCCAGGGGCTAGCGGCAGGGTGAAATGAGGGGTTATTGTTTCATGGGCCAGAGTTTCAATGTGGGAAGAAAGCAAATCTCTGGAGGTGGGCAGCAGTGACGGTAGCCAAGCACCATGAGTGTGCTCAGTGTCACTGAACTATACCCTTACAGTAGTTAAAATGGTCAGTCTGAAGCTGTATCAGTTCAGTTCAGTTGCTCAGTTGCGTCTGACTCTTTGCAACTCCATGGACTTGAGCACACCAGGCCTCCCTGTCCTTCACCAACTCCCAGAGCCTTTTGTCAAACTCATGTCCATCGCGTGGGTGATGCCATCCAACCATTTCATCCTCTGCCGTCCCCTTCTTCTCCCACCTTCAATTTTTCCCAGCATCAGAGTCTTTTCCAGTGAATCGGTTCTTCGCATCAGGTGGCCAAAGTATTGGAATTTCAGCTTCAGTATCAGTCCTTCCAATGAATAATCAGGACTGATTTCCTTTAGGATGGACAGGTTGGATCTCCTTGCAGTCCAAGGGACTCTCAAGAGTCTTCTCCAACACCACAGTTCAAAACCACCATGCATTTGCTGGGGTTTTTTTACCTTCTTTTTGGCCTTGCCATGTGGCCTGTAGGATGCAGGATCTTAGTTCCCCAGCAGGGGTCAAACCTGTGCCCCCTCCATCAGGAGCTCGGAGTCTTACCCACTGAACCACCAGGGAAGGCCCCTACCACAATTTAAAATTAAAAAAAAATAATAAACCATTCTGTAACATTCTGACTTGGGGAGCACTGGGCTTAGAATGAAGAGGCCAGAGCACAGCAGGTACTGCCATTAGCTAGAAATGTACCCAGCTGTGTGTGCCCCCAGCCATCCCTCAGTTCTCTTACCTGCAGATCAGGGGGAAAGGCCCCTTCCAGCTTTGCCCTCCTATCACAAGGATGTACCCACACCTGCCCGGCCTGGGGCCACCACTCAGAACTGAGACACCACCTTCCAGGACTGCCGGCCTGCAGCCCTCATGCTTAAAAGACACCGAGACCCCCAGTCCTAGGAGTCCAGCCCCACTCTTGTTGGATCTGGGAGTTTCAGCTGCCCCAGGCCGGGAGGGGAGCTGAGCGTTCTGCCTGGCTTTGCTCCTGACTCTCTGTCTAGCCCACGACACGTTCTCATCTCCCTAGGTCTTAGTTTTCCCTCCGTGGAAAATGGAGACCACCCCCTCTTTCATCCCATGTGTGTGTTTACTAAATCATTTAGTCGTGTCCGACTCTTTGCAACCCCATGGACTGTAGCCCGCCAGGCTCCTCTGTCCGTGGGCTTCTCCAGACAGGAATACTGGAGTGGGTTGCCGTGACCTTCTCCAGGGGATCTTCCCAACCCAGGGATCGAACTGCCAGGCTGCTCTGGAATCACGTCCGAGCCTCTGCTCAAGACTCCTGCTCAGTTCTCCCACACTGAAGAGAAATGGCAGGAGCTGGGTTTCCTCTTGGAAGCATATCTGTGAGCAGTTACACAGCTCCAGAAATGTGGCCAGGCTAGTCACTGCAAGAGGCAGGATTTTTAACACTTTAAGTAACACATTTGGGCACAAAAAACACATTTATTTAGCACACGTGTACAGTGCCTCCCTTGTGCCAGCTCCACGCTGCACAAGCAGGAGCTGTGCATTGCACAACTGCAGGGGGCACAGTCACCCATGATCACCATCAGTATGTACAGATGTTGTGACAGTTTCCTGGTAGATGCCAGTGCAGCAACTTGAAAAGCGGGCACCTTTTCCTAATTTTTCACGAGGTCACCCTGTCGGCTGGCAGCCTGGCTGCTGCTAGGGGATGTAAAAACAGCAACGAGCAAGACACAGTCCCCATCCTCGGAGAGTTCACTGCCTTGAAGGGGGAACACAACAGCTAATGGTGCATGGAGCTGTGCGGTATGGACAGGGTGCTGGGGAGCCAGAGAGAGCAGAGAAATTCTCTGGAGGGCATCTAAGTTAATGCCAGGTGGACTCAAGGGATTCAAACAAGAGAGGCCAAGGAGGGGCTGTTCTAGCAGAGGAAGCTCAGGCGCAGAGGCCCAGAGGCAAAAGGGAGTTGGAACATTTCTCACAGAATGGCTGGAAGGAAGCTCTTGTGGGGAGGGAGCAAGAGGTAAAGATGCAGAAACAGATAAGGCCATTTAGGAAACCCAAAAACACTGACTAATCAATTTCAGTACTTTACCAAAGAGTGATGAAAGCCACTGAAAGGCTTTAAGCAGGAAAGCAGGATGCTGTTGGAACTTTTCAAAGACTGACTTAGCTACATTGCTGGGAATGAACTTGACAGGAACAAGCATGAATGTTTGCAAAACAGAAAGCTAGACAAAGAGAAATGGGGTCAAAGTTAAGACATGGTCAGGATGATGAGGAGAAGGGGTGTAGATTCCAAGAATATTGAGGAGGTTGAATCTTTATAACTTGGTAGGTTTGGGGATTAGTAGTGAGCAGAAAAGAGACCAGAATGACAGCCAAGTTTCCGCCTTTGACAGCCAGGTGATGAAGCAGGTGGGGGAAGAGGAGCATTGGGTTTTGAACGAGTGGAGGTAGAGGTGCCTATGGGATTCACGGGGGAAGGTCCAGGGAGCATGAGGTCTTAGAAGATCACCAGTTGCCACTCATTATGAAACCTATTTCTAGAGCACTTAACTACCATTCTCCGTACTTCTGCCCAGACAGAAAAGACTCAGTGCTGAATAGAATTCAGATGAGCCAGTTAGAGCCTGCAGAGAAACCAAATGCTTCAAAGCATTATCAATTTGTAGTAAGCCCTTGGGTGAATAGCATAATGTCTCTGAAAATTAGTGAATAATCCTATATACATGAAAAGGCACCAATAAATATTCAAGTTGTGTATGTGTGTAGATGTGTTTAAATTCGGCTCCATCTTATGCTTCATGGGAACCTTAGGCAACTTGAAATACCTTGGCTCTACTTTATTTCCTCATCTGTAAAATGAGGGCCTCACAGGGTTGCTTTGAGACATCGATGAGAGTGTATATAGACGGGGCTTGGACAATTCCTGGCACGTGGCAAGAGTTCATTAAATATTATTGTCTTTGCTGTGAGATAGGGGGACTGGAATACAACCTTTAGAAAGGGTCCAGTCTCATTAAGGCACAGCGGGGAGGTGGGGAAGTGGTGTAAGATGGGGGGCTGCATAGAGTCAGAAGCCCTTGTCAGGGAAATGGGGAAAATGAAGCTTTGTGAGAAGGGGATGTTTCCTGACCCCTAAGAAAGAGAAACATGTGGTCCAGATGTTGGAGGATATACATTCAGGCCTCTGGTAGCCTGGGGAACAGCCATAACCTGGGGAAGAATGGGTTTGTCACCGAGGCAATGAACCCTGATGAGCCTCAGAGAAATCCAGTGAGGTTCACCCACAGCTAAACAAGAAATCTCTGTCTAGGGCTCTCTCTACCTGGACTCAGAGGCTTCTGAGGTCAGCTGTCAATCATCCTTGCTTGGCTTACAATCCTGATGGCTGCCAACAGTGACCCCGTCTGGCCACCAGGGGCAACACCAGGGGTTCCTTAAGACCAGAGTGCTCCCCAGGGATTCTTGAGCAATCAGGAGGAGAGAGAACCCTAGGCAGGACGTGAATCGGGCATGTGGGGGGCTCGGGCTGGCATTATTCTGAGCTGTAAAACCAAAAATATATGGCACCTGGAGTTTGAGGAGCAGTTGCCCAAGGAGCAACTCCACAGTTTTCCATCCCATCAGTGGAGAGAAAAAAATTTTTCTTGCTATTCTTCAGCTGTCCTTCAAACCCCAAATTCTCTGCCCCATCCCATCTCCAGACCATATCCCCTTTCCACAAGCCCCCGGGTTCTGCCTGGGTCAAGTGCACAGCAGTTTAGAATCACTGACTTTCTTTCTCTGGCTGCACCGCAGCTTAGTTGCGGCACATGGGGTTATTGATCTTCGTTGCAATACGCAGGATCTTTAGTTGTGGCAATGCAAATTCTAAGTTGCAGCCTGTGGGACTGAGTTCCCTGATCGAACCCAGGCCCCCTGCACTGGAAGCTTAAAGTCTTAGCCATTGAATCCCTGGGGAGTCTCCTAGAATCCCTGTGTTTAAACCCAGACTCCAGAGCACATGCCCTTCTATGAGGGAAGAGAACAGAACCCAGACAACTGGATTCCCTAGTAGACTTGAGCACACGTTTTCTCACTCAGCTCTGACCACAATCCCACAAAGTGTTGACACGAGGATGTAGATTGTGGGTTGGGGGCCACAACTGGGATCATAAAGCTCAAAGAGGAAGGGGAGGGGTTAACTGTAACACTGTCCCAATTTTTATAAGCGATACCATTAGCCAAGTCAGACTGGCTCATCTAAAAATCTCTGGGCAACTAGATGTTACCTAACTCACAGTCCTACAAATTCCTGCTGAGAAACTATTGAGCGAATTTCTGCCTGATATATTCAGAGCTTCTTAGAAGTCAGAGCCTGCTCTGCTGTTTGAACTGAATAACTAACTCTGTATTCAAGTGATACTAAAGGGAACAATTCCCTCTTTTTTTCCTAACTTGGAGAATTTAATTTAGGTGTTTTATCAAAAACTGCTGCTCCCAGTAGATTAATGGCCCACTATAGCTTTCATATTAAGTTAATTGAGTGCAGAATGGCTTTGCTGGATTTGAATGACAGCTTCAGAGTTAAGCTCATCATTCTTTAAGAAAGCATAAAATGAGGGAACTGGAATCATGGGCCTGAATTATCACATGTTTTCTCTGTTTAGGGTCGGTTTTCCCATTTTCGGGTGCCACACAGCCCATTAATTAGCAAACAGGCAGCACTTGCACCAAATGATTTCCACCCTCCATCCCCAGCTAAACACTAGCCCGGCCCGTAACTTTCCATCTCAGGGTGTAGGTACAAAAAAAGGAATACTCCATGAGTGACAGCCCTTGACAGCTTAGAGAGCACCTTGGTTCCTCTCTCTCATTTCACCCTCCCAACAAGCCTCAACTCTCCATGCTCACCCTCATTTTACAAATGAAGAGACTGAGCAACAGAGCAGAATGAGAACTTGCTTGAGGTCATACAGAAGGAAGCAGGAGAGCTAGGACAGGGCTCCCAGCCCAGTGCTCCTTCCCCAGAACACAGTAGCTCATGTGACTTCACTCTGGGACAGGGCTCCCAGCCCAGGGCTCCTTCCCCAGAACACTGTGGCTTGTGTGACTTTACTCTGTGATTGTTCACTTTTTTTTTTCACTATAAACTTTTGTCCTGCCTTCTTTTTCCACCTATCTCTCCATCCATTCCAAATTTATATGAACAAATTTTTCTTAGGTCTTGCCTAAGGTTTTACCTTTTTAGCCTTATTTCCATCATCACCCAACATGAAGCCCAGGCTGCAGGCACGTCAAAACATGTGCTGGCTTCCCTGGTGGCCAGTGGTTAAGAGTCCATCTGTCAATGCAGGGGACACAGGTTTGATCTCTGGTCTGGAGAGACTCCACATACCACAGAGCAACCAAGCCCAGGTGCCACAGTTACACAGCCTTCACTCTAGATCCCACAAGCCACAACCACTGAGCCCGTGTGCTGCAACTACTGAAGCCCGTGTGTCTAGAGTCCGTGCTCCACAAGAAAAGCCACCGCAGGAAGCCTGAGCACCTCAGCTAAAGCGCAGCCCCCTCTTGCCACAACTAGAGGAAGCCCACGCACAGCAACGAGGCTCAGCGCAGCAATAAATAAGTTTTTTTAAAACCATGTACCGTGTTCCAAGAACACAAGGACCCCACTTTTGCTCAGTGCTGTTCCCTCTACTGGGACGCCCTTCTCCACCTTCCCCTTTCCTACTCAGCTTTCCCAAACCACCTGCCGTTTCTTCCACGGGGCCTTTACAAATGTTCAAATATTTTGTAGCAAAATATTACAGGATTCTTGTGCATTTATGTGTATCAAGGATAGTGGCTTGTAACTCTCTTTGCTTATACTGTCTCTGTCTGGCTTTGGCATGAGGATGATGCTGGCCTCCCCTCCTCTTCAATGTTTTGGAATATTTTGAGAAGGATTTGTGTTCATTCTTTTTTAGATGTTCAGTAGAATCCATCAGTGAAGCCATCTGGTCCTGGACTCTTCTATGTTGGCAGATTTTTTTATTACTGATTCAACATTCTTATTAGTAATTGGTCTGTTCAGTTGTACGTTTTTGAAAGTGATTCATTTCTTCTAGGTTATCTCATTTGTTGGACTATAATCGTTCATAGTAGCTTCTTACAATCCTCAGTATTTTCGTGGCAAGTGTTAGGTAGATGCAAATCAAAATCACAATAAGATAGCATTTCATTAGGATGGATATTAAACAAAACACCAAAAACGAGTGCTAACAAGGATGTGAAGACATTGGCACACTTACACATTGCTTGTAGAAATGTAAATGGTATGGTCACTTTGGAAAACAGAATGGCAGTTTCTCAAAGTGTTAAACATAGAGTTATCATAAGACTCAGAAATTCCACTCCTGGATACATATCCAAGAGAATTGAAAATCCATATTCACAAAAACATACACAAATGCTCAGAGCAACATTATCTGTAACAGCCAAAAAATAGAAACAACCCAAATGGCCATCATCTGATAAACAGAAAAACAAATGTGTGGTATAGAACACATTAGAATTTTATTGTCATAAAAAAGAATGAATGACTGATCCATGCTACAACATGAAGATACACTAAATGAAAGAAGTCAGACACAAAAGACCACATAATACATGATTCTATTTATATGAATTGCCTGTAACAGGCAAATCCATAGAGACAGAAATTAGATTAGAAATTAGATTATTTCCAGGGATATAGTGGGAGGGGGTGAGTAACTGCCAGTGGGCACAGAGTTTCCTTCTCTGGGGATGAAAATGTTCTAGGATTGGAGAGTGGTAATGGTGGGGCGACTTTGTGAGTATACTAGAAACCACTGAACTGCATACTTTGAAAGGATGAATTTTATGGTGTGTGAATTTTATCTCAATTTTTTTAAAGTCTGTCTAATGAATGGGGCAGATGGTTGTGAAATGCTGAAGATCAGAATGCTAGCCAGCGGAAGGCACCTCATATCTCTGTTCTCCCTGCTGTGGCCCTAGTCATCTCCAAAGTCAATCATGCCACAGTCTCCTCCTCTCTCTCACTCCCCAAACCAGCCTGAACTATGTCACTTGACTTTACAAGTTTCCTCTGTCCACGCATACAAGTCGTGTCTTTTTATTTCCTGTATGTTTTGAAGTTTTGACATCTGGGATCTTGCTGGTCCTTCAAATACTGCCCCTCCAAGATCTAGCCATTTCCTAGAGCTAGCAAAGGACCCAGCTGCAAGTGCACCTTTCAAATGCAAACCAACCAATGCAAAGCCCATACCCCAACCACCTCGTTTATCTGGTTTTTGTACTCCTCAGTCTGTCCATCTGCCCTCATCAGCCCAGTGCCGGGTATAGAGAACTAGAGACAGCTCCTATACCCCAGAGCCTGCTGAAATTATTCAAAAACCCACTCCAGTATTCTTGCCTGGAAAATCCCATAGACGGAGAAGCCTAGTCGGCTACAGCCCACAGGGTCGCAAAGTGTCGGACACACTAAACGACGCCACTTCACTTCAGCCAGTCCTGTCTGTTCACCCTGTCCTGCCTTACCTCTGGGGCTTCCCAGGTGGCGCTAATGGTAGAGAAGCCGCCTGCCAATACAGGAGACTTAAGAGACACCGGTTCAATACCTGGGTCAGGAAGATCCCCTGGAGGAGGGCACAGCAACCATTCAAGTATTCTTGCCTGGAGAATCCCATGGACAGAGGAGCCCGGTAGGCTATAGTCCATAGGGTCACAGAGTCGAACACGACTGAAGCAACTGAGCTTGCACACACTCATGCCTTACCTTTCCCAATGACTCCATAGTAAAGGCTCTTGCCCACTTTTTCTACTTGTTTCCTCTGCCTTTTGACTCACCCTGGTGCTTCTTGTGTGGCCCTGCATGGCATGCCATGCTTTCCATTTCTAGGAATCTGTGAGCAAAAACTTCTTGCAACAGTCGTTTCCACATCTGCATGCCTATCCATACCTGGTTAAAGCAAGTCTCGCGTACATATTAAAACACCACCTTCAAGCTTAGTTCCACTTCCTCTTTCCCACCTAACTTCTTGCCACCCCCGACACTCTCCAAGATTAAGAGCCACCTATACATCTCTAATGGCTCAGACGGTAAAGAATCTGTCTGCAGTACAGGAGACCTTGGCTTGATCCCTGGGTCAGAAGATCCCCTGGAGAAGGGAATGGCAACCCACTCCAGTATTCTTGCCTGGAGAATTCCATGGACAGAAGAGCCTAGCAGGCTACAGTCCATAGCGTCGCAAAGAGTCAGATATGACCAAGTGATTTTCACTTTTTCACATACATCTCTAACTTCCTAAGCAGACCACATCCCTTCATCATATTCTGGGTCCTCCATCCTGACTACCTTCTCCAGCCTCTTTGTCTGATATCCCCATGCTCCCAGCAGCCTCACTTTATACCTTCTCATCTGGAATGCCACCAGAATAGCCACCATGTGCTCCAACAGAACGTGTACCTTTTCCCTCAAAGCCCTTAGCCTGTGTGTCTAGCTCCTGCCTGGGCAGCGAGTTCCCCCAAGATACAGACCATGATCCCTCATCTCTGGATCTCCAGGGCTTAGCACACAGCCAGAAAATTATTGGTAACTCAGTAAATGTAGAGTTTTACTCTTTAGTATAAGAAATCTCCCCAACAGGCAAGTAAGTTCCTTGAGGATGGAGCTCTTACCCTCTGGATCCTTAGCAGAACCATATACATGGTTGACACAGGTTAAAGGCATCTGGGCTAAGCAGATGAACTGGAATGATGACTGAGCAAATAGACATGTGGGAGGAAAGTGGCTGAGAAAACAGGCCAGTTTCCCAGTCCTCATTAAGAAAGCTTAGGACCTTCGTGGTGTTCCAGGGGCTAAGACTTTGAGCTCCCAATGCAGGAGGCCTGAGTCAGGGAACTAGATCCCATATGCCGCAACTAAGAGTCTGCATGCTGAAAGGAAGATCTAGTGACCTAATTAATCACTGCAGACGGAAAGGAAGATCCAGCAGACCTAACTAATCACTGCAGATGGTGACTGCAGCCATGAAATTAAAAGACGCTTACTCCTTGGAAGAAAAGTTATAACCAACCTAGAAAGCATATTAAAAAGCAGAGACATGACTTTGCCAACAAAGGTCCACCTAGTCAAGGCTATGGTTTTTCCAGTGGTCATGTATGGATATGAGAGTTGGACTATAAAGAAAGCTGAGTGCCGAAGAATTGATGCTTTTGAACTGTGGTGTTGGAGAAGACTCTTGAGAGTCCCTTGGACTGCAAGGAGATCCAACCAGTCCATCCTAAAGGAGATCAGGCCTGAGTGTTCATTGGAAGGACTGATGCTGAAGCTGAAACTCCAATACTTTGGCCACCTGATGTGAAGAGCTGACTCATTTGAAAAGACCCTGATGCTGGGCAAGATTGAGGGCAGGAGGAGAAGGGGACGACAGAGGATGAGATGGTTGGATGGCATCACTGACTCAATGAACATGAGTTTGGGTAAACTCCGGGAGTTGGTGATGGACAAGGGAGGCCAGGCATGCTGCAATCCATGAGTCGCAGAGTTGGACCTGACTGAGTGACTGAACTGACCTGAACTGAGCTAATTTTTTTTAAAAAAGCAAGTGCTACTCACACTGTTCTTCCCACTCACGTTCCTCCTTCTCGCTGGGGTGGCTTTGCAGCTGGGCCTGCTTCAGGGTCCAGTAGAGTTCCTTCGCCCTCTGCTCTTCCTGGAGGCGAATCTGCTCTTCTCCTCGCTTCCTCTCCTCTTCCTCTTTCCTCTAAAAAACATGGAGACAGAATGACATTAGGTGATAGTAACAGGTCACAGGCAGTCAGGGCTGAGATGTCACATGGAAAGGTGGCCAGAGGAGGCCACTCCAGACTCTGTCTCTACACACATGAAGTGGTAACAGTTACATCTGATCAGGCCATGGTAAAGATCAAATGACTTGAAATATGTGAACAAAATATGTGAAGCTTTCTGCAATAATAAGAGAACTCTGGGCCACGCCTGGTCACACTTCCATTCTGGGGAAGAGGGAAGTGGGCATGAGGAGGGGAGCCTGGTTTTCTTGGAGGCAAGTCAAGCAGGATATGATTATTGTTGTTGCTATTCAGTCACCCAGTCATGTCTAATCCTTTGCAAACCCGTGGACTGCAGCACACCTGCCTCCCTGTCCCTCACGTCTCCCAGAGTTTGCCTAAGTCCATGTTCTTTGCATCAGTCATGCCAGCCAGCCATCTCATCCTCTGACACCCTCCTCTCCTTCTGCCCTCAATCTTTCCCAGCATCAGGGGCTTTTCCAATGAGTCGTCTGTTTGCATCAACCACCTGGTCATGGCAAAGGGGCTTGCATAACTCAGTGAAGTCATGCCATGCAGGGCCACCTAAGATGGACAGGTCATAGCAGAGAGTTCTGACAAAACTTAACCCACTCGAAGAGGGATTGGCAAACCAGCCCAGTATACTTGCTGTGAGAACCTCATGAATTGTATAAAAGGCCAAAAAGCTATGACACCAAGGGATGAGTCCTTCAGGTCTGAAGGTGTCCACTATGCTACTGGGGAAGAGTGGAGGATATGATTATATCTTAACCTCATTTCCAAAGAAGATATTTCAAAGAGAAAACAGTTTCGGGGGCCCCAAATCTCCAAATATTGTCCTGCTTTCAAGCTCCAAAAAGGCTGTGTGTATTTTCCTTTACTTTTGTTTAATCAAAGCAACATGAACGCACATGTCAGTCATGCCAGAAGGCTTGTTACAAAAAAAAATTAATTCTCTAAACCACTTTACCCAACCTGCTGCTGCTGCTGCTGCTGCTAAGTCGCTTCAGTCGTGTCCGACTCTGTGCGACTCCAGAGATGGCAGCCCACCAGGTTCCCCCATCCCTGGGATTCTTCAGGCAAGAACACTGGAGTGGGCTGCCATTTCCTTCTCCAAAGCATGAAAGTGAAAAGTGAAAGTGAAAGTGAAGTCACTCAGGTTGTCTACTTGAAAGTTATACAGTCGTGTCCGAATCCTAGCGACCCCATGGACTGCAGCCTACCAGGCTCCTCTGTCCATGGGATTTTCCAGGCAAGAGTACCCCACTCTTATCTAGTGCCTAGAGGTCACCATTCTCAATTATTTTAGCTTTCCTTTGTGTGGTTATATCCATGTCTGAATAATGCTGCTAATTATTGATTTATTTTTAATATAAATTTATTTATTTTAATTGGAGGTTAATTACTTTACAATATTGTATTGGTTTTGCCATACATCAACATGAATCAGCCACGGGTATACACGTGATCCCCATCCTGAACCCCGCTCCCACCTCCCTCCCTGTACCATCCCTCTGGGTCATCCCAGTGCACCAGCCCCAAGCATCCCGTATCATGCATTGAACCTGGACTGGCGATTCGTTTCATATATGATATTATACATGTTTCAATGCCATTATTGATTTATTGATTCTAGACATTACTACCTTTTTTTTGGTACATGAATATTTAGCACTTATATTTCCCACACTGGTGTAAACCCATATTTTTCTTCTCATCACCCTCACAATAGATTTACATCACAATTCATAATTATATCAAAGATTGGTACATAATTAAATACAGTTCACAGGACTTCCCTGGTGGTCCAGTGGTGAAGAATCTGCCTGCCAATACCGCGGACACAGGTTTGATCTCTGGTCCAGGAGGATCCCACATGACCCAGAATGACTGTGCTCACATGCCACAACTACTGAGCCCACGCTTTAAAGCCTGGGCTCTGCAACAAGAGAAGCCACCGCAATGAGAAGCCTGCACACCAGGACAAAAAGTAGCCCCTACTCACTGCAACTAGAGAAAACCCATGCACAGTTATGAAGGCCCAGTGCAACCATAAATAAATAAAATTTTTTTAAATAAATGTAGTTCACTGTAAAGCCATCAGGGGCTCCCCTGGTGGCTCAGTGGTAAAGAATCTGCCTGCCAATGCAGGAGATGCACATTGGATCCCTGAGTTGGGAAGATCCCCTGGAGGAGGAAATGGCAACCCCCTCCGGTATTCTTGCTTGGGAAAATTCTATGGACGAGAGCAGCCTGGTGGGCTACAGTCCAGAGGGTCACAAAGAGTTAGACACAATTTAGCAACTAAACAACAGCAACATATGTATAGCTAGATCTATATACATATTTTGTATCATATGTATATTATTTATATATCCATATAGAGTCATGTCAAAATATCTATGTTACCTTTGCATATAACTGCTAGGCTAGCTAAGCATAGAATTTGATTAAAATCATTTTCCTGCAGAACTTAGAGGACTTCACTTCCTTATCTTCTAGCATCCAGTACTGCCACTCGGATTCTCATTCTTCTGCATAAGGCACTATTTTCCTCTTTATCTCTGAATTCTGAAGCTTTTTAATAGATGTGTCTTGGTGTGGAGTTTCTTTCATTGATTACTAGGCACTCAGGGTGCTTTTGATTGGAGTTTCAGGTCCTAGTCTACTACATCTCTGCTTCGGATTTTTCTGATAATTTCTCTCCTCTCATTTTGCTTTTTCCTTCCTAGAATTCCTATGTGTCAACTGCTGGACTTCTTGATTTGACCCTCTAAGTGCCTTATCCTTTCTCTCCTACTTCCTGCCTCTTGCCTTTTTGTTCTACTTCCTGGTTGATTTCACTGACTTTATCCCCCAAACCTTCCACTGAATTTTTTATTTCAGCTAGCACATTTATAATTCCCAAGCCCTCTTTTATTCTTTACTTGTTCCTTTTTGCTTTGTGGCATTCTGTACTTGTTTCATAAACGCCAGAACTCATCTCTGAGGATTTTAGAGATTTTTCTCCCTCATATTCTGATGTGGGTCTATTTCTTCTGGTTTTTTTTGTTTTGTTTTGTTCTTTTCTTTAAAGTTTGTTTTATTTGGTACCTATCATTTGTGTCAGAGGTTTTCTTCTGATGTCTGATGTTCCCTGACTGCTCACAATTCAAAGAGGAAAGCAAGTGTGTTTCTGAGGGACTTCCCTGGTGGTCCAGTGGTTAAGAATCCTCCTTGCAATCCAGGGGACACATGTTTGATTCCTGGTTGGGGAACTAAGATCCCACTTGCCTTGCAGCAACTAAGCCCACACACCACAGCTACTGAGCCCGCACAGCACCACGTGTCGTAACTAAAGACCCAAGGCAGCCAAACTAAAAAAAAAAAAAAAAGTATATCTGAAACAGAGACTCGGAGTGTGTATTCGGGGTTTCCTTGGGTTTCACTCTAAGAAGACTGGATGAGGGATCAGCCACTCCACTGAGAACCCTCAGGTGGAAACACCTGGAGGTTCTTTCTCTGCAATTATTTGACATCTTCTGTGTCCACCTGGGTGGTGCCTGACCACCAACATCCCAGGAGTCTGCATAGGAGGCACGCTACAGGTAGGACAGCCTTTAGACTCAAGCAAGCAGGACCCCTAGCCTGAGCCCCATGATTCATGAGAAACCAAAGCTTTGAGGTACCTTTTTGCAAATTGTCCCTGCAAGTTTCCCAGAAATGGTACCCCAGGACAGGCAGGGGCAGATGTAGGTTCAGGTAAGATGCCCCAAACCCAGACCAGGTCCCATTCAGCCCTTCAGGGTACTCTCTGACCCTCTCCTCCATGCAAAGTGTTAACCAAGTGCTCTACGGAGCTCCAGGATTCATAACTATGGAGTCACTCCCAGGTCCAGTGGCCAAGCCCTGGTTCCAGAAGGGTAGCCCAGTGAGCAGATGAATGTTCCTGGCCAACAGAATATTTTTATAATAGGATCACCTGAGATTGGGCCACCAGAATAGAGTTAATAGGCTGAGTTTATGTAGCTCAAATTATTAACTTGCTATAGACAAAAACACCACCAAAAAAACAATGTGACCAGTTCTGGATACCCTACAGGCAACCCTGACTGTAGGTCCCACGGTTCAGAGTTCAAACCTGTGCTTGTTCCCCCGGATTCCTACCCGCCCCCATCTGTTCTCCCCACTTGTCCTGATACACTGAGCCCCAGTGTTGTCCCTTCCACTCCCGGTCAGAGGGAGGGATGAAGCAGCCTGAAGAGACAGGTGCGTGCAGGGAACTGAGGGTCCAGCCGCTCCGTGCAGAAACGTGCCCCCAGTCCCTCATTCGCAGCGCCATCCTTCACTGAACCCGCTGTCCCCAAGTCTCGAGCCTGTGGGGCCTCTGGGCTGAGCTGATTCAGGACCACCAGCCCCTTCCTGCAGGTGCCCGCTAACCTCCCATCACTCTCCCTCTGTCTTCCAGAAACCAAATTTCTTTGGGCATTATTTTCATCTGTTCTTCCCCTCCTCTCATTTTCTGTTTCTGTGGCTTATAATTTTTTCAGTCCGCTGATAGTTTAATGGATCAAGAAGAAAAAACAAAGAAGACGGGAACTGAGTTTTGAGCCCCTCGTTTAAAAAAAAACAAACAAACAAACAAGAATTTTGTCGCTTCTGAAATGACACAGATTGAGAATTTTTCTCCAATTCAACAATCACGTTTTTAAATTCTAAAAAAAGACAAATTCCTAATGACCCACTCTCTAGGAGTTAGTAATTAAGGGATAAAGATGTTAAGGGGCTTCTCCAGTCATTCACCAAATCCTTACTGAGCACCTAGGAGACTCTGCCTGCTCCAGGCACTGGGAACATAGCTGTGAAAAAGGCACTTAGCCTCACTCTCTCAGAGCTTGCCTTCCAATGACAGAAAAACACTCATCTGGTAAAATAAAAAATACATCAGAATATCAGAAGTACTATATATCATACTATGTAATATATCGTATTACATATAATATTTATATAATACACTATACAATATATCATATTATATAATAAAGTATACAGAGAATTAAAACAGGGTAAGTGATAGAGTCTAGACAGCTACTTTAGACAGTGTGACCAGAAATCCTCTGAGAAGGGGCTGCTCTGAGACCTAAATAATACGAAGGCTGATGAGTGAATCTCAGGGAGAAGAAACTTCTAGAGAGAGGGAACCACAGGCTCAATGGCCCCAGCATTGGAAATGGGTTTGGCATGTCTGAGTAGGGAATTATCCACTACAGCTGGAAGGAAAACAAGTCAAAATTCTATCTTTAATGAGTCTGAGATGCCATCTGACATCCAAGAGACCCGCTGTGGGTAGTGGGATGCACAAGCCTGGGGCTTAAGGGTGCAGGGACTTAAGCTCAGGCTGCAGAGGCTGAGTGAGAGGCCTTCTGCACGGGGGTGATGTTTCTCAGCCACGGACTTGATGTTGTCAATTAGAGAAAGAACGTAGATCAGAGAAAACACCCAGAATGCCTTGGGGGCACTGAGCCATTTATAAGTTGAGAGAAAGAGTTGGAGCCAGAAAGTGAGACTGAGAAGGCAGACCAAGGGGTAAGATAAAAACCCAGAGGGGGCTACGTCTGCAGGAGAAGCTGAGAAGAAAAGGGGGGTGGTGAGCCGAGCTGCAGGCTACTGAGACACCACAAGAGATGACAGAGAAGCACCAAGGGACCGCAGAACGTGGTCTCAGGACCACGAGATGTGAGATCTTGTCAACAGCAGCCCTGGTGGAGCGAATGCGCAGCCATCCAGGCAGCATGGGGGAGAGAGAGGAAGTGATCACAGACAACTCCTTTCAAGACATTTCCTTCTAAAAATGAGCAGAGACAGGAAGCAGCAGCCAGAGGGGGCTGTGGGGTTAAGCTAGAAAAGGGAGGGTGAGTTGGTTGTTCTTTAAGATGCAAAATACTAGAGCAGAGAGTTAATGACGGATGCAAAACTGGAACCAAAGTCTGTCTGCCAACAAAACAGAAAAAAATCGAATTTTACCCCAAAGTTGTATTTCACTTTCATCAGTCACTAGCATCTCAGCAGCATAAAAACGAAGCGTCACACTGGCATGGCACATCACAGTTTACAAAGTGGGTTTCCCATTCTTCTCCCAGGAATCCTTAATCGGATTGTGGTCACCACATTGCTCAATACACTGCGCACTAACCAAGAGAGCTTCCACCAGGGACTATAGATCTATCGTCCACTCACAGAAGTCTTCCAAACAGGAGTGATCGCAGGGAAATTACAGACAGTTGAGGCATGTCAGAGCCAGAGGGCTTTCAACCCCCCAGTCTTACTTCCTTGTGAGGATACTAGTTTTCCCGGCTGCCATAACAAAGCACCATAGACTGGGGAAGGTAGGCTTAAACAACAGATATTTATTGTCTCACAGTTCTGGAGGCCAGAAGTTCAAGACCAAAGTGTCAGCAGGGTTGATTTCTTTCTGAGCCCTCTCTTCTTGGCTTATAAGCAGCACGTGGTCTTTCCTCTGTGTTCACCCATGTCTCTGTCCAAATTTCCTCTTCTTTTAAGGGTAACAAACATATTGATTTAGCTTGGACTGTAGCCTGCCAGGCTCCTCGGTCCATGGAATTCTCAAAGCAAGAATATTAGAGAGGGTTGCCATTCCCTTCTCCAGATCTTCCCAACCTAGGGATCGAACCCAGGTCTCCTGCACTGCAGGTAGATTCTTACCATCTGAGCCACCTGGGAAGCCATTGATTTAGGGCCTGCCCTAAAAACCTCATTTGAACTTAATTTCCTCTATAAAGACCTTTAGGTCCAAATACAGTTACATCCTGAGACCCTAGGGTTGGGAGTTCAACATATGTATTTTAACTGGACACAATTTACCATAACAAGGAGACTTAGTACCCCCAGAAAAGGGTTATGACTGGTGTACCATAGATAAATGGCATTTGACCAACCACCTCAAATTAAATACAGTGTTCCGACTCCAACCAGCTGTGGCAACAGGAAGCAGCATGGTAAATGCCAGTGCCCACTTCCCTCCCCACCCACTCCTATCCCAACTCCACGACTTCCATTCTACTCCCTGCTTCTACAAGTTCAACTTTGTTAGACTCCACATTTAAGTAAGATCATGCAGCATTTGGCCTTCTGTGTCAAGCTTATTTCACTTAGCATAATGTTCTCCAAGTTCATCTGCGTTGTCACAAATGTCAGGACTTCCTTCTAAGACTGAATAATATTTCGCTGTATATACACATATACTACTTTTAAAAACCTATCTATAGATACTTTAGCTGTGTGGCGAAAAGGCACAAAGCTTCAGTTATATAGAATGCAAAAATTCTGGAGATCTAACGTACAGCAAGAGGACTATAAATGAACACTGTATTTAATGGACATGGGCTTCATCAAACTAGTGCTCTCATCACACAAAAAGAGTAGGTCGAGGTGATGGATATGTTAGTCAGCT
>NW_011494601.1:1654061-1683705 GCF_000754665.1 Bison bison bison
TATGTATATCAAAACGTCACGTTGTACACCTTACTGCTGCTACTGCTGTTAAGTCTCTTCAGTCGTGTCCGACTCTGTGCGACCCCATAGACAGCAGCAAACCAGGCTCCCCCGTCCCTGGGATTCTCCAGGCAAGAGTACTGGAGTGGGGTGTCATTGCCTTCTCCTCTCATACAATTTTGATTTGTCAATCACACCTCAATAAAGATGGAGGAAAATTTACTACCAATAAATAGACAGATAGATGGATGGATGGCAGTTCCACAGTTCACTCAGTTCTTTTCTCCTGAGAATGGGACAACACCAGAAACCAAGCTCTTCCCTGGTGGTCCAATGGCTGGGACTCTATGCTCCCAAGCAGGGGGACTGGGTTCCGTCCTTGGTCACAGAATTAGATCTCACGTGCCACAACTAACAGTCCCCATGCCATAACTAAAGATCAAATAAGTAAAGAAAGAAACAAAGAAATACTTTTAAAAGAGAGCCAGAAACCTGCATCAAGCTCCACCTCAAAGGAACATGACCGGTCACTTACTGTGGCAAAGGTAAGCTCTTCACAGAAATGAATTGATAAAAGAAGACATTTTCCACCACAAATAAAGAGTATGGCATCATCCTCACCCTGGTTTTGCAAAAATGCTCAACCTTTACAGCTGAAATTGCCTGGAAACTCTCACTGTTGCTACTTTCAGAATCCTTTGGCCCATCTGTGATCACTGAAGGCCATCTTTCTTTGGGTTCGCAGCGGAAGGCCAATACAGCCAAAAGGCAGGTAGGCAAACACTTGCCTTCCACCTTAGGAGTCGATTGCCTTTTTCTGGCAAGCCCAAAGCCCTCTGAGCTGTCCAGCTGATCCAGTCCCCCTTCTCCTGATAACACATGAGTAACAGCACACCACAGGAGCCCACAGACTCGCAGTCCATCTCACCCCAGTGGAAAATGTCACGAAGACACATGCTTTTTCTGGAAGGCATAGTCCTTTTTGGTTTTGGCCTGGCCCAGTGATACCATCGTGTCTTGTAGGACAACATGCTCCCAAAGGACAGGGTCAGGCCCGTGTCGTTCATTTTTCTATCACCAGTACCCCGCACAGGGCCAGGCAGATAGTAGCTGTTCCATAAACATTGACCAGAAGAGCGGGTGACTTAATGAATTGATGAAGAGAGCGTTTGTGATGATCTGTGATGAGGAAAGGGTAAACCGCCCCATGCTGTGTCTCGCTGATGCCAGCCTTGTCCAAGAGAAATTCAGAGAAAGTCTACAAATGTTCGAGAGAAATTAAAGCAGCGATAGCATGGTTGCAGAACGTGTCGTGAGGTGGCCAAAATGAACTCCAGCCTTAAAGGAAAAAGAACAGAAAGACAATGGCTTGGAGTAGAAAACAGAGGGAAATGAAAGGAGAACTTAGCTGCGCCGAGTCTGTTCCCCATCACGGAAACCCGGAGGAGGCAGGGTGGGGCAGGAGGCTTACAGGCTGGGAAGGGAGGGCACAGGCCTCGAGGGTGAGGGGCAGAGCAGGAGCCCTGCTGCCCATGTGCTGGGGGTGGAAGCAGAGAGAGAAGCACCCAAAAGCAGTCTGAGGAGTTTAAAAAAAAAACGGGGGAAAATGCAAATTTTATCTGGCTCCACGACCTTTTTACTAAAAACAAACAAACAAACTTCTGTATGCATGTAAACTGTATTAAAATAGTGCCAGCAACTCAGCTGGTAAAGAATCCGCCTGCAGTGCAGGAGACCCCGGTTTGATTCCTGGGTCAGGAAGTTCCCCCTGGAGAAGGGATAGGCTACCCACTCCAGTGTTCTTGCCTGGAGAATCTCCATGGATAGAGGAGCCCAGTGGGCTACAGTCCATGGGGTCACAAAGAGTCAGACATGACTGAGTGACAAAGCACAGTGTCAGCCACAACTGAATGTTGTTTTAAAAAAAAAACAAACAGTTTTCTAGCTATCTGTAGCTCTTATTTTTAAACTCCATCTTTAACCCTACAGAATGTTCTGGGAGTATGCCTCCAATTTTATGAATTTCCTATGACCAGGCTCCCCAGGCAAACTCCCTCAACCACCAGGTTTCTCATACAGGTTCTCTCCTCTCCTCCATTCCCCACTCTTCTCTGTCCTGGGTGGAAAAACAAAACCAACAAACACCAACCTCAGCATGACCATTCCAAGCACATTCTCTCTCCTCCAAGCCTGAACCTCCTTCCCAGATCCCCACACAAAAGGCTGGCGCCATCTAGCCATCCCTCCACCTGGGGCTCAGACGCCTTGCTCTCTGCTTTCCTTCATGTGCTAAGTCGCTTCAGTCATGTCCAACTCTTTGAGATTCCACAGACTGTAGGCTCCTCTGCCCTCCCGCCAGGCTCCTCTGTCCATGGGATTTCCCAGGCAAGAAAACTGGAGTGAGTTGCCATGCCCTCCTCCAGAGGATCTTCCTGACCCGGGGATCAAACCTAAGTCCCTTCAGTTCAGTCTCTCAGTCGTGTCTGACTCTGCAACCCCATGGACTGCAGCACGTCAGGCCTCCCTGTCCATCACCTACTCTGGGAGTCTACTCAAACACACGTCCATTGAGTCAGTAATACCTCTTAGGCCTCCTGCATTGGCAGATGGGTTCTTTACCACTAGCGCCACATACCAACATCTAACTGATTGTTGATTTCACCACCAGCGTTTCTTTGTCCATCCCCTTTATCTCTTCATAGTCCCAGACTCTGTCCAGACCCTCATCATTTCCCACTTTGACCATTGCAAAGATCTCCTAATTGGCTCCCTCTCAGAAGGCAATGGCACCCCACTCCAGTACTCTTGCCTGGAGAATCCCATGGATGGAGGAGCCTGGTAGGCTGCCGTCTATGGGGTCGCACAGAGTCGGACGTGACTGAAGCGACTTAGCAGCAGCAGCAGCAGCAGCACCCTAAATGTTCATCACTTGAATCACATCACCAGTTTTCCTCGTAAGACGTGATCAAACATGGCCCTCTGAATACACGCAGGTCTGCTTTGCCCACAGAAAATAGTCCACCTCCTTGGCATAGCATTCAAGGGCCTCACAGCCAGTCTTTCCAGATTTTTGTCTGCCTCCACCCATCATGTGCTTTTTTCTCTCCCCCAGCAGATCATTTCTCACCCCATTTATCTCCTTTCCATTTTCTGTCTTTGTGCAGGGTTTCTGGAAGGACCTCTGCCCTCTAAGGTGCCTCCGGTCATGGTTGGGGCTGAGTGGCTGCTCAGAATTCTCTCTTCCCTGGCACCTGGTAAGCTCTTTGAGAACAGGGAGTTTATTACTACCACCACCACCCTCCTCCAAACAACCTCCACTTCTGGTCTCAGGGGAAAAAGTATTAAATTAGATGAATGTTATTGGTGCATTGCTGCATGCAAGACTCGTATTATGTTAGCATCTTGATGTAGGAAGACACAATAAAAATTATCTAACCAATCTCTAACCCGTTGCGTAAATCCCTTTGGCAAAGCTGTTGCAGTTATCTATTGCTAAGTATTATAACAACAAGCTATCAGCAAAATCTAGTGGCTTAAAACACAAACGTTTTATGTGCTTGAGATTCTGAAGATACTAGTTCGGGCCAGGCTTGGCTGGGTGGCCTTTCGGCTGCACATTATGTCAGTCAGGGTCGAGTACTTGGCTGAGGTCACTGACTGGAAGAACCACAAAGGCTTCACTCGCGTGTGTGGTGCCTAGGTGCTCCTTCACACAGCCTCTCTTTAGCTAGCCTGGGTGTCCTTGCAGATAGCCTGGGAACCTAGGGCAGGAAGGCTTCTTGTGAGGCAGCTTCCAAAAGTGAGCCTTGCCAGAGGGTGCAATCTGCTCTTGTCCATCCTCGGAATTTACACACAGTCATTTCTACTGCACCCTACAGACCAAGGCTAGCCACAAGGTCACACAGGCTCAGTGGTGGGGAACCAGACTCCTCCTCTCAAAGGAAGGAGAGGCCAAGTATTTGCTGCCAGGCATATTTAATCCACCACTGAAACCTTCTCAGATACTGTTTCAGCCTACACATAACCACTTCCTGTGATGGAGAGCCTGTCACAATAAAAGGGTAGTTCATTTACAGACAGCTCTGCCAGAAAATGGGGCTCCCAGGTGGCTCAGTGGTAACAAATCTGCCTGCCAAGGCAGGAGATGCCGGCGACACGGGTTCTATCCCTGGGTGGGGAAGATTCCCTGGAGAAGGAAATGGCAACCCACTCCAGTATTCTTGCCTGGAGAATTCCACGGACAGAGGAGCCTGGCGGGCTACAGGCCTGTAGCAGAGTCGGATATGATTTAGCAACTAAGCACGGACGCACTGACAGAAAATATCTCAGCTCATTAACAAGGACCGTCCAGCCGCAATGTCTGATCTGACGTTCCTTAATGAGCCTTCCGAGGCCTCAAAGATGCTACTTGCACTTCTGAGGCTCCTCAGAGCAGACATACTTACTATGTATATTAAACACATATAACACATTTATATGTGTTCACACAGAAAAAACACATACCAAAAAAAAACACACACACACACACACACACAATAACGATAACCTTTGGAAATAACACAAAAGCCTGCATTTGGGTTCCTCAGTGAACATATGGCTTTACTGATTCCTCCATAAACCCCAACACAGAGCCAGCATGCAATTTCTATCCCTCAATCACTGAGGTCCTCAAGGAGAACATCAGAGAATCTCTGCTGGGAACCAAGCCCCAAGACTCCAGCTCCGCCAAGCTACCCTCCCGGCATCTGGGACTCAGCCCACCTCTGGGGAGGAGGGAGGCTAGGGATTGGAACAGGCGATGCTCACTGCTGGAGACATGTGAAAAGTACTGCTTTTCTTCCCCAGCAGACTTAAATTGTTATTGTTTAGTTGCAAAGTCACGTTGGACTCTTTTGCGACCCTATGGACGGTGGCCCACCAGGCTCCTATGCAAAATCCAGCAATACAAACTAAGCATCTCTCCAGTGTGGATGGGATTTGAGTCACTACTATGGAATTACATGGTTAATTTCAATCAGTGTGACAATGATTCTTGTGGCTATGACAGGAAATGTCCTTCTTTGTGGGAGACGCACACTGAAGGATTAGGTTTGATCGGGAAGCTCCCAGGCCAATGACAGGCATTATTTGAAAACCTTGTTGGACCACAGTCTCACTCTTTTGTCTACATGTTGTCTGTGGCTGCTTTTGTGCCATGATGTCCTAGTGAGCAGTTGTGTCAGAGACAGCATGACCCACAGAGTCTAAAATACTGACTATCTGCTCCTGTACAGAAAATAGTTTGCCAACTCCTGGGTTAGAAAGCACTATGTCTGCAGTTTTCTCTCAAAGTGTTTGACAGCAACGAAAAAGTACAAGTATGTCTATGTGACCGTGTGTGCGCCTGTGGGTATGCATGTGTGGACGGAGAAAGAGAAGAGCAAAGAGCATGAAATCGAGGCAAAATATTAATAATCGGTAAATGTAGGTGGTAATATTAATATATGAGTACTCATGTCGTTTTTCTTTCCACTTTTCTCCAAGTTTGAATTTTTTTTTAACGAAGTGTCTTGAGAGTACATATTCCTTCACTTAAAAATGCAAAAGAATCTCCTAGAGAAAAAGGGCAACTCATGGGAAAGTTAAATAAGGAGACCAATAACAATGCAAATATATAGAAGTTGCAGTAGGTTTAAAAGTAATGAGCACAATCACAATAACAATAAAAATATTAAACATAAAATTTAAAAGAAAAGAAACATAGAGCACTTAAAGAAAACAATAAATTTTACCCAAGTCCAAAAAAAAAGAAGCCCTCATATGTCACTGAGAATGTTTGGGATTGGGTGGCCAGTGCATTTATAGGTATTTAGGAAAAAAAAAAAACTATATCAAAGATAAAAAAAGAAACTTTGGATAAAAGGAAGAACTTATCACATTCCTGAGTAAGATTTAATGATTTAATATTATAAAAAATGTTCATCTTCCACAAATACAGCAATGGTATTGATGCAATTCAATGAAAACCACCACACAGATTTTTTTGGATATTAGGGGAGAAGAGGATACTGAGAATATAATTCAAAAGTAGCTCTAATGGGGAAAAAATGGATGAGATTAGCCAAGGACATTTTAGAAATGAAGAATAATGATACACTCTAACTTTAATAGATGGTAAAATTTATGTTAAAGTTACATACAATTAAACAATTACATCTGGCTCAGGAATAATCAGTCAAAGAAGAAAAATCCACAAAAGGATCCAAAAGTAAGTAAGAAGTAAGAATCAAGGCAGGAAATCCAATGAGAGGAGACAGGATGATTTACATAGTGAATGATGTTAGCATAATGGGCTAGCCATTTGGAATAAAATAAAGTGAGAGCCATATATCATACCACACAGCAAAGTGAAGGAAAATTGAGTACAAAGAAATGAGATCTGGAAAGACATACAAAGCAATGTAGATTAGTATTTTTATAAGCTTGTGATGATGGTCTTTCTATGCATAAAACAACTAATAGAGAACAAGATTCATATAATTGGCTAATAAAAATTTTAACCTTCTGTACATCATGAACCACTATAACCAAAATTAAGAAAACCGCAACAACAACACTGAGAAAAAAATATTTACAAGAGAAATGATATTAAATGGCCAATGTCCCCTTTAGCTAATCATTATAGGGGGAACGTTTTTAAAAATTCAAAAATGGGCAAATGCCATTAATATACAATTCACAAAAATATACAACTGCTGAGATTCAGCATGATTCTTGTTTTTTTTTTCCCTTTTTATTTAGAGTATTTTCTGAGTTTTCTACCCCCTGAGAAATATATTATTCCTACATAGCCAAAAAAAAAAAAAAAATCTCAAAATAGGAACCAGAAGAAAAAATATTAACCTAAGCTTTTTTTCAGGAAACTTAAGCTTCTTGCTACAGGACTGTAAAGCTCCTTTACCAGCTCCAAACTCTGAGTCTCAGAATGAACAGATATGCAAACTTACAAACAATGTCCTGTGCTGGGCAGAAAAATTTACATTTTTCATCTCCTTGAATCCTCCAAAAATCTCAAGGAGATTGTTGTTATTACGAATATTACAAACAAGAAGCTCAGAGAAGTTCAGCAAGCTTCCCAAGGTCACACAACAGTGAGCAATAGAGTTGGAACTGGATCCCAGGCTGGTCTGACCACAGACTCAGCTCTCTTCAGGCCCCACTTCAGGACCCTTGGTTTGGGATGCAGAGGGCTGAGTTCTGATCCTGGCTCTGTCCCCAAACCAATCACCACTACACACAGTCTCTTCCCTATCTGGCCCTCAATTTCCTCATCTGTACAAGGAGAAGTGAATTAGCCAAGATGGTATATCAAGTTCCTTCCTACTCAGACACGTCTGATTTCTATTCTCATAAAGCACTATGAGAGTGCTCTAAAGCATAGAGTGGTTGGCCAAGGACTGGTCCAACCAGAGATCAGCCTGGGGGTTGCAACAGGTGGCCTCACACCGACACCCAGGCACTGGCCCACCTTGAATTCCTCATGGATGCGCTCCTCCAGGACTTTGGCAGCCTTTCGGTCCTCCATCTCCACCTTCCACTTCTCTGCCAGGATCCGGGCTTTCTCATTGGCCAGAGCATCCCGGAACTTTTTGGTGATCTCTGCCTCCTTCTGTTTCCTTTCAAGAGAACAGCAGATATCAGGAGGCATGGGAAAAGAAGGGACCACATGCCGACAGAATTTCAAATAAAAGCCATGCCCAGTCATTCTTGGTCTATCAGAATGGCAAGTGTCTGAGGTTCACAAATGTTGGCAAAGGTGGGGAAAAAACCGTTCCTCTCCTGTACAGGAATGTAAATCAGCAGAACTGCTTTGGAAGCCAGGAAAAAAAAAAAAAAAAAAAACTCAGGAATCCCATTTCTTGCTTGAGTTTACAAAGGTGTAGGGAGATGCACATCAGAGGATTTTTATAACATTAAAAAAAAGGGCAAACAGCACAAATGTCCCTCAACAGGATCAATAAGTTGAGTTCCTCATGTAATGGGATACTATACAGGTACCTTGAATAATGCTGTGGATCTACAGTAATCAATTTATCAAGGTGTGAATACAGCACTTTACAGAGCAGGTATTGCCCTAATCCTCATCATGCTTATCCTAGGTGATGGGTATTGAGTTGTTCTTTAATTAATTCTTTATAGTTTTCAATATTGGTCATATGTCACAATTTTTTTAATTAATTAATTTTTTATTGAAGGATAATTGCTTTACAGAATTTTGCTGTTTTCTGTCAAACCTCAACATGAATATATGTCACAATTTTATTATTTAGAACATTGTCATTGGACTTCCCTGGTGGTCCAGTGGTTGGGAATCTGCCTGTCAATGCAGGGTACCGGGGTTCAATCCCTGATCCAGACAGATCCCACATGCGAGGGGCAGCTAAGCCCGTGCGCCACAACTACTGAGCCTGGGCTCTGCTGCTGCTGCTGCTAAGTCACTTCAGTCGTGTCCAACTCTGTGCGACCCCAAAGACCCTTGCCTTCTCTGGAGACTGGGCTCTAGAGCCTGCATTCTGCAACAAAAGAAGCCACCACAATGAGAAGTCCTCTCGCTGCAAGTAGAGAAAGCTTGCATACAGGACGGAAGACCCAGTGTAGTCAAAAACAACAACAACAAAAACACCGTGATTAAAACTTGTGGGAAAAATGTTGGCACCGACCTCATACAAACTTCCAAGTTTAGCAACAAATACGTTGTAAGTTGTTTATGAAAGAAGTCTGACCCTCCCAGTATCAGCAGAGGCTTCAGTGTCCATCTTGTGTGAAAAACAGAGGTAACACAAAGAGGAGCAAGCAGACTTTAAGAGTGATATTCAAATTGCCCTGCTGTCCTAGGGACAACTCAGTGAGGGAAGAGGCGAAAGAATATCAAATGTATTATCTCAATAAATCCAACTATATTAAAAAGGTGTTGTGGTCCCCAAACCATAGGTGTAGAAAACTGAGGCCTCGAATCACCTCCCCACTAATGAGTGGAACTGGGACTTGGACCACAAGCTCTACCTGATGTAAGACTAGTTCTTCGGCCACCTAATCTTAGCACAGCTCCAAACAGCCTGCCAGCTGCCTGGCACTGGCTTCTCCTTCCCACCCATAATCTATTATCCTTAATTTGAGCCCACCCCAAGCCTCCGTGTTCAGGCACCAGCACCCTCTCCCCACCACAACACCCGCTGGCACCTCTTACCAGAGTTCCTCGGCTTCCCGCTGTGCCTGCAGCCTCGCTCTCTCTGCAATCAGCTCCTCAGAGATCTCTTCATAGGGCTTGTCACCAGGACCTTCTCCCATGATCCAGACCCAGACCTCGCCATCTGCCCCCAGCAGCCACTGGATGTGCTTGTCACTTGCTGCCTCACAACAGGAGGAAGAAGGAGAAGGAAGGGAAAAAAAGGTCAGAGTTGTAATGAGTGAGGAATGACCTGGGTTGACCAGGGGTGCACAACCATCACATCACCATACAAAACCTTGTCATCTGCAAAGAGGATGCCAGACAGAGATTGACCTGTTCCACAGCCATCTCCCCCTCCCATTCCCTCTAGGGAGCAATATGGCAGCCACGTCAGCCTGCTGGAGCAGGTGTTCAGGGCTGGAACTGGTGTCCAAGCCCAGAGACCTGAGATCTTCAGCAGAGCGGACATCAGGTGACTCACTGAAGGAAGACTTGTGTCACTTCCAAGCCAAAGCTTCCCTGGTGGCTCAGACGGTAAGGAAGCTGCTTGCAATGCAGGAGACCTGACTTTGATCCCTGGATGGGAAAGATCCCCTGGAGAAGGGAATGGCTACCCACTCCAGTATTCTTACCTGGAGAATTCCATGGACAAAGGAGCCTGGTAGGCTACAGTTCATGGAGTTGCAAAGAGTTGGACAATACTGAGCAACTAACACTTTCATACAAGCCAAGGCACTTTGGAGTCAAGCATCTTCTGAGTCTTCTCTCTCTCTCATTTCTCATCTCTGTCTATCATCTCCCCTGTCTGTTGACTGGAAGCAAAGAATTGGAGATGGTGGTGTTGCAAGAGGAAGCAGCCGGCCCCTGCATCTCCCTGACCCACATCAGCCCATAACCTGAGCAAGAAATAAATTTGTGTTGGATTAAGTCACTGAGATTTTTCAGTCTGCCTGTTCTAATAGATTCCACTGATAACCATGACTAAAATGGAGATCTGACCCCGAAGTGGGGTACAGGCTGCAACAAGAATATCAACTGACTGTCAATGCTTTAGTAGTGGTGTTTAGCAGGCTGGTTGGCTGAAGATTCATGTGATGCAGGAACGAAGCATCTGGTAAAGCTGTCAGACACTGTAACTTAAAACAAAGACCCTCTTGCCTTCTGAACTTGTCTCTCTTAAGAAAAGAGGTTGGAAAACACAGCACTAGGAGTATGCATTAGTTTCTAGGTGCTGTGTTTGGCAAGATGTTAAGGGAAAGAAATGAGTTCAAGAAAGAATTGAGGAGACGTCCCTGGCAATCCAGTGGTTGGGACTCTACTGCAGGGAGTACGGATTCAGTCCCTGGTCAGGGAACTAAGATCCCACATGCTGGGTGGTGCAGCCAAAATTTTTTTTAATTTTTTTAAGTGTTTAAGAAACAGAAAGAATTGAGCCCAAAGTCATGCTCCCAGCCTTCAGCTGAGCATGGCAGGCTGGTTCCTGGGAGACATGAGACTCCTGTGAAGGGCAACTCCTCAGAGGCCATAACAAACCTTCCCTGGACAGCCTGGAACGCCTCCACCCAACCTTCCCTCCCCTCTCTTTCACTCAAGGTCATGCCTGCACTGACTACAGCGCGATGGCTCTCCCAGCCTCCTCCAGCTCCCGGCCCTTTTTCTCTCACAGGTGTTTCCTGAATAAACTCTTGTGTGATTGTCTCCCAACCTTGTCTGTGCTCCTGAGAGGAACCAGGCTAAAACAAGACACGAAGGGTGCAGTCTTTCACACTTATTTTTCAAAGAGCCTAAATGCAGATGACCTTCAGTTGAAAAGTAGAGGCGTGGGATAAAGACACAAAGGAAAACGCAATTTTTGAAATACGTCCAGAGAAGAATCTTAGCTGTTGCTCCTGGCACATGGAAGCAAAGAGATAAGAAGCCTACTAAGTCTCTGAGTCTGGACTTAATGACTTAAACAACCCTTGGGCACCCAACCTCGATGACCAGGAGGCAGGTTTCAAAGTCTATATCTATATGGTCCAAGGAGGATGAGATCCTCTGTATTCACTTCGGATGCAGCCTAGGGGAATAATGAACAAGGAGGAGCCTCCAGAGTACGGTCAGTGTCCATTCAAGGTCATCCCTTCACTGCCAGCGCAGGGGGTCCTCACAGAGTCTGACCTGGAGGACCTCATGATGCTATAGACTAGTGACTAAGTAGGGCTAATACTCCCGCCTTTTCCACAGTGGACATTCTGACCCTGCTCCCCACACTGTGTATCATGTCTCAAGGGTGTGAGGATGACATGTCTTTTGAGCCACATCAGGACCTTAGAGGGCCTAATGCTGTACACATGTAGACTGTGGACTTTGGGCTGATGCAGTGACCAGGTGAGACTTGCAGGCACCCCCATTAAGGAGGCAGTGAGTGTATCTATGCAGAGAAAAACAAATGCATGGATGACTGGAATGACAGTTTGTGACAGTGACTGCACTATGCCCAGCACGCCACCTCCTCTCCCTGAGCCCAGCAGGTGACTTTTCTCAGGTCCCCTTCAATTCCGTGGGGCCACGTGACTGAATTCTAGTCTATGAAACATCAGGGGAAGTAACCTGTGCCACTTTCGGGCTAAGGCTGTTTGCAGTCAGCGTGCCTTTTTCCACATTCTCTTTCCCACCCACCCAGCAGGAAATTGACGACTCCAAGATGGTGGAGAGAAAACAGGCCTGATCCATGAGTCAGTGTTCGAAGGCGAGCCATGCCACAGCTACCCAATCCACGTCAAGCTGTGACACAATCAGAACTAGACCTCCATTATAACTTAATGAAATTTCAGCATGTATCTATTGCAGACGGCAGCATTAACTCCCCTGGCTGATATATAAAGGCATCGCTATCTTTTTACTATGTTAAAAGCAATGCAGTACTAGAGGAATGTAAGTTTAATTATGACTGATAGAAGCAAGGAAGCAGCTACTACAGAATTGCAGACCTTCCAAATTAGCTGTGGGCAAAGGTACATGATAACAGGTTTGTCAATCCTGGAAAAATACTTAAAAGGAAAAGAGAAAACAACAGAAAATGAGTAGCTATCATAGCAAATGCTATCAGTTACCTCCTCACCATCCATCCCAGCCACCTTCCTCCCTTGCTAAAAACCCCAATTTGGGAAGTAACAGAGATCCCTGCATTTCAGGAAAGGCAAGTTTCTACTCCAGTCTCAAAGGACAAATGAAACTGGTCTAAACCCATCATGTAATATTGTTCTCATTGGCAAGTAGTCGACCTAGAAGTGACCAGTCATCCCCACTTTTGACCAAGAAGATGTGGGCAGATGTCCCAGCGAAAGGCTTTCTTGTTCTAAACAAAAGGTGAAGACTTCTTAGGAGAAATGTGTTCACTCTTTGCTCATTTACCTCCCCTCCTTCTTCCTGTCTGGAATGAAGAAGTGATGTCAGGAGCTGCTGGAGGACTTTTTCAGCCATGAGGAAGAAAGCCACATGCCAGAGATGAGTAAGCAGAAATGTGAGAGGAGATGAGGCCTTGCCGATCTGACTGAGAAGCTAAACTAATCGAGCCACTGCAGTACACCTCCAGACTTCTTATCATTTAGGGAAAATGAGGAACTCCAAGAAATAAAGTTCTTTAATTATTAAATGAAATGTGGTAATACAAATATGAAAGATTTCTTTAATCAGACAACTATTAATGGTGCATTCTGTCACTTACAGCCGAGCACATTCCTAACTGATACAGAGAACAATGAAATATAACACAGAAGCCCTAAACCCTAAGTATACTCTTTAACATAAAAAGGGGAACAGAATTAATTTCTCCATTAAAAATCTGAGACTGTCAGATGTAAATAAAAAGTAAAATCCAGACACTGCTTTCGGAAAGGCCAAGTATTCTCCTTACTGGCTGCAAGTAATAATGAATCCGTGCTTCTCTGAAGCAAAAAAAAAAAGTAAAATCCAATTCTGTACTGTTTAAATATAACACACACGTAAAAAAGAAAAAGGTTAAAAATAGTCAGCAATAGGCCGTGCAAAGGCAAGCAAAAAGAAAGCAGAAGTACCAATGTCAGACAAAGCAAATTCAAGGACAAACATGTCAGACAAGGCAAAGAATATTATGTGATAATAAAAGATGCTGTAAATAAAAGAAGCTGTAACAGTCATAAAACTTTATACAACAGACAACATAGCAGACAACTACATAAAACAAAAACTCCTAACAACTCAAAGAGAATTTGAAAATGTATATATATCCATAGTGGAGAGTTCTACAATATTTATTTCAGAAGCTGGCAAGCCAAATAGATTTTAAAAATTGATAATATAAAGTTTTTGAATAATATAGTCAATAAATTTTACTTAACAACGATAGAACTTTACCCCTTAAAGTTTAAGAATATACTTTTATTCTTCTGATCTTGCAATTTGTGAGAAAAATGTTATAGGCCATATTCTCTAATAATGACACAAAATTTAGAAATCAATGAGGGGAAATAGGCATCAAGAAAATACTCCTAGAGAATTCATGGATTTTAGGGCAAATCAAAACTGAAATTATACATTATCAAGGGGAAAAGTTGTAGCAAAAAAAAAAAATATATGAGTACAAGTAACAGTAAGCTCAAAAGAAAAATTATAGGTTTAAAGCCTTTTCTTTTTGCTGTCCCAGTGAAGATAAAACTTCCTTCTCCACACATTCCCTCACTGTCCAATAGTGAGGACTCTGCCCTTTCACTGCCGAGGGCCCAGATTTAATCCCTGGTCTGGGAACTCAGATCTTTCAAACCACGTGGTGCAGCCAAAATAATAAAAGTTAAAATTAAAAAAAAAAGTTTAAGAAAACATCTCTCTTGTCCAAACACATAACAATATAGAACCAAAATAACAAGAACAAATGTATAGGAATACAAGAGATACTTCCATGGACTCAATACTAAACAGACGTGAAGCAGTCTGCAGGGTGGAAGCCTCAGCTCCCACGTGGGTCCTGAAGGAAATGGTGGTCACCAGGACTGTGACTCCTACAGGGTAGACGGGAGTCAAAGTTCTCCAGGTGAGACAGGGGCCGGAGGAGGATTCAAGTCACGTGCTGGTGATGCGCTCGGCAAGCTCACGGGGCAGCGAGGAGGTTACAATGGCTGCAAGCAGAGGGAGCAAGAAGGGAAATCGCAAATGCAGTTGGAGAAGCATCAGCTTCAGTTCATTCAGCGACCCTCGCGGGTAAGGACTGTGGATTTTGTTCTAAGTGGGATGGGAAGTCATGACAAGTGGAAAGTGGGGAAGGCGACATAATCTCATGGATAGTTCAAAATGCTCGCTCTCCCCGTTATGTGGGAAGCAGGGAACAAGCACACCCGGTAGGACAGTGAGCGTCTGAAATAGTCCAGGGGCTAGATAATCGTTTCTTGGACTAAGATGATCCTGGTGGAAGCAGTATAAAGTGATTAAGATTTAAGATATATTCTGGAGGAAAGAGCAATATTTGCTTAAATTTGGGATATGAGTTGTGAAAGAGAGAGAACGAGAAACCTCCAATGTTTCCACTTAAGTAACGGAATGAAAGGTGGTGTTACTGAAAGGAATAACATGAAAGAAATAGCTTGGATAAATCAACACTTCTGTTTGGGCCAAGTTAAGTTTGAGATGTCTGTTAGACATCCTACAGGCAATCGAATAAGAGTTCAGAGGAGAGACTAGAACTAAAATATAATTTTTTATAGGCATCACTGGATAGATATTTAAAGCCGTAAGACTGGATGAGAGCAGATAAAGGGTGGGTATAGGAAGGAACTAGAAGAGGTGGAAGGACAGAAGTCCAGCACATTCCAACATATAGACAGGAGAAGGACCCCCAAGGAGATGAGGACAAAGAAGCCTGTGAGGCAGGAGGACAACAAAAAGAGCCCAGTATCACAGAAACCAAGGGGAGAAAGCATTTCGGGGATTAAAGACAGGTCAACTGTGTCAAAGGCTACTGATGGGTCAACAGGATGAAGGCCAAATTGACCGCTGGATTCAACAGCATGGAGGTCACCAACGACCTTGACAAAGGTGATTTCATGAGTCTGTGAAAGGGAACACTTAGAAACCTTTGGAGGAAAATATAAAAGCATATCATTATTACTTTGGGGAAGGAAAGAATTTCTTCTATGAGACATAAAAAGAATATAAGAGACAACGTTGATGTATTTGAATACAGATTAAAGCTTAAAAATTTTCTCACACAAAAAAATACCACAAAGACAATTAAAAATCAGCAACCAACTGAGAGAAGATACTTGAGTATGCACAACTGTCAAATAACTGCACCAATTAATAAAAGCAATAGTAACAGTTAACATATACTGAAGGCTTATCTGCTATTCATGGTTCAACATATTTTACATGTATTGACTTATTAATGTCTAGAACAATCTTTCTTTACTAGAGTCCTGTGAGAGAAATAAGCCCTAGAAAACATAATTTGAATGGTGACTTTTTTCTCAGTTCTCTAAGAATGGTATATAGATTGTACTAGTCTAGACACATTGTAGAAAAGTCAACTCATTACATACTATGTATCATTTCAAGCAACTATTGTCAAATAACTTGCTCTCAAGACCCCTTTATATTCTTTAAAAATATTGAGCATCTCAAAGAATTTTTGTTTATGTGGATTATACCTATCAATATTTACCATATTCAAAATTAAAACAGAAAATTGTAATATATATTTATTGAAAATAATAACATATCAGGACTCCCTTAGTGTCCAGTGGTTAAAACTCTGTGCTTCCACTGCAGGGAGCAGGGATTCAATCCCTGGTCAGGAACTAAGATCCCACATGCTGCAGGGCATGATCAAAAAAAGATAAAATAATAGCAATCCATTACATAACAACATATACAGCACTTTTATAAAAAATAGCTATATATTCTAAAATAACAAATATTTAATTGGGAGAGTGGCTTCATTTTCCATTTTTGCAAATCCTTTGAATGTCCAGCTTAATAGAAAGCAGCTGGACTCTGCTGTAACACATAATTTTAGTTGAAGCATATGAAAAAAAAATTGACTTCACACAGATATATAATAGGAAAGAGAAGAAAAGAGAAAAATCCATGCCTTTTCAGATATTATAGATAATCTTTTATTATACCACACCAAAACTAAAGTGGTAGTTTCTTAAATGTTTGTTGTGATGTGAAACCTGAAACAATATCAGTGAATTTATTGTACTTTGTCCTATTAAAATTCATAGGTCATGTTAATCTCCTAGTTTTGGTCAATGTATCATGGTGACATAAGATGTAACCATTAGTGGAAGCTAGATGCAGCGTATAAGGGAAATTCTCTGAACAACTTTGCAACTCTTCTGTAAGTCTAAGGTTACCTCAAAATTAAAAATTAAAATTTCTAAGTAAAATAAAATTAAAATCCATTGGTTTATGTTGAACTTTGAAAGGATCTTTCACTCATGCGTGATTTAGCAACTTTTCTCAATGTTCCTTTGGAAAATACTGGTCCATGGAGTCGAGCAGATCTTCCAAATGTGGACCCATTTTATTTTACAATATCATAAAATCATGTCTGTTAACATCACTTCAAACCTCAAAGAAAAGCCTCTACGTATTGGAAATCCAATAAGCTCATTGTGGCTGATATAAGTTTTCCAAAAATTCTAATTTTTGCTTGAAAGCTGGAATTTTATCACTGCCTTAAATTTTATCAGTTGTTTTCTTTGACGTGACAGAGTCATCTTATTAATTTTCAAATATCCAAGTTTGAAAAAAGACATCCTTTGTCAGTCTTCTTTCAAATAAAAATGGCATTCCATGACAAAGGAGGCTAGTTCAGCATATAACTCAAAAAATCACATCCTGCTTTTCCTCAGGACAGCCATCATACTTCAGTATGCAGCAGAAATGGTTTATGTAGCCTTCCAGTTCGTCACACAATAAAATAATAAGGTTTACTGTTTCATCAAGGAGTGAAACCACCATCAATTTTACTGTGAGTGTATGATGATGAAAAAATACAACCATTTCACTCCTCCAAGACTGGAAAGAATAAAAATGTCTGATGGAAAAGTCTGCTTGTTGGAAAGGATATGGAACAACAATAATTCTTATAAATTGCTGATGGTAGAAGGTACTGATACAATCATTTTGATGATATTCGGCAAATATTTAGTAACGTTAAAAATGCTACACATTATTACAAAGCACTTCCAAGTACACATGCGCCCAGAAAAACCTGAAATAGAAGGTTCATGGAAACACTGTCCAAAATATTAAAAATCAGAAACAACATAAATGACCAGTAAAGGGAAACAGATAAATACATTTTGGTATGTTTTTATAATGCAGTACTCCATAGCAAGAAAAATAAATAGGTTTGAACAACACAGACATATCTCTTTAAAAAATGCAGAACCAATAAATTAAATTCAGACTGCATATAGTATAATGTCATTCATATAATGATTAAGCAACATACTGCTTACAAAATATATATTAAAGTACAGAAAAGATATAAGGATGGTACATTTTGTATTTATAATAGGCTTGCATATCGGGAGAGTGATGAGGAGTGAAATTTTATAAAGATATTAAAGTGTACTTCACACTTTAATAAAAACAAAGAAGGTAGGACTTCCCTAGTGGTCCTGTAGCTAAGACTCTGCACTCCCAGTGTAGAAGGTCGGGTTTGACTCCTGTTCAGGGAACTAAATTTATGTCACATGCTGCAACTAAGACCCGGCACAGCCAAATAAAGAATTTGTTTTTAAACAAAGAAGGCACCATGTTAACCATTAGTAATATGGGTCCATAAGTACATATTACACTATTTATTATTTTTATCTATATGTTTAAATATTTTACAGTGAGAAATTTTTAAGGCTTTCTTTAAAAAAAAAAAAAGATGAGACATGAATAAACTAAGTTCTCAATCTAAGACATTAATAAAAGAAAATTAAAAGAGAAAATAATTACCAAAAAAAACTAATATTAGTGAATATACAACATATATATTATAAATACAACCAAACATTTGTTCTTTGAAAAAATTTAATATGATAGGAAATCACCCAGCATGCTTAAATTAAGTTAAAACATATATATAAACATATATATGTTTATATATATTATGTGTGTATATATAATATATATATATGGAATTAGGAATAAAAAAGAGAGTGTAAAACATGAACTGATTAAAAGAGAGTATCAGGGACTTCCCTGGTGGTACAGTGAACGAGAATTCGCCTGCCAACGTGGGGGACATGGGTTTGATCCCTGACCCAGAAGATTTCACATGCCATGGAGCAATTAAGCCCCTGTACCACAGTGACTGAAGCCTGCACACCCTGGAGCCTGTGCTCTGCAAAAAAAGAAACCACCACATCGAGAGCCTGCCAACCACAACAAAGAGGAGCCCTCACTCTCTGCAACTAGAGAAAGCTGGCAGCAGCAACAAAGACCCAGCACAGACAAAACCAAATAAATAAATAAAAGAGAATATCATATACTATTCTGTATTAACAAATTTGAAAATATAGATATAGGCATAAATCTTCATAATCTTAAATTAGACAATGGTTTCTTAGATATGACACCAAACGCATAAACAACAAAAAACATATATACGATTTGGATGTCATCAAAATTTGATACTTAAAACTTTTGTTTTTCAAAGGATGCCATCAAGAAAGTAAAAGGGCAGCTCAAAGAGTGGGAGTAAATATTTGCAGATCGTATATCTGATAAAGAACTTGTGTCTGGAGTACATAAAAATTCTTACAACTCAATAATAAAAGGACAATTCAGTCAAAAAATGGGCAAAGGATCTAGACATTTCTCTAAAGAAGATATACAGATGTCCAATAGGCACAAGAAAAGATGCTCAACATCTTTACTCATCAGGAAAACACAAACCAAAACCACAATGACATAACACTTCACACCTCCCAGGATGGATTTAACCAAAAAGATAAATAATAACGAGTATTGGTGAGGGTGTGGAGAAATTGGAGCTCTTACCCACTGCTTGTGGAACATTAAAATGGTGCAACTGTTTTGGAAAACAATCTACAATTCCCCAAGTTATTAAACATAAAGTTATCAGAAGATCTGGCAATCCCACTCATAGCTACACACCCAAGAGAAATGAAAACATACATCCACTCAGAAACTTGCACATGAGTGTTTACAGAAGCATTATTCACAATAGTCAAAAGTGAAAACCCAAATATCCTTTAAGAGATGAATGGATAAACAAAATGTGATACATTCATATAATGGAACCTTATTCAGCCATAAAAAGAATGACATACGGATATATGCTACATTGTGGATGGACCTTGAAAACATTATGCTAAGTGCAAGAAACCAGTCACAAAAGTCCACATATTATATTATTCCATCCATATGAAAGTCCAGAATAGGGAAATCCAGAGACCTAAAGAAGACTGCATGCTAAGTCGCTTCAGTCATGTCTGACTCTTTGCAGCCCTATAGACTGTAGCCAGCCAGGCTCCTCTATCCATGGGATTCTCCAGGCAAGAATATTGGAGTGGGTTCCCATGCCCTCCTCCAGGGGATCTTCCCAACCCAGGGATCGGACCTGTGTCTCTTAAGTCTCCTGCATTGGCAGCCAAGTTCTTTACCACTAGCACCACCTGGGAAGCCCCTAAAGAAGATTAGTGGTTACTAAAGGCTGGAGCAGGGATAAAGGGGCCTGGAGGGTACTAGTGACTTGTATGGTTTATGAATTATGTCTCAATAAAGCTGTTCTGGACAACAACAACAAGAAAAACTCTCCTGGTAATTATTTGACAAGGTAATTTTAAAAATTAGTTAAGGTACAGAAGTCTAAACAAGAAATGGACAAACTTAACCTAACCGACATCTATAGAACAGTCCACACTATAATGGAACACTTTCTTTCGAGTGCACACAGAGCACTCACCTGGATAGACTACATTCTCGGCCATTATAAAAGAAACAACAAGTTTTAAACGTTTGAAATCATTTATGGAATGTATAGGGAACCCAACCATGGTGGCCAGATAATAAGCATATCCATGCGATGGTAAGATAAAAATAAATGCTCCCTGAGGCCCCAAATCATGTCATTTTGAAAGGACAGGCGGGAAACAGGTGTGGAAATGCACCTGAAGAATTTAAACCCCAAAGCTAAATGCAGAATCTGGTTTCAAATGAGAGAATCCTAGGAAGCTTTGCTAGTTTTTAATGTGAGAAAACCTGGAAAGCAGTGATGCTACTAGCCACTCCGAGAGATAACAGAGGGGCCGGCAGCTGCCTGCAACCTGCTACTTCAGCATGACTCCACTAAGGAGAGTTGAGACCTGGCGTCAGGTTACAGGGAGTCACGAGATAACCAGGTGGTGGCCTTTCTCAGAAACTGCCCCTGCTGACCTCCAGGTGGAAGAGGAGGCAGTGAGGTGGACAGGGAAGAAGGGAGGTGGCAGGCATGAACACCTCTCAAGCAAGAGGAGAAAATACAACCCGAGCAGCTCAGCCTGGCATGCCCAGCTGGGGTCCTGCAACAGGCAGGAGAAGCCAGAGTTGAGCAAAACTCCATCTGTTTAATCAGTCCCTGGGCTGCAGGAAATAAACTTACAGTTACCAGGGAAGAAAGAGGGGGTGGGGTAAACTGGGAGACTGGAACTGACATACACATTCCTATATATAAAATGGATAACTAATAAGGGTCTATTGTAGAGCACAGGGAACTCTGCTCAACACTCTGTAATGCCCTGTGTGGGAGAAGAACCTTTAAAAAAAGTGGATATATGTGTGTGCATAACTGATTCACTTTGCTGTACACCTGAAATTAACAGAGCACTGTAAATCATCTACACTCCAAAAAACTTTTTTTTAACTAGAGAAAAATACACAGCCCATGGGCTCTTGGCAGCACCCAGGAAAATGGTGAGGGGTAGGCGGGCAGGAGAATCCCACCCTTGTGGGCCAAGCTCTTCGGGTACTTGCAGAAACTCTCTCCCTCTTTATATGTCCCTCCTTAGCCTTGTAGGCGGAGAAGGCAATGGCACCCCACTCCAGGACTCCTGCCTGGAAAATTCCACGGCAGAGGAGCCTGGTAGGCTGCAGTCCATGGGGTCGCTAAGAGTCGGACATGACTGAGTAACTTCACTTTCCCTTTTCACTTTCATGCATTGGAGAAGGAAATGGCAACCCACTCCAGTATTCCTGCCTGGAGAATCCCAGGGACGGAGGAGCCTGGTGGGCAGCCGTGCATGCGGTCGCACAGTCAGACACGACTAAAGCGACTTAGCAGCAGCAGCAGCAGCCTTATAGGAGGATCCCCGTCAACATTACTACTATCAAACTTCTTTAACTTTTGCCAGTATTATTGTTTTAATTGGCAATGACATACTTTACTAGTGATGCTGAAGACCTTTCCTCATGGTCATTGTGGATTTGAAATTTCACTCTTGTGAATGGCTTGTTCATATCTTTCCTCCATTTTTCTACTATTTTTCTTTTGCTGACTGGGGAAGTTTCTTTCATCTCTGGATACAAGTCCTTTGCCTGTTACAAATGTTGCAAATATTTTCCTCTCATTTATCTCTCCTGTTTTTCTTTTTAAACTCAGTTTGGTAACTTTTATAAAGATTTTAAAAATTTAGTCATATTTCTCTTTATTTTCCTTATTTTTCTTGTTGTGTCTTATTTTAAGAAAGCCTTCACTCTCCCCAATATGCTCTCATTTTTTCCTCGATTACTTCTAGAATTTTGTTTTTGTTTTTTCTGCATTGGTCTTTAGTCATCTGGAACATGTTGTTTCACCATAAGAGTAGCTGTGAGAAGGAGGAAGATGCTGTGCACTCAAGTGTGGGGACCTGGAGCCCCAACAAACCTGGACCCGGATTCTAACTCTACCTCAATTCAAACAGAGATAATGACCTATTTTGTTAATTTGACGACACACATCTTAAAAGTTTCTGAAATCAGGATGTGTCTTATAAACAATGGTGTATCATGGTTTCACTTACAGCTTTCTTAGCAGTATATAAAAATAGTGTGTCTTTCAAGCTCTGGCATCTTAGATTTCATGAATCTAAGGTGGGCATGCTGATTTTCTTCAACTCCCTTTTTAGATTTCTCTGTTAGGTTCAACAGTTTTTCAGTAGATCCACTTAAAGGGTAATGAGTTTGTAGGAACATTGGGGAATCAGGGGTTTGGAAGCCCTGGATTGGGGGACTGTAACTCTTCAATTGCCCATCTTAGATTTCTTGAAACACAAAGGATCCAACCTCAGGTCCCTAAGGGGGTGAGATAAACAGGCACTTCATGGGCCCAGGATGGGTGAGACATTCCATCTAGGTGAGTTCACCTTCATTCCAGAGAAAGCAGCTACTCTGAGGTCTCATTCTTCCTGCAATCCTGGGCCTTCCTCCTTAGCCTCCAGAACCTGAGCCTCCATTCCAGGAGGAATGGAGGGCTCCTTCAGGCCCCCTTCCCTAAAACCTTCAGTGGGACAAGGCCATACCTTCAGTTGTCTGCCATATCCAGGATGCTCAGAGCTGACAGTTAAGGGCTCTGTCTAAGGCTGACCTCTGTCCACATTCAACAAGACTGCACCCTCACCCCTGGGGACACCCACACCTGCTGGGCACCAGAAGCGATTAAGGCCATGCCCCCACATCCTCTCACAACAGCTTCTGCCTGGCTCCTCCCACTGCCTACCTGGTGAGTCTGTAGTTTTGCAGCTTCTGCAAATGCTGGAGACAGGGAGCCGAGGGCTCTGACAGAGCTGCCTCTGTCAGAACCCTGGCACTGGGCTCAGGGAAGGCCAGGAGGACAGGGAGAGAGCCAGGGGGCTGCAAAGGCCCCCGGCCAGAGCCAGCGTGAGAACTTTGTGCACTTCAGCCACACTGCCACCCAGAAAGCCCCTGCCTCATCCCAGATGAGGGGAAGCAGAGTGACACCCCAAAGAGTTACAGTCCCCAAATCCAGGGCTTCCATGCCCTTGATTTCCCAGCGTTCCTACATACTCACTGTCCTCTAAGTGGAGCTACTGGAAAACTGTTGGAACTAAGAGAGAAATTTAAAAAGGGAGTTGAAGAAAATCAGCATGCCAACTGCATATGACAGCAAGAACAGGGATGGGACAGGAGACAGCTTCAAACACGGATTTCCCTTGATGTTTAATAACTTCTGCGTGATGTGCTGAGAATCCAAACAATGAATGGTATGCTGCTGGGTTGGCCAAATCATTTGTACAAGGGGGCACAGAGAGGGGATAAAACATTTATCACTTTCCCCTCAGAGGAAAAAATGTGGAGAACTAGCAGTACAAAGTGGAGTTAGTGTCCAAGTAATTATTGTTGTTATGACTTGATTATAGAACCACTATTGGCATAAAAAATAAGTCTTGAGAGATAACTAAACAAAATCAACCCAAAATTCTTGATTATACCAACAAAACCATGGAGAGGGATATTAAAATAAAAAACAAGGATATTTTATCTTTATCATTCCTGATAAAGATCATTCCTGATAAAGATAAAATGGGTTCAAGTATATATTTTTAAAGCTTTAAATGAATATACGCTATTTAATATACACTTTTCAGTCGACTCCCTTAAAAAAAAAAAAAAAACGGTAGTATCAAAGGAGGGGGAAAGAAAAGATACAAGGAAATGAACACTAGGCAGATGCAAAGGAAAAAAGCAGAGTCAGTCAACCTAAAAATCGAAGTCAAAACCCTAAAACAAGAAATGAGAAGGAAGGGCTTACCCAGCGTCCAGTGGTTAAGACTCCGCCTTCCAATGCAAAGGGTGTGGGTTTGACGTGGTCATGTATGGATGTGAGAGTTGGACTGTGAAGAAGGCTGAGCGCCGAAGATTTGATGCTTTTGAACTGTGTTGTTGGAGAAGACTCTTGAGAGTCCCTTGGACTGCAAGGAGATCCAACCAGTCCATTCTGAAGGAGATCAGCCCTGGGATTTCTTTGGAAGGAATGATGCTAAAGCTGAAACTCCAGTACTTTGGCCACCAGTTGACTCATTGGAAAAGACTCTGATGCTGGGAGGGATTGGGGGCAGGAGGAGAAGGGGACGACAGAGGATGAGATGGCTGGATGGCATCACTGACTCGATGGACGTGAGTCTCAGTGAACTCCGGGAGTTGGTGATAGACAGGGAGGCCTGGCGTGCTGCGATTCATGGGGTCGCAAAGAGTCGGACACAACTGAGCGACTGATCTCTGATCTGGTGAGCTAAGGTCCCACAAGGTATGTAGTACAGAGCAACCAACGTGGCTAGAAAAGAACACCTCTATGCAAAATTACAGCAACAACTGGTCACATCTTGCACCACATACAAAGATTAACTCAAATGGATCATAGACCCAAAATGTAAAGCCTAAAAGGAATTTTAAAAATAAAATGGTGAATTGTATGTTAAAAAAAAAAAAGAAATGAGAAGGAAATGAGTTGTAAGTACGAGTGAAAAGGTGACAGAATTCCCACCACTTGGCGGCTCGGGTGGTAAACGATCCACGGGCAATGGAGGAGACTGGGGTTCAGTCCCTCGGTGGGGAAGGTCCCTGGGGAAGGGAATGGCTACGCTCTCCAGTATTCTTGCCTGGAGAATTACAGGAACAGAGGAGCCTGATGGGCTACCGTCCACGGGGTCACAAAGAGTCAGATACGACCGAGTGACTAACACTTTGCATATATTACAGACTATAGTTCAGCTTCTACAATATATATCACGAAACACAAGTATACTGAGACTGTTAGACTTCTACTGAAGATTTTCAACGTCTAGGGGAGAGGTCACACTGCACAGCTCACACCGTGCGCGTGCGTGCTCAGTCGCTCAGTCATGTGCGCATGCGTGCTCAGTCGCTCAGTCACGTCCGACTGTGTGTGACCCCACAGACTATAGCCCACCAGGCTCCTCTGTCCATGGGATTTCCTAGGCAAGAATCCTGGAATGGTTTGCCATTTCCTTCTCCAGGGGATCTTCCCAACCCAGGGATCAAGCCCATGTCTCCTGCGTGGCAGGCAGATTTATCACTGAGTCACCTGGGAATCCCACAACTCACAGCCTTCTACTCAAAAGAGAAATCCTTTAATACCTGTCTCCTCAGTCAAGCCCCTCTGACACACCAAGCACACCAGGGTCTCAGCTGCTCCCCGCCCACAGCTGGCCCCAACCACAATCCTCAGGTTTTCTTCACTTGCTAGGATGGACACGGCGCAGCCCCAGCCATGCTGATACGGCACATGCAGGCTAATGGAGAAGACAGACTGTACACAAGCAAACAGACGTGAGGGAAAAAGAAGACGATAACCACCAAGGCAGATTCACAGGGACAGAAAGCAGATCAGTGCTTGCCAGAGGCTGTGGGAGAGAAGGATGGGGAATGACCGAGTAATGGATATGGGCTTTCCTTCTGGGGTGATGTACATGACGCGGGTGGTGGTTGCACAATATTCTAAACGTCACTGAACTGCACACTTTAAAATGGTTAAAATAGTAACCTTTATGTTGTGTATGCTGCTGCTGCTGCTAAGTTGCGTCAGTCGTGTCCAACTCTGTGTGACCCCATAGACGGAAGCCCACCAAGCTTCCCCATCCCTGGGATTCTCCAGGCAAGAACACTGGAGTGGGTTGCCACTGCCTTCTCCAATGCATGAAAGTGAAAAGTGAAAGGAAAGTCGCTCAGTCGAGTCCCACTCTTAGCGACCCCATGGACTGCAGCCCACCAGGCTCCTCTATCCATGGGATTTTCCAGGCAACAGTACTGGAGTGGGGTGCCATTGCCTTCTCTGTTATGTTGTGTATATTTTACCACACAAAAAAAGAAAAATGATACTTTCAGATGAGGTAAAGTGCTTTGAGGGAAGTCAGGCTGGATGTTATAATAAAGACAAGGGTGGGGCTCCTTAAGGGCAAAGAGTCAGTGAAGAGCTCAACATTTAACTGAGAAATGAACAGAGGGGAGAACCCAGGCTCATGAGGATTTGGGAAAAGAGCATTCCGCGCAGAGGGACACCAAACAGGGAGAAACTGGGTTGGAGAATGGGTAGAGGCCCTCAAGAAGCATCTGTGTTCCTTTGAGTGGATGGAAGCCACTGGGGCAGGGAGGTCCCTGAGCTTAGTGTGTTGAAAGGGCACTTTGGCTACTCTGCAGAGAAAGGTCACAGGGCATGAGCCTGAGATAGGGGGACCACTGAGAAGATGGATGCATTGGGAATGTCTGCAGGCTAGTACAGGTTCCCACGCCCGGAAAGGGAACACACTGAGGCTAGGAGGGTCTAGGCCCAGCAGGTGAGGTTGCCATGGTTACTGGAAGGTTCCCAGGAAACAGAGACAAGGTGGATGTCCAGGGAGAAAGACTGTGTCCCACAAGTTTCATTAGAGCATGGACCAGGCCCACCTGGGCACCAAGTCCAGGGCAGATGTGCAGTGGGAATGGCTGAGAGCTCAGACGGGATGCTGGATCGGCTGTCTCCCTCTAGCCCCAGGTCAGGGCTGCTTGTAGGAGTGGCATAGGATGGGAGGACAGAGAGAGGTGGGCCTAACAGGTGGGAGCTGCCTCTTGACCCTTGGGGAACGGAAGCAGTAGGGGCTGGACAGCCAGACCTACAGTCTCCCGTAGGCCAGACTGAGGGGCAGGCACGAGGCTGGCTGGGTGGGTGAGAATAAGGCACTTCCGTGAGGCTGCAGGTCTGGCTTGCAGTGTGGCCAATGTCAGCCACATGAAAGGAGAGAGCAGGAAGGAGAGTGGGGGAAGAGGTCTGGACCCCAGGAAGAGGATGTCCAGACAGATAAGGAGATGGTCACGGAGAAACCAAATTAACACTGACAGGGACTGCCAATCGTGGCCAGAACCAGCAAGACCAGGTGGAGAGGCTTCCTGGGTCACTGCAGCAGTAGGAACACATGTGTCCTGAATCCAGTGTTCCAGGTGACACACAGCTCTAGCCCCAAGAAAACCCAGAAAGGGCCAGGAGGTTGTGAAGGCTTCAAGAACCCACATCACATGTGAGGAGCTGCAGTCACCATCATGCTTGATGGCCGTGGCTTAAATCTAGCAGAATGTAATGTAACACGCCTTCCCAGAGTCTCAACAAACAACACAATTTTCCATCAGACATCAATTTTGCCAGAAACATGAAAAACTAGCAAATATGATGGGAAATGGGAAAACAACATAGGCTAAGGGTCTGTACCTTCTACAACAGGGCAGAACACCAGAAGCGTCTCAGCAAAGTACAAAGCTAAACCAAAAAGACACACCTGCATGATCAGGGGAGTGAGATGCGCCCAGCCATGACCATCCTCTTTCAGCCCAGCTCACTTCTGGGGACCCTCCCAGGACCAGAACAACCACCGAGTTTCTGTAAACCGGAATAATCCATATCACCAGTGTTCATCCCTACCCTCTGCAGGCGCAACCGGAAAGCTGAGACGTTCTCGGGGTCAGGATGCACCTTGCCCTGCCTGAGTCCTAGGGACAGCAAGGTCAGGCCTGCTAGGAGCTGAGAAGTGTCCTCAAAAGAGAGAGGGTGGGATGGAGTTCTCCAGGGACCAATGGGACTTGGGGGATCAACAGGCAGGAGGAGGTTCGAGGTCATTCCAGGCTGACGGGAACTAAGCTGTGCTCAGGGATCCCAAGAGTCTGGCATGTACAACAGGGCGCAGCAGGCGCTTCCTTCAGGACAGACTGGAGGGAGGGAGGCACCAGCTGGGAAGGAAGTGTCTGTGAAAGGAAGGAAAAGATCCAGCTGATAGAGCCTGTGCCCACACACCCTGCCCTGAGCCACCCCATGGCTGCTTCTTTCCCAAGCCTCACTCCTGACACTCCAGTTGGCATGCTCTCTTGGATCTGATCTGTTTACCCATGGATTCAAGAGCTGAAGCTCTGTCCAGTTCACCAAGCTTAGCAATGCTGGCTAAAGGTATGAATGAATGAACAAATGAATACACGCACAGACCATCCATTGAATTGAAGCACTGAGTTCAGAAGTGAATGAATAGAAAAACATCAGTCACTGGACCATGGTCAAAGTCACAGGATATTCATCCTGACTCCATTTTTAGCAGCTAGGTGACTTTGGAGGATTGGGCTGTGGCTTCCTCATCTGAGACTGGGTCACAGGACTATGGGGGCATTCAGTGAGGGCAAGCACATGGTAAATATTAAAGGTCTCGGACAGGTGGGATGTTTGTTGCAACCCTTTATCAAGATTCCAGGACAAGAAGCAGACAATGTGCACCCAGACCCATACCAAGAAGCTCTTCAGCCTCTGGGGCTGAGCCTGCCCCCAGGGCTTCCCCGAGGTCTTCCCAGACAGCTCTGGGACTGCAGAAAAGAGCTGACATCTGAGCGGGATTCTGACCTGGAATACACACACTCCTCCTCGTCTCCATTCTTTATAAATCAGAAAATTAACTATCTGGAAAAGAGTCTTCTGCACCAGAAACCCAAATGAGCTTAATGTATAATTTATGCATGAAAATGTAGATGTCAACGTGTGACAAATCGTAGTAAAAATATTTTTGTAGTTAAAGTTTTAGGCATCTGTCTTCCTCCCAGGAGAGTCACGGTATCGATGACATGCGGCCCCAGGGCTCTGGGCTGGTGGGGCAGGAAAGTGGCCTGTCTTTTTCACCAGCAGTGATGAAGCTGCCAGTGCAGTCCCAGCCTTGGCATGAGCCACAGGCAGCCAAGTCACAGCTTTGCCTCCCTGGGGTCCTACCACGTCTTGCTCAAAACGGGGATTTCATACTCTATGACAACTCTGTGTTAGACCCAAGGGTGGAAGACAGGATGGAGAATGATCTCACTCCTGGAGCTTTGAGTCCCCTGGGAGAGCCAAGCAAGCAAAGGATCAAAGACACTGACAGTGTGCCAAGTGCTAGGGCAGGGATGGGTCCAAGCAGTCACCAAGGAGCAAGTACTTCCTGTGCCAAGAGCATCCCCGAGAGACTGCAAGAGGCAGGAGTCTGTCAGGAGGACAAAGGCAGGAGAACATTCCTCAAGAGAAGAATCATGTGTGTAAAGAGAGAGGCTACAGCAATATGGCCAGATGGGTGCAGGTGCGGCCTGCAGAACATGGCAGGGGCTAATGGTGAGCCTGGAGTGAAGAGAGGGAGCCAGGTCACCCAGGGGCCTGTATGTCTATCGAGAGGCAGAACCTTATCCTAGACTGAAAACTTGCAAACTGATCAAGTCTACACCTCACTCTGGCCCACAGTGTAGAGGCTAAGAGGAGGGCTGTTGTGGGCAGCCAATGAGAGAGAAGACAAACGGGTTTTGTGAATGGTAAAGTGCAGCACCCAAAGTGCCCTCCCCAGCCGGGTCTCGAGTACCGCACAACTCAGCAGCCTGCCTGCTTCAGATGTGCCCTCGCTCACAGGCGCCCCAGTCCATAGCCGTGGCTGGCACATC
>NW_011494601.1:1683815-1703400 GCF_000754665.1 Bison bison bison
GGCTGGCACATCACTGCATGGTAACTACCTGAAATGTGGGTGGAACCCTTGCTTCTCATCTGCAGTTGCTACTACTTTTGGGGCTGCTCATGCTTAATGCAGGTCCAGAGGCCCAGTGAGGCTCCAGCACAACCCAAAGCATCCTCTCACAGGACAGGGAGGAGGGGCACGGGGCACCGTGCTGGAGCCACTGAGCTGCACTCGCGAGGGAGGGAGGAACGGAGTGTCTTCGTTGCACCCTGCCCTCTGTGCGTGCCGTCAGGGTCCCCAGGCAGTCCTCTGTGCAGCCTTGGAGCCCTGCATAAAAGACAGACGCCCAGGCTAATGGGATAGGATGCTCACAGAACAAGGGTTTCAAGCCCCTGACCCTCATCACATCAGTACACATTTTAAAGAATGCAGCCTGATATTATCAACTTTTCCATCTCCCAGGAGGCCAGGGCTCAGGCCTTTGGTTACTCCCAGCCACCTACCTCGCTTGACCTTGGGGGGCCTGAGGCCCTCGACCTGGGCCAGGGCCTCCCAAGCCTCACGCTCCCTCCAGCGTCTCAGCTGCTCCTCGCGCATTTTGTAGAAGAGGATGTGCTTCTGCACATCGCTGAGCTCAGCGAGGAGCTCGGGGTCGATGTACATGTCATGCAGGATCTGCTGAAGCATGGCGGCACCTGGGATGCGCACGCCAGCAGGACACCCCAGGCCACTCCTCACTCCGGGCTCCTCACGCCACAGCCACTCCCAGAGCCCCTTCTCCGTGCAGCATTGTCACTCTGCCACAGCTCCCAGCCGACGACGAACTCATCTCCTCTGCTCGGGACAACAACAGGGATCAGGCAGCTGGAAGGAAAGAGGCAGCCAAGACATGCAATGGCAATCCGGCGCCTGGAACAGTCTAGTCCTTCTGTTGGGTCCCCAAGAGGCTGGGTCGTGGCCTCCCCTGGGCTCTCAGATGATGGAAGAGTCAAAGCCTCCAGCTCTGCGGGCAATGCCCAGGCCTGGCCCTGCCTGGCCCAGCAGGTGTCGAGTGATCTGTTAGTGGAAGGTAACGATGACACCAGCTGTATCAATGACACTGCCCCAGCCAACCAGGAACCGATCTTTCCTCCAAAGGTAAGAGGAGGAGGAGGAGGCAGGTTTGCCAATGAATTCCATGTCTTTTGAGTCAACATCAAACAGGCCAGAGGAGCCAGCCAGGAGCTTCTCGGCTGCTGTCCTTTGCTTTAGTTGCTCCATCATTGCCAGTCTTTCTCTTTTCCAGGACGTTGGCCTACTAAGATAATGCTTCTAACACTCTGCCTTGGAAGAAAAGAGATCTGCCCTTCTTTCTGGCTTGCAGTTAAGGAAGAAAGCCAAATGGAATCAGTAGGGACACCTGAGGGGCTTGATCACAGGATTCAAGGACATGAAGGAGGCAGATATCCTCTCCCTTTCCCCTGGAATGGGCTGGCTCAGTCTGGGGTCAATTGTGGTCACTGCTGGTCCTTTTGTTGTTGTTGTTGCAAGTATCTGGACATGATCACAAACAATACAAGTGTGTTTTCTCTGTGCTCTCCATGCCCTGAGTGTGAAGCGCCCTGGACAGAGGGGGATGTTGCTTTCTGCTTGGAGGGAGCTCACCTGTCTTTGGCCATGAGGATGGATAGTGTTGCTCATGCAACAGATCCGAAGTTCACCCTAACAAGCACTCAGAGCTACTCCCAGCTGCTCCTGTGTTCAGACAAGGAAACAGGTTCAGAGAAGGTAAGAGACTTGTCTCTGGCTACCCACTCCATAGGCTGCCACCTGGGGACTTCATCTAATTTTCAAATTTGACATCCACTAGATACTATGAATATTTTGATGGTTTGTAGCCTGAGCAGGAGAAAACAGAGTTTGGCACTATGGCCTGGGACGGATGGTAACCTTCACATCCTCTTCCCTCCCCAAGAGGACTAAAGATGGATCAGGCACCCCAGAGTGATGGAACCCAGGTGTGAGTGGGTGCTCTTTATGCCCAGGGAGTCACAGGAAGTATGGAGGGCCAGGCTGCCCCACCCCCAGGTCTGGCTGGCCTGTCCCAGTAGGACCCAGACTATGGAGGCCCCACACAGAGGCTCCTGCCATGCAGCGCTGTAGTTCTGGATGCCAGCCACCCTCTTCTCTCTCCTCCCCACTCAGGGAGGGCAGAGAGCGTGCACAATACAGGGCTGCTGGGACGGGCCGGTTGCCATCGGCAAGAGGTCTGGTCCTCTGGCCAGGGCGGTGATAGTGTCATCCTTGTGGGAGTGATATGTTTGAGAGAGGGTGGGTGGTAGCCAAATGGGAAGGATGACGCTAGCGCCCCGTTTTGTGTTCCAGCGGGCAAAGAGCTCCCTGGCTATCCCAGGTCAGTGGGGCAGGAGGCCGAGCGTGGAGCGCGGCCGGGGCGCGGGCTGGATCGGGTTTCCGGAAGGACGTGCTAGGGCCGGCGCGGGGGGGTGTTGCCTGGCCCCGCTCCCCGCTCCACCTCCGGCCTGGCTTCCGCCCACCGGTCGCGGTCCCCGGGCGAGGGAGGCCGCTAGACTCGGCCTGGAGCGCCCCCTGACGGCCAATCGGAGTGGGCGCCCCTGCCCGTGGGAGAGCCAGAGGGAGAGCAAGCAGCTAGCACCGGCCAAGCGCGCCGGACGCCCCGGGATCTGCGCGCAGGTGGACCCTTTCCCGCCGCTGGCGCGCTGCGCCAGTACACGACGGCGGCCCAGAGCCCGGACGCCAAGGCGGCGGCAGCGCAGAGTAAAGGAGCCCGTGGCAGTTCCTGCCGAGATAGCGCCCAGCGACTGGAAACGAACCAGGTGAGGAGTCCCAGGGGTATTTATACATGGCCTTTTACCGCCTTCCAACTGGTTTTATTTTGTTTTCATTTTTCATCGGCTGATGTGATGTGTTTAACTTTGCATGCTAACGCAGTTCCCTCTGGGGGCAGGGTGCACGCAGGCAATGTTCTTACGAAAGTAACTGGAAACCACCCGAATGTCCCTCAGTGGGGTGGGGAGTGGCCTAATGAGGAACACTGACACTTGTCACAAAGAATGGAGTCTATATGTCTGCTTTGGCCGAGGAAAATGTCCAGCGCAGAAAAATGGAAAGGTGACAGAGTATTGTGCATGGTGCAATCCATTTGTAAAATTCTATGTTTGATTGTTTTCGTATAAACGAAGGAAGAATATGAAAGAAGACACACATGGTTCCTTGCTTTCTTGTTGGAAGGGGGAGGAAGCCCGCTTTAGTCCGTTCTGTATTGTTTTATATAGTGAGTAAGATATATAATTCCTATGAGTGAAATAAATATATTTGAGAAGTGCTGAAATGTGACCCCAAGAAAACTGGCCTCTGGACACGGGACAGGACATGCACAGTCTTGCCCACACTGGCACCCACCCCCAAAGAGGGACATGCAGACAAAGCCAGACCTTCCTAGCAGGAAGGCTAGAACCTTGGCAGGGATAATCCTTCCTGTCACCAGAGGTTCCTAGGCTGCATAAGGGCTTGGAGACATTTCTCTGAGACAGAAGAGCAGGAGGTTGGGAGAAGTCAGCGGACTCTGGCCAAAGTCTCTGAGGCAGGTGATGAGGACTGCAGCAGCATGGCCCGTGGGGACCAAGGCCACAAGAGAGGGCATTTCCTTATCCCAGAGTTTCCTATCAGGCATCTGCTTACATCTAAAGTCATTTTAAAGTGTAGACCACGTCATTCCTCTACTTGAAACCCTGCAGTGTCTCCTGTTTCACTCAGAGTCCAAGGCTTACAGAATCTGCCTCCTCCCAGCCACCCCTCCCACCTCCGCAAAGTCCCTGTTAACCACCACTCCCATTCTCACCTTTCCACAAATACACACTCCCTCCCTTATACTGGCTGTTCCCTCTGCCCAGGTCTCAGCTAGCTCCTTCAGCCCCTTCAAGTCTTTGCTCAAATTTTTAGCCCCTCTATATTCCCGATCCTTCCTTGGTTGCGTGTATGCTCAGTCGTGTCCGACTCTTTGTGACCCCATGGACTGTGGCCTACCAGGCTCCTCTGTCCATGAGATTTTCCAGTTAACAATACTGAAGTGGGTTGCCACTTCCTTCTCCAGGAGATCTTCCCAACCCAGAGATTGAACCAGTGTCTACTGCATCTCCTGCATTGCAGATGGAAACTTTACTGCTCAGCCACCGGGGAAGCCTCCCTTATTCTGCTCTATTTATTCCTGTATCACTTACTCTGTAAAAGACTATTTTACAGTTGGTTTGGTGTTGTCTCTCTCTCCCTACTTGTAACAAGCATCACAAGGGCAGGTGCTTTGCTGATCCCTGGTGCTGAGAGCTCTGCTGGGTGTGCAGCAGGTGCTGGATAAACACTGTAGCTGCTAGAAATGAGAATGGATGATGGAACATTCATGTGGGAATCGACCAGAGGCTGTGTAAACGCTGCAGAACAGGGCTCTGAGGAGATGCTATTGGAGATTCATACCTGGAAGTCGCGGGCAGATGGGCTAAGTCTCTGGGGCATTAGGTGGACTGGCCACTTGCCCTGGCTATCCCCCCAGGCCCTGACCACAGGGCTCCCTTAAAGGCAGGGTCAAGTCATGGTCAGAGAACCTCATCATCTTGACTTCAGGCAGCCCTGCTGCTGCTGCTGCCCTGAGCCCCACGTAAAGACGGACTGCGGGAAGGCCTTCCTTACATTCTCCTCCCACCTCCCTGGCACGCAGTCACTTGGGGAAACTGGTCCCAAGAGCACATTTAGGATCTTATCTGGTCTCTGTTTTGTGATCCAAAGGCTCAGTGACAGTCTAGAGGAATTTCTGCTTTGTTACCTGTTAAGCTCCCCTGAAAAATCATGGCCATAAAAATCAATAGTGTCCCTGTATGAGTGCAACAGCCACTTAAAAGACATCCAGTTCACAATAGGAACCAGATATGAAACACTGCGAATAAATTTAACAAACATTGTGTGGACCTATGTGAAAAAAAGTGAATATCCTCGCTGAGAGCACACTGAGGATTTAAGTTAGTATAATGGCACCCCACTCCAGTACTCTTGCCTGGAAAATCCCATGGGCAGAGGAGCCTGGTGGGCTGCTGTCTATGGGGTCACACAGAGTCGGACACGACTGAAGCGACTTAGCAGCAGCAGCAGCAGCAGGGACACACTGCATTCACAATTGAAAAGCTGCAGTACCGTAACATGTTCAGTCCACCTCTGTATTAATTAGCCTTCAAGATGGTTCTCGATGATCCCGGACACCTGGTATCTGTGACTTTGGGTGGTCTCTCTCACACATACTAGGGTCATCTGTGTGATCAATAATAGCATGCACCAGAAGTGATCATCTGTCACTTCTGAGATTAGGTTATAAAAGATTTTTCTGCTTCCTCCTCGGGTTCTCTCCCTTCCTTTCTCTCTTTTCTTCTCTCTCTCTCAGCATTCACTCTGGGGACACCATGTTACAAAACCTACATGTCAAGGAACTGAAGTCTCCTGCCAACAGTTACGTGAGTGGCAGAGGATCTGGTCAGATAAGACTGCAGCCCCAGCCAACAGTTTCACTGCCACCTGACGAGAGATCCTGAGCTAGCATCCCCCAGCCAAGCTGGTCCTAGTTTCCTGACCCTCAGACAGGATGTAAGATGTATAAGTGCTATTTCAAGCTGCTGAACTTTGGGGTAATGTGTCATGCAGCGAAGCATAACTAATACAATCTCAAATAATTCATCCATTTCTAGAATTTCAAGCCAAACCTGAAATTTAACTGGTATGTGGGCAAGACACTTTGATACAGTGTTTCCCAAGTTAGCCAAATGAATGAACAGATGAGAACAGTCTAGAAAATACAGTGGAATGTTGAACTCTATACTGCCAGTATTCAGACTTCTAAAACAAACATTTCAGTTCTGACACACTCACAAAAAACCAGATAGATTGAAATAAGAAAGCCCAGTTGCCGTTGTTTAATCACTAAGCTGTGTCTGACTCTTTTGCAACCCCATGAACTGCAGCCCGCCAGGTTCTTCTGTCCATGGGGTTTTCCAGGCAGGAATACCAGACTGGGTTGCCATTTCCTTCTCCAGGGGATCCTCCCAACCCAGGGATCAAACCACTGTCTCCTGCATTGCAGGTGGATTCTTTACCACTGAGCCACCAGGGAAACCAGAGAAAGCCCATACTCAGATCCAAATACGTATGTAATTATTTAGAATGTGATCCAATTGACACTTAATAACGGGGTGAGGGAGAGGATGGATATTTATTCAATAATCAGAGCTGGGATAATTAGCTAGATCCTTGCCTGTTACCTGTGATTGTACCAGGATCGCCCTCAGTGGTCATGACCTTAGGGGTTCTGTGACATACAAAAGAATAGCTACTGCATCATTAGTCATAATCGTGGGAAATTTCAAAATAACAGATGGATTCAATAAAAGGGGCTTAGATTAATAAATCATGGTGAGTCTATAGAATGAAATACTATACAGATATTAGAACTGACATTGAGCATATCTGTTGGCATAAATGTAATCGTGATATATTACTAGTGGGGAAAAGCATGTGTAGGATGCTCCCAGTCTAATGTATCAGGAAAAAGAGTATTTTAAACCCTAGTGCCTTCTAAAGAGAGTAAACAGGTCCTAATAAAAGGAAAGGCCCAGGGTCTTCCCTAGTGCTCCAGTTGTTAAAAATTCATCTGCCCATGCAGGGGACATGGGTTTGATCCCTGGTCCAGAAACTAGGATCCCACATGCCGCAGGGCAGCTAAGCACGTGAGCCATAACTACTGAAGCGGACGTGCCCAGAGCCTGTGCCCTGCAACAAGAGAAGGCACCGCAGTGAGAAACCCGAGCACCACAGCTAGAGAGCAGCTTCTGCTCTCCACAACTAGAGGAAGCGCCTGCACGCAACTCAAATCCAGCACGCACAAAAATAAATAAGTAAATCCAAAAAAAAAAAAAGGAACGGCCCATGAACTTCTGGAAACCATGCCAGGTTTAGATATGCACATTTGGGAGGCCAAGCTGTGGCGAGCTGAGTTGCTCCAGGACTGAAAACCAGGATCTCTGAGCCCAGAGGAGGCAGGGGAAGAAGCAAAGGGACGGCTGCACGCCTGAGAAGGTGGACCACTCTGCCCCAGATCTTCATCAGAATGATTTAACTCACAACACGCTTGCTGTGAGATTTATTTAAAAGAGGAAAAAAAAGTGAACTTTAATTCTGCCAGGACAGAGGAGGGACAAAAAGGAACCATTAAGGGACATAGTAGTGGGAGGCCTGTGGGCCCGAGTGCCAGGTATTAGCAGAGTTCCTGAGGAGGGCTTGGGGCTTTCCCCACCATGGAATTGCTGGGGTCAGAGTACAGGGTGGAGTACAGGTTGAGGACACCAATGCTGATGTTAAATAAAAAACACAGACACACACATTTGTGATTCTAGCTTCAGAGCCCAGGGTTGCAGGCAGCCAGACCTGACCTTCCAGTGGCTCAGAGCTTAAGTAATCAGGTCTCTGCACAAGGCTTTGATCAGCATTCAGTGGGTGCGGTAAGTTATGTCAGAGCCACATGGCCAGGCTCACAGTAGGTGGCAGTGGGAGTTGTTTCCTGCTCCTTAATATGGGACTGAGTTCCTCACTAACTTGGTGAATCAACATACTAGGTGGGGCTGGTGGGTGTTGGGAGCTAATTCTATGTCCCCAGACTCCTTCTGGTTTACAGGGAAAGTCCTGAGTTCTCCACAGGTGTGTTTCCTGAGCCTGGGACCGATACGCAAAACAAGGAGAAATCAGCTGATTTTCTACTACAGTTCGAACTTGTGGCTGCAGCACTCGGGGAGTCTGGGAACGGGCCAGCGTTCCAAGAGGCGGAGACACTGATGGAGAGAAAACACGGGGCAGTGTGAAGTCTGGTCCTGTCCCCATGCCCCATGCCTCTCTGAGAGTACCCCACCCTCCTCCCTGTTATCACAGTCCCCTTCTGCTTCACCTCCTCTCCGTTAAGGTCATCATGACCCGTGTGTTACTTGGCTAGTCCTGCATTTGTCTTGCCAAGGATGCCGCAGGGGTGAACTGGACATGACACTAAGGACCTCGGCCAGACCCTCTCTAAGGGCCGTTTCTGATGGCCCATTTCCCACTGGAGGTCCCTCCTCAGCTCCGCTCTCTCTTTGACGGCAGCCATCCCCCCTTCCTGCTGCCCAGCCCCCGTTTCATCACCTCCCCCAGGAAACCAGTGACACAGCAAAAAAAAAGGTGGTTTCCAGAGATGGTCCTCGGCTCACCGGATGCCGAGTCCTTTGGGCTGCACACCGCTCGTACAGCAGGGAGCTCTGGGTCTTCAGGTGGAGGGAGTATTGAGCGGGCTGCCCCCTCTCCATCACAGACAGACAGCCTACGCTCATCTGCATTCCCCCTCCCTAAACCTCTCCAGGAGCCCTGGTCCTGCTAATTGGAAAACGCTTGACTCCATCCGAATCCCCCTGGAACCAGGCCACTCAGCACAAGTATAACAGATTGACTGTGTCAGCCCAGGACTGATTCTTATTAACTCAAAGGGCAGGAGGTGACTCTGAGACCGCAGATGGCAAACAGGCTTGTGCTATGGGCGGCCGCCCACACAGACCTCCCCAGGTCCCCTGGCACCTACTAAAGACCATGCATCAGCCAGGCCTGCCTGCTGCATCTCTCAGCTGCAGAGTCACCTCCAAACCACAGGCCTGGCCCCACCAGGCCCCTAGGCCATCCCGCCCAGTGGAGAGGAGCAGCAGTGCCCTCACCCTATAAGCACCTGAGAACTCCAGGGAGCCCTGGGCTCCCATCCGGGCCTGGAAGAGCGAGCCGAGATCACTGCCAGTACTTCCTGCATGCCCACCATGAAGCCACAGGCACTGTGCTAAGGCCTTTCTTCTCCTAACTTCTTTAATTTTCAGAATAAGATTATGAGGCAGACAGTTTTATTATTCCAAGGCCAATTTTGTTGTCAAAGTCGACAGCTGCTAATGATCCAGGACCTAAACCTAAGTCTTAGTGAGCCCTAACAGGTTCCTGCCCTTCCATCCTCCACCTCCACCCTCTGGGGTCTTGTTCTGAGCCACACAGTCCTTCTGGGGCCATGCAGTGGTGTCTCACCTCCCCAGTGGTCACCCCTGGTGGGTATGGACAGGAGGACGTGTGCCTCCTGCTCCCCGCCACCATCTGCCCACAAACCACATCTGTCCCTGTGGGATCCCACATACTATTCAGCTTGAAGAGGCGCCTGCTACCTCCAGGCTGCTTTTCAGAGCAGTGAGAAGGCTGAGCAGAGGCTGTGGGCTAGGCAAACAACCCCCCACAGGCTGGGTTCTCAGTTCCCTACAAAGGGGGATTCCAGCCCCAATCCTCACTTCCCCAAGCTGTGGGACTTAGGGTAAAGTCGGCTGGTGTCCTTCAATATCTAGCCTCGCCTCTTCTTCCTGGGCGTACAGAGAGACCTTGAGCTGGCAGCCTGACGTGGCTTCAGATGGTGGAACACGGGCACCAGTGATGTGCAAGCATCCAGGCCTCTTTCCTAAGATTCTCCCTCACTGGGTCCTCACGCTCTTCCCTGCTCCAGCCACCAGCTGATAGACTGCTGCTGCTACTGCTAAGTCACTTCAGTCGTGTCCGACTCTGTGTGACCCCATAGACAGCAGCCCACCAGGCTCCCCCTGTCCCTGGGATTCTCCAGGCTAGAACACTGCAGTGGGTTTCCATTTCCTTCTCCAATGCATGAAAGTGAAAATTGAAAGTGAAGTCGCTCAGTCGTGTCCGACCCTCAGCGACTGACCCCATGGACTGCAGCCTTCCAGGCTCCTCCGTCCATGGAATTTTCCAGGCAGGAGTACTGGAAGGGGGTGCCATTGCCTTCTCCAATGCTGACTCTAATGCAGTGGTCTTCTAACTTGAACCTGTGTTAGAATCACCAAGTGAAAGTGAAAGTGTTAGTTGCTCAGTCATGTCCAACTCTTTGCAACGCCCTGTCCATGGATTTCTCCAGGCAAAAATACTGGAGTGGGTAGCCATTCCCTTTTCCAGGGGATCTTCCTGACTCAGGAATCAAACCTGGGTCTCCTGCATTGCAGGCAGATTCTTTATCGTCTGAGTCATCAGGGAAGCCCCAGAATCACCAAAGGGCTGGTTACAACAGTGACGGCTGAGCTCTATTCCTGAGTTTCTGTTACCACAGGCCCAGAGTGGGACCACAGAATTTGCATGTTTAATGAGTTCCCAAGTGATACCACAGCTGCTGGTCTAGGAGGTCACACATAGAGAATCATCGCACTGTTGCTGAAGCTGCAGTGTTATAATCAGTATCCCCACTTTACAGAGGAAATGGTCCCCAGTTCTGTCTGTTTCACTGGCACTGTGCTGCCTCCACACTAGACCACATCAGTGTGTGGCCCCCACATCGGCCCCTTCCATGTACACTGATTGTGTCCTGTGAGTTGGTGTCTTCAGACAGGGTGAGAACAGTCCTTGTAGTGGACATCCTGGGCTATAAACCCAGTTCTGCTACTCAACATGCGTGGCACCCGTGTGTTAAGCTTCCTCTAATGTCAAACATACCTCACCTGCCCAGCAGTGTTGCCCAAAGTAGGTTTTTTAATGAGGCTATCTGACTGTTGCCCTTGAGCAGCAGATACTTGGAACAGAAGGAACGAATATTGGTCCTAGATGAGCCCATTCCAGCCTCACTCCTGAGAACCACGTGGACGTTCACCGGTATTGCTGCCTCCAAGGCCAGTGACTGACACTTGTCCCCGTACAGTTTGGGGATCGAGGAAGGTGCAGGGTGGAATATAGAAAGAGAAAACAAAAACACAGTCGAAAACTTTTAATGCACACCTTGGCCAGGTGTAAGAATTGTGTTGCCCGGAGGAAGGAGGGGAGTTCACCAGCCAGGGACTGGGCCCCCACACTCCAGTTTCTTAGAACATCCTTACAGATTCTCTTTTATATGAGAATCCTGCAAAGACCCACCCACCCCCTGCAGCTTCCAAGAATTGTTTTAAGATCCGCAGAGAGGGGAGGAAAGCTCACTTCAAAATGCAGTTATGCTTGGAAAGAGATTCAGATACACGTGAGATGTCTAACTTTTAGAAGAGGTGACCGGATGTTCTGTTGACTGGAGGAGCCAATTTCATCCTCAGGGCCCTGGTGATCCCACACTCCTGGATCATCCCTCCAGGAGCCCTCAAATCCAGGCTGTGGCCTGGATTTAGCTAACGGGCCATAGTCCCCTCAGCTTAGATGGGCGAAACTGGAAGGGTAATGGGATATGATTGAGATTTACAATTGGAGGAACGAAGACAAATCCCACATGTCTGCAGGAGCGGGGGACCCCGTGGGTCTAAAGCAGCTTTGCTGACAGTGGGCTCTCTGGGCAGCAGACCTGAGCCATTCAGTCCCCACTGAGAAGGCAGCCAGTGCCCTTAGGACCCCTCTGATAGTGGCTGACCCTGACCAAGGGCACCTGGGAGACACCCTCATCCCCCGGCTCCACTTCACAGTGAGAAGTTGGCTCCTTTGGACTCCCTGAATGGGTCCTATTTTTTTTAAAAGTGAGCTCTGCCAGAGTAACAAGAAGTGGAAGGAAATTTGGAATAAGCAAGAGATTGTGGGTGGAAAACTCTGCATGGTTTAGAGAACAGCCTTCAGTTATCTGATCCTGATTCTCAAATGTCATTGCCTTTGAGCTGTTTTACAACTCTTTAAGTTGTAGTTAATGCAAAATACTTCTTGTCTATGGACATGCATATAGTATATTTGCATGATCCTTCAGGAAAGGGGAATGACCATTGACCCTTTCCCCCTGAAAAAAAGCCAGTCTCAACATTTGCTTTACTCTTTTTAGATTTATAGTCCACTGCAATTTCTCCTTTGAACTGCTTGTTAATCTTGCCAGATCCATTGTTTAATTAATGAGTTAAATCTTTCGCATGTGCTTAACATGTAGATGAGTGATGCCGCATTTTTGAAAAATAATCTGACAAAATACACAGGAAAGAGAGCCTCTCAGGGATGAGAAGAGTTGCCATGCAGTGCAAACCTCCCCGGCAGCCCCATCCATATCACCCCCAACAGGAGGTGTCCAGCCTGGGTTTGCCTACGTCTAGCAACAGGGTGCTCAGTCCCTCCCAGAGGTCAGTTCTCCACATGTATGATCATAGCTGTGCTGACTTTTAAAAGTAGAACAAAGCAAGAACAGATCTAAAACTAAAAAGAAAACACAGCCCTCCTCCCAGCCCCAGCTGATAATGACTGCTTGGACCCCCCAAATCACCTACAAACAAAGCTTGCAACCCCGGGCTCCCTGCGAAGGCACAGTAAGGCTGAAATGGCTCGGCGGTGAGGGCTAGGAGAGAGGGGATGATGTGACCCAGAAGAAGGTGCCGCCACGAGGTGGAGCCCGAAGGTGAGACTGCTGGGCTCATGTGCCTTAGAACAGTCTTAAGACACTGTTAACCAGCTGCCCTCCTGACCTTAGGGCTATAAATAAAATCCGAAAGGTCTTGGAAATGAAGATTTCCTCCTGGGGACCTGGGCTAGTACAGCAGGACTTCCAGCACCTGTAGTGCATGCGTGCGCACACACACGTATATACACCCACATGCATGTGTGCCTCCAGAACTGCATGCACATGTCTTACACACATACACGCACACGCCTCCAGGACTGCATGCGTGTCTCACACACACACACACACACATGCCTCCAGGACTGCATGCGTGTCTCACACACACACACATGCCTCCAGGACTGCATGCGTGTCTTACACACGTACACACACATGCCTCCAGGACTGCATGCACATGTCTTACACACATGCCTCCAGGACTGCATGCGTCTCTCACACACACACACGAGTGCCTCCAGTCCTGCTGCAGCCATCCTGCATCAGGGTTGGACACGCTCGCTTGTCAAGGTGGGAGGTGCACGGACCACCTCCTGGCCTTGGCTTCAGGCCTGCTCCAGGCCCCTCCGCTGGACTCAGCCCCTCACTCTGAGGCCTAGGGTGGGTCCCAGCACTTCTCTCATCTCTGTTCTCCCTGCCTGGAATGGAACCAAATATGGTCTCCAACCATAGGAGCCTTCCCATCCCATCCAAACACGTCATCCTGCTAGTTTCAGAGCATCTATTCAGGTTCTTCTTTCTCGTCCAAGCTCCTTTAACCCAGGTTCCTTCCCCAGTCTCCCCCAGATCATCCCTTCAGGAGCTCTTGAAGGCAGGCTGTGGCTCTCTGCTGGCCCCCTTGGCCGGAGAGGAACACTGCCTCCTCTGGGGGCTTCAGTAGCTACGTCTCAGGCTGTGTTGGTTTCTGGCAGGATCCACACTCCCGGCAAGAAGAAACCCGTCTTCTGCCTCCCCACCACCATGACATAGAAAGCAAACAGACCCTGAACCTCAAATACCGGCTGAGCCCCCAACAGACCTAAGCCTTGTTCCTAAAAGGAACAAGCCTTTCCTGTGCGCTGGAGATCCAGGGCCGCCCTGAGGTTGCCAGGGAGGGAGCTGCAGAGCTGGATCCCAGCTCTGGCTGGGAGCTTGAGCTGTGTTTCCCATAACCCAGGCAGCTGAGCCTGGTGGGGACTGGTAGTTAGATAGAATTCAATAATTGCATTAGCAGTAGTTGTGAGGGGTGCCTACTAAGTAATCCATCTAAACCTATGTTAAAATGCTTAGATGAGCCACCTCATCTCATTTAAACCTTGAAACAACCTCATGTTGGAGGTGTGTTTCACAAAAAACACCCAAAGTGGTTAAATAACTTCCCAAAGGCTACAGGCTAGTGAGCAGTAGGTGGCTGGGCAGCTGATAGCACCTTTCAAGTTTACCTTGCTGTCTCTCCTCTACACAAACTCATCAGATTCTCCCAGAAACCTTGTGAAATCAAGAGCTCAAATTATTTCCACCTGAGAAATGAAGAAACTGAGGCAGTGAGGTATTTGCTTGGGGTGTTTGTTTTCAAGCCTGAGCTCCTGCACAAGCCTTAATCTAGAGCAGAGAGCCTGGTACTGCAAAGGATCAATGGCAACCCCACTCAGTCTCCGCGGGAATACACCCTCACAGAGCCAAGACCGCCCCCGCTTCCCCACCTACCCTGGGTTCACTGTCTAGTTTTGCCTCTGGCACATAGCTACCTGTCTGGGGAAGTGGCCACACCAATAGGCTGAGCCCATCAGGTGATCTGCCCTTCTCCAGGAGGGGATCGACCCAGCAGTCAGGCAGTGAGCCATCTGGACCCCAAAGCCCCATTGCAGGCTTGTTTGCCGGGCTCTGCAGCTCCCTCCCTGGCAACCTCAGGGCAGCCCTGGATCTCCAGTGCACATGTCCTCATTTGTACACAAGGATGCCATTCAAACCACTCCTTTCTCACAGGACCAGCTGTCTCCGAAGGCAAAGGTGGATTGCAGGGCCACCTTGCTCAGCCTCCCTGTGGAAGCTGTGCTGTCGCAGAACACAGGCTCCTGGAGGACATATCACCCATCCCCTGCCCACCACCCCTCACCCCAGAACTAGCCCGTACATCCCAGGTGCTCAGGCCACCCTTACCACTCAATAGCCTGGCAGCACAGGAACACTCCAGCCCTGAGTAGCTGCTCATTATGATGGCAGCCCACCTCCCTGGAGAATTTCTTTAAAATGTTTTCCTTACAAAAACCTTCTTGGAAGTAATTCTAATAGTAAAATATAGTGGGGTTCTTAATAGCTCTTGTAAGAACAAAACACCCTGTAACCAAAATGTTCATCCACAGGAGTGTAATAGGGGTGATTGGCAGTCTTTCCCATGTCCGTCTCCTCTACAGGAGTCTGGTTCCCCCACCACGGCATTTCAGTGGGATGAACACACACAGGGGGCTGCTGGAGGGGATCCCCTCAATGGCTTTACCACCATGCCGTCCTCTTCAGCGGCTCCAGGTGGTTCGTGGTGGGGTCTTCCCTCCCTCTGCCTTGGGTGATGAGAACACCTTGACAGGTGGAGCAGACAGGAAAGGAAACCAGATCCTCAGTGCTGACATCACTGAGTCACTCAGATCAAACCCTGAAACTCACCCCACCTCTGGACTTTCCAGGTTCAGGAGCCAAAAACCTCCCTTCATTGTTTCGGTCAGTTTGAACTGGGTTTTCTTTTACCTGTGACTGTGAACACAATCCCCATTCTAAAACTAGGTTCATTCACTCATGGCAGTCCTTCAGTGGACTGTGATAATGCATTGTGGATGGGTATTTGGCTGCGGAGAAATATTTCTGAGATATAGTTAAGTAGTTAATTGCAAAACACAATTCTCGTTTGTGTGGAAAAGATACTTGAATATGCATGCACATTTCCGAGGAGGGTACTTTGTGGTGGATGTCACTGGGGAACAGAACACATACTTGTTACTTTATACTCTGTGCGTGGACTGTCTCAACTTATACTGAAAAAAGAGAGAAAGATTAGTTTAAAAGTCACTTGAGGTGATAGAGTCTTAGGTGATAATTTAATTTGGTAGTTATTAAACCATGCTTTTGAAGCCACTGCTGACATACAAAATGCAGAGCATGGCAAGAAAACTGAGGAAGAGAGAACTCTCCCAGACCTTTGTGAGGCAGACTTCCTCCTTCTCCAAAGCTGGAATCTCTAAAACTGGCAAGTTCACCAGAACAGTATCCATTTGAATCCCAAAGTTGTATCACAGTCGCCGTATTATAGTGCCCATGTCGGCTTGTCCTGAGGTGCCCTGGAGACCCTAAAAGCATTCTGAGAATGAATATATCTTTACTGTAGTCTTTGAGGGCTTCCCTGGTGGCTCAGATGTTAAAGAATCCACCTGCAATGCAGGAGACCTGGGTTTGATCCCTGGTTTGGGAAGATCCCCTGGAGAAGAAAATGGCTACCCACTCCAGTATTCTTGCCTGGAGAATCCCACAGACAGAGGATCCTGGTGGGCTACAATCCATAGGGCCGCAAAGAGTCAGACAGAATTGAGCGACTAACACTTGGGTTTCCCTGGTGGCTCAGATTGGAAAGAATCTGCCTGCAATGCAAGAGACCTGGGTTTGAGGATAAACCAGGTCTTGCTGAGTTTACAGGAGCTAAAAGTGTACAGTTCACTGCATCTCTGGAGAGAGCGCCCAGATGAAGGAGAACGGTGCTGCAGGAGGCCCAGTCTGCCCTGGAAGGCGGGGCAGCATCCTCTTGGATGGCAGGCGAGCACATGCCAGGGCCTGTACCAAGGTGGGTCCCTGGGGACAGGTTACCACAGTTTGGGGGCAGACAGCCTACAAACCCTGTGGATGAGCCTGGAGCTAGAAAACACCCACCCAAGGTCATACAGCCACTCCACTCACCCAGACAGCTGAGGGCACTGGACCCAGAGGTGACCTGGCTGAGCTCCGGACACCTGGGCAGAAGGATGTCCTGGGACCACTGCAATATCTCCTCCCCCTTTTTTGCAGTCCACACTCTGAGCTTGCCGGCCAAGAGGCAATTGGGTGGTCCCCACTGCCGAGACTGACTCCCTCCTCCGCTGGCTCTGACCCAGCCTCCTGTTCTGAGGAGCTCTCTCCCCTGTGTCCCTGAGATTGCAGTGGCCTACACTCCCAGACATGCCCATTACTGCCCAAGTAGTATCTCTGGGACAGAAAGCTATGCCTGATTTCTCACTGCCCACTAGGCTTGCTCTGGTCATGGAGGGGAGTGAGGCTGCTGCTCATGAAGGTAAGTAAGCTGCCCAGACGGCAGCTCCGGTCATGAAAGGGAGTGAGCCTGCGGCTCAAAACCAGAGCCTCTAGCCCAGGGTGGGACAGAGGTCCTTTGGGATGATGTCATGCTCTCCCAAAGGCCCCCCAAACTCAACCAGGCACCCAGATCCAGGTACAGAGCTAGGGATCTTCACTGACTTTCTCCGGATGGTTGTCAACCTGCCACAGAGCTCAGTAACTGGATCCTCCTCAGGAAAGTGATCCTTCTCACAGCCTTGCCCTTGGTGCTGGTTTTCCTCAGCAGGCACCAATCAGTGGTTCAGAAGCAAGGTTCACAGGCACCAAATCTCCTTCAGGGGCAAGGCTCCCAGAGTTTCAATCCACCTTTTCCAAATCTCCACTGGTAACTTACCTTTCTTGTGTTTTGGACACAAAAATGGTTCCTCCAGAGCTGATCTGGGGACTGAATCAGCTTTTAACTGTTAGGTACTCTGAGTACTTCCTTTGTTCCAGGAAGTTCGGGATCCATTCATTTTTCTTGTTATTCATGTGGGGAAACCTAGTCCAGCCCAGCACCAGCACAGACGGCTTTTCTGCCCCACCCGCAGCCCTGCCCTGGGGTCAAAGGAGCCCAAGGAGACTGGTGCGTGCAATAGGTGCAGCGAGAGGCGGGACAAGGGTGGGCATGAGGGGGCCAGGCACCTGGGAGCTTGGGCGGCAGAAGCAGAGGACTGAGGATGGGGTGGTCCGGGGCTTCAGGAGCCACAGGGAACAAGAGAGAGGCACTGAGTCTGGTGACTGGGCTAAGCGGCTTCCAGGCGAGTGAGAAAAGCAGTGGGTAGTGGCGGGAGGTGGACAGTGCCAGACAAGCAGCTTCCTGGGAAGGAAAGCTGGAGCAGGGCAGCACAGAGCTGGGTAGGCAAGCTTTCTGGGAGGTGGGTATGTGGGATGGGACAAGAAGGAGAGCAACTGGGAAAAATAATAGCATGGCAGTTCCAGGAGGAGGAGTGGACAGGAGAGTCACAGGAAGGATAAGCAAAGACCCTGAAACTTTCAAGCAAGAGTGTATGGGGTGGGGGGGAGGTGGGGCAGGAGGGGACGTGCAGAGGCACAGGCTGGCCTATGTGGTCTGAGAGGACAGGGAGTGGCTGGGGGCTCAGGGGAGGCTGGGCAGGGCGTGACCAGGAGGCTGCACTGTGGCTCTGCGGAGAGTCCAGAGCGTTGGAGATGCCATGTCAGCACTCCTTAGCCTGCATTTCTCTTCTACCCTCAGCACAACTCAGAGTCAGAAGAGATGGCTGAAAGTGGTCAGCAAGTTCTGTAAAATAAGAAACAAACCCAACTCTAAAAAGTCACAGGTAGGTAGACTTCACCCTGAACTGGGCTGGGACCTGTAAAGATATTTACAAGGGGTCACCAGGTCCACCTGAATAGACGGAACGGCAGAGCTGTCGAGGAGCAGCTGCGGTGCACACACACCAGCAGGGAGAGCCTGCGGACACTGACTCCCCCAGGGTGGGCTGGATCAGACATACTGGCGAGGCAGGCACAGCCGCTAACCCTCTCCACACGTGGGCCAGCAGGTCTGGGGCACACAGCTCACACAGTCTCAGATTCCAGCCCAGTGTTCCCAGGCTCTTTTGCTTGGACCTTACCACCTGGGGCTGTATGCTTATGACCTAAAATAACATTGCCTCTGGGCCTACAGAGTCAAAGTCCCTGTGCTTACAGCTGAGCAAGCCAGCTTGCTGTATCGTAACCTCCAATCACTGAAGGTGGCACATGGAATCTAAAAAAAAAAAAAATCACCTGATGAAATTTATTTCAGATTGTGTCAACCGGCTACCTTCCTGTGGTGCTTACTCACACCCAATCCCACTGGTTCCCTTGGCAACCAAGTTTACCACTGAGGTGCTTAATGCCATCTTGCTATGACCCCAAACAAAAACAATCAAAGCAACAGCATTAATATAAAGATATATTCCATAAAAGAGTTTGGCAGTCAAAGAAAAGCATCACACTTCCTAAAAACACAAGCATTCTTCTTCCTCTAGTCTACAGAGAAAACTGTAAAAAACAACAAAACCAACGTCATCAACAAACACCGGCATGTACACTTCGGCAAGTGAGTGAAGGTAGCGCTCATTCCTGAAGGAGGAGGACAGAACTGGCAGAACAAGATCCAGAGAGGCGTTAGAGTGTAGCCCAGCCAAAGCGGCACAGACATCCCAGCTTCCCCCGGGAAGTTATTCAGGACATCAGACAGACTTCATTTCCAAAAGCAGGCCCCCAATAAACCCTGACACGAAGGGTGGACACAATGACCACAGATATCCCCTTCAGGGGTTGGAGGGTCACCACGAAAGTCTTCAACGAAATATATGAGCCTCTATCCAGCTACAGGCTGGGGTCCATGGCTCAGCCCAGGGGCTGGCTACAGGGCTTCTCTGTCCAAGGAGAGGCAAAAAAATGCCAGGCCGGCCAGCCGGCCCTTTGCATGCAGCCTGGAGAGGAGCCCTGGCCAAAGGTCTCCGGCTGGCTGTCTCTGGCTAGGGTTCCCTGGCTTTGCGGTAGAGAAGGGTCAGGATTCAAGTTCCGGGTAACAGTTTCAGTAGCACCAAGACCAGAAGACAGTGAGGCCAAGTGGGGAGGGGAGTGACGGTATGCGTGTCAGGGGCACGTAGACAAAGGGGGAGTGTGTGAGTGCAGCTAGGTGATAAGGGATGATAAGGAGAAGCTGATGGAGTTGGTTTGAGAGACACTCAAGGGAACTGAAAGGGATGGCGTCAGTCCCAGACACCGCGTAAGGCTGTTGAGAGGAGAATGCCAGAGGAAATGAAGACGTGGTATGAGAACATTCTTACCCCTATAAATAAACTATTTACACACTTTAGGAAAAGGAGAGCT
>NW_011494601.1:1703500-1719356 GCF_000754665.1 Bison bison bison
CCCCGTGCCATCAGGGCATAATGCTGTTAGGCTGGAGCAGTTCCCGTCCTGGGGGGCTGGAGGGGACAGGGGACGAGGCACTCCCGTGGCACCAGCCACGTGCTGGCTCAGGCTTACTTCACTTGGATGTGGCTGAGGATCCCCGCCCACACCCCCAATGTGTGCAGACACCGCAGGCCCCGCTGGCACTCGGAGGTCCACAGAAGATGGGGCTGCCCCTGAGGCCAGCACCAACCACATGTGCGATGGAGGCCAGGGTGCAGCCACCAGAGCAGTCGGTCCCTCAGTCACTTCCCCCACTTAAAGACGGAGCCTCTGACTCTGGGCGGACCCCCGTGGGGGTGTCAGTCACAAGTCTCTGGGGGTTACAGGGGGCCCCTCGGTCTTCAGCACCGGCAAGCAGAAACAGAGGTCACATCACGCGGATGCCGAAGGCGGGGTGCCGGCTCTGGCCAGGTGCTTCTGCTTCTCTCCCTGTGGACATGACGCTAATGCTGGAGAAGGGCTGCTGCCTCCACGGTGTGGCTCAGCTCCGCTTGCCTGCCTCTGGCTCCTCAGAAGTGGTGGCCTGCCTTCACCGCCTCAATGTCTGAGATCAGGGTCCTCGCCAGGAAGATGCCAAATATCTGGAAACAAAGGGCAGCAGAGGCAGCGGCCATCAGCATCGGGGCCCAGAGGGCATGCTGGAGAGGGTACCCCACACTGCCCATCACCCCCACACCTGCCCGCAGAGACTGAGGACAGAAAGCAGCAACCGGGCACACACCAAAGGAGACCAACCCACAGTTAAGACAGAGGAGCCTGGGGTCTGCTTTGCCATGTCCCAAGAGCCTGGAAGGGGCAAACTGCAGCACCACAGAAGCACAAGGGATGCTCTGGCCTGCCTGCAACATGACCCTGCATGTCCCAGACCGCAAACCACAACACGCTTTGTGTGCTGGGTGAAACTGGAAATGATAGGGTCAGTGACTGGTTCTGATTCCCAAAATAACAAATCTTGAACATTTCCCATAAACCTGGATTCTACAATAAATACGCCCTGGCCTGTGCTGATGTCTGAAGCTACACTCTGACCTCAGTGGCTGGGATAACCGTGTGGGAAGAATGATGTTTTTCTACCAAGAACAGACTAATGTGAACTCGGTGACCTGAGGAAATTGGCTTTTTCCCCAGTTTTAAGTTCTTGTTGTGGTTGGTATTTGATGAGCCACTCCTTCTTAAGTCTGAGTTCTTGCCTGCTTTGCAAGTAAGTTTTTTTGTTTCCTTTTCCCGTTGCGTCTGTCTCTCGGCTTTCCTCTGAGATCAACCAGCCACGGAGCAAAGGAGGGAAAAGGGCATGGACAGCTGGTGACCCCGAGTCCACGTCAGTGACCCTCCTTCCAGGAAAGGTCAGAGCTGTACATTTTCTAAACGGTGTGTTTTTCCACAGAGCAGCAGCCTCAGTTGCTTCAGAAGTTGCTCACAAGGCTGCTGGCTTCTCCTCCAAGCCCTGGGTAGTACTGAAAAACCCCTCGTTTCTCTGATTCACTGAATTCTCGACTTTCCCTAGCTAGTTCTTCTCCTGGCAGACACTAGCCAGCCTGCTCACCCCTGGCCTCGGGGACCCCCAGCCACTAGCGTCTTTCCCCGTGTGAAATCTGACTCAAGGGGACAGGTGTGGTTATAAGCGGGGAGGAAGCCACACGGGCAGTGGGAACAGACCTGCAGCAGGGAGATGGCGATGAAGACGCCAGCCACGATGTAGATGTTCCGCGGGAGCCAGCTCTCCAGCGCCTGGATGCAGCCTTTCGTGAAGATGGACTCGTCCCATTTGCTCTTCAGCTGCAGGGAGACACGACACTGCCCTGAGCCTCTGACACGCAGGCTGTCCCCACGTTGGTTTTCTAGTGGGCTCCCGCCAAGGGCAGGGCAAAGGTTGGTGGGGAATGAGGGATCTGAGAGGGAGGTGCCGAGGACAGATGGACAGACAGAACTCTCCAGAAGTACATCAGCTGGCGTTGGCCTCTGCCCCTCCCTGGACAGTCTGCCTAAGTAAAGGCTCCCTCACTGTGATCTTTAACCTTTTCTGTGAGGGTCTCCACAGATTTCAAGATCAACACACTCCACAGCCCGTATCTGGAGAAAGGGGAGCAGGCTGGGAGGTGCGGGGGAAAGATGTGCCTCAAAGAGAGAAACTGGGAGAAGAGGGTTCAGCGTCTTCTGAGTCAGCAGAGGGAAGGGAAGGAGCTTCTCAGGTCGTGTCCCCTAGCCCATGGGAGACCGGTTCCAGGAAGCAGAGCCTGCATAAGCAGACACAAGCCGGCCGGCTCTTTCTAATCCTGACCCCAAGTGGAAGCTCAGGAAGCACAAAGGGATGGGCCACAGCCGGTTCCTATGTCCCCACCCACCTCCCCACACAGCAACCAGCTCCGGCCCCCCTCCCCTATCAGCATCACTCATGAAACACTGACAGAACATTCATTTGTTAGCGGTGTTAGGAGCTGAATTATGTCCCCCTAAAATTTGTATGTTGAAGTCCTAACCCCCAAGACCTCAGAGTGTGTCTGTACTTGGAGACAGGCTTGTAAAAAAGAAGTAAATACATTAAAATGAGGTCACTGGAGTGGGCCCTAATCCAGTATGACTGGGGTCCCCTAAGAAGAGGTTAGGACATAGACAGAGAAGCCCATTTGAGGACACAGGGAGGAGAAGATATCATCTGAGCCAAGGAGAGAGGATTCAGAAGGGAGCAACCCTACTGGCGCCTTGATCCCAGACTTTTAACCTCCAGAACTGTGAGAAAATAAACCTCTGTTCCCCACAGCCCAAGCGCTTTGTTATGGCAGCCCTAGTGACTAATACAAATGGTGACAAAATTCATTAACTGGAGAGGCTGATGCTGACACGGGCCCATCCCCGTCAAGGGGAGCTCACTGCAGAGGGAGCTGAGGTTTCCCAAACAGGAGGGTCACGTCCCCTGTGTCCACGACCAATAGGAGGGGTGTCTGCAGGTTCCCTGAGATCCCTCTCTTTCAGACCAGCTGTCATTCACAGCAGCAGAGGCCATCAGAGCAAGGGCTGGGTGAGGCCTCACCTCTTCACATCCGAGTGGAGCCTGAAGAAGCCCTTAGAGGGCTGAGCCCCACTCTTGCCCTGCCACCACTGTCTCCACTCGGCAGCTGGACCAAGCCATATGCTCCTGCAGCTCCATCCTGGACCCCTAGATAACAGATACCTCCTAGGATTCCAAGGAGCCTCTTCTCCAACATATAGCCTTTGTTCTCCCAAACTTCCACCTGACCTCTTTCCACTCATGTAGCAACTGCTAGATTTTGGGATTGTAGTTCACAGAGTTTGAAATCACAGGCATCATTGTTCTCGGGAGGATGTGTGCATGAACATGTGTGTGCTGGTTCCAAGCTTGCCTGGTTCCCAGCTTAGGTGGCACCTCTGGCTCCTTAAGTCTCCCCTGGGTTTCCCATCCAATTTGCACTTGTGCTAAATCAGGGAGTCAGACCCTGGGGAATAGACCTAAAGAATTCAAAATTCATATGCAATATGGGGGCTCTCACCTGAGTCCTGACGTCATAGCCACACTGTGTGTTCACAACTTTTTGCTGTTAGAAAAAACAGAAAAATTCATCATTTTTGTACTCTTGAGAAGCTAGTGGTAGAAAGCTCTAGAAAAGTCACAACCAAACATGAGCACCAACTCCATTACAGCACACACCCTTCCAGCACACTGCCAGCTAACCTTTCATGCTAGGACAGGGTCAGAAAACTTTCTGCATGAAGGACTAGACGGTAAATATTTCTGACCCATCTACGTAGCTGCTTTTTAACTCTGCTGTTGGAGCGTGAACACAGCCATTGACAATATATAAATGAATGGGCATGGCTGTATTTCAATAAAACTTTATTTATAGACAATGAAATTTGAATTTTGCATGATTTTCACGTGTCACAAATTATTGTTTTGATTTATGTTCACTTAAAAATGTCTGAAACCATTCTTGACTCACAGGTGAGGCAAAAACCAACAGCAGGTCGGCTGTGGCACAGGGGTTGCAGTCTGCCGATCCCTGTGCAAGAGGGGAAAACCTACCCTTGCTGAAGAATTCACAGTCACCGTGGAGCTGTGCTCTGCAGCCTCTGTTGATCTGAGGAACCTGCCCAGGGCCTGTGGCCCAGCACCAACAGTGTGACCACACTGACAGTACAGTGTAACTGTCCTCTCGGCTCAGACCCTCTTCAGGCAAACACTGAGTGTTCCTTCAAGGGAACCCGAGGAACCTCCCTAGGCAGTCCACTGGTTAGGATTTGGAGCTTTCAGTGCCAGGTCCCAGGTTCAATTCCTGGTTGGGGAACTAAGATTCCATAAGCCACACAGTGTAACCAAAAGAAAAAAAAAAGGTCACCCAAGAGCTCAGTTTCTGGAACTCAAGGATGTTAGTCTGCAGACCGGAGAGGAAAACCAGTGAAGAAGAAAGAACAGTAAAAATTCTGCGTCACCCCAGATGGCGATGTACCCCATCGTCCCAGGCTTCTGAGGACTGGGCATTTTCTCCAGAGAAAGGGACACCTGGGTTCATTACACTCATAGCATCTTGTTCAGGCTCTCTGAGTGAGAGCCCCTCCCGGCAGGGGTAACACTGTTTTTCTCCTGCTTCACCCAACCCACTAGAGCCAGGGTGGGCCGTGTGAAAACGTTCCTGGAATTTCTACATATAGGATTTCAGAGCTGCACGAGCCCCAGGCAAGTGGAAGGGGAGCCAGGCGCTCAGTGAGTCCGCAGGAGAGAAGTGGCCAGAGCCCTCAAGGAAGCAGGAACTGCTCACTCCACTCCAGAGGGACTGTCCACAGGTGAGCCGACTTACCGCGGGGTCAGGCACGCAGCAGGAGAAGGGCACCCCACATTTCTCACGGCTGTAGCTGGCGCCACTGCAGTTGAAGTAGACATTGAGGTCCCAGTCTTCAGGGCCATACGCCCCACAGCACTGGTTCTGCAATCACAACGCCAGGGACCATCAGAGCTCCAAGCACAGGGTGGTGTCTGTCTGAGGGACGAGGGATTTGGTGTGCCTCTATGTATCACGCAGAGAAATCAAGGCCCACCCAACCGACCTGCCATCACAGGGATGTGACCAAGGTGACCCTGGTGGTCCTAAGGAAGGGAACTGCGTCCAGGCCCTGTCTGGGCCCAACACCCTGGGCAGCGCCCTGGCCTCAGCTCTACTCCCTCCTCACCCTGGAACTTCCCCAACTGCCCCCTAACCAGCCCAGAGCAGGCTTCTCGTTCTCCTTCCTATATGGTCCTCTATCACCTGGCAAGAGAACACCTCCCATGGTCAGTGTGCCTTCCTCCCCTAGAAAAGGCCAAGCTGACCCCAGTCACCTTTTGTGTCTCTACAGAAAACAGCTGCTGAACACGTACTCCCAAGGAAAGAGTTACAACTAGGGTGAATGGTAATGCAATCGAAGCTTTGCCCCCGACCCAGGGTCTCGTCCTCCCTTCCCACAAGCACTCCCCATCTGGTGAAGCAGCAAAGAAAACCTCCCTTTGTCTAAAAACTCATAAAACCAAGTGCACTGAGAGCAGCTTTGTGACATCAGCAGTGTCCCAACCAGATGTTGTTTTTGCACTTGTCCTTAGAGCTGACACAGTTACAGCCCTAATTACAAGCCCACAACCAGGATTTCTGCTTTACTTTCATTTCTGAGGTAAAAGCCCGTCTCTCTCCCGCAACCACCCTCCAGGGTTCCAGGCGCTCTAACGAATACCCAATATTTCACCATGAGGAGAGGAAGGCAGTGGAGGAACCTACAGTGTCTTTAAGGCCAGGGCAGAGACCTGGATCCTTGATACCAGCAAGCCCCAGGCTATGTGGAATCGAGGAGCCTTGAATAGAAAAGGAAAAGGCACCTCAGGCAGTGCTGTCAGGAGGGGGTGGGGTGCCGACTCTCACAGACGCACGCGGGTCTCTACCAACAACACAGGAAGGATCTCTGATCACATAAATGGGTTTTGCTGGATCGATCTCAGGATACGTGAAACACGGGGCAAACAAGTTCTGGTTAATAAGGAGAACAGATCAAAGTTATTTTTAATGCTCTCTATTTTCTTCTCAGAACCAAAAGGTTCCCTATAAAAAGTTTTTGAGGAAGCTAGGCTTTTTGGCTGGAGAAGGCAATGGCACCCCACTCCAGTACTCCTGCCTGGAAAATCCCATGGGCTGAGGAGCCTGGTAGGCTGCAGTCCATGGGGTTGCTAAGAGTTGGACACGATTGAACCACTTCACTTTCACTTTCCACTTTCCTGCATTGGAGAAGGAAACGGCAACCCACTCCAGTCTTCTTGTCTGGAGAATCCCAGGGACGGGGGAGGCTGGTGGGCTGCCATCTATGGGGTCGCACAGAGTCGGACATGACTGAAGTGACTTAGCAGCAGCAGCAGGTTTTCTGGTAGAGCAGAGATCAAACAGCAGCCTTGCACAGGCCGGCATGGTGGGGAGTGGGTTTCTCCCGGGGGAAGGGAGGTAAGGGATGGGGGACAGCTGTGGTCCCAGCCTCCAGGTGCAGCCACACACAACGGGGATGGAGGTCAGACGAGAAAAGGTCACCGCCTGGGACTGCTTAGACTAACCTCCGGGGACATATTCCAGGGAGGTTACATTCCTCTCGGTCTAAAGAAGTTTGCTCCAGGCGGCTCTGTCCTCTCAAACAGGAAGGGGAAAAGGTCCCGGGAAGGAAAGGGACAGGAATAGCCTCAGACAGGGAGTCATGTGCCTAGCTCTGCCCCTCAGTGCCCACAGGGCCCAAGGGACTGTGGCTGTCTGCGTGGTCAGGGCTGGAGAGGTCCAGGCCCGAGGGAGTGGGGGTGGTCACGAGTGAAGCTAGACTGCCTGCCTGAAGCACTTGGGGGACAGTGCCCTGAGCAAGCCTGGCCCATCAGCACACAGGAGTGGACAAAGCTAATCTGTTCAGAGGCAGGGGGGGCACCACCCTGGCCTCCCTGCTGAGGGCAGAGCTGAGGAAGGAGGGTCCAATGTTCCTCACCAGCCTGGGCCCCAAGCCGCGCACACAGACTGAAGCCAGGACAACCAAGCTCTATCAGGGAGGAGGCGGGCGTGGTACTTACGGCTTTCTGAAGGGAGTCAATGAGGTTCTGCAGGTCAATGTCATCCCGGTAGGATCTGATGTTGCTCTCAAAGAACTCCCGGAACCGGTCCCTCACCCAGTCCTGGAACAGGAAGGCCAGCACGGCCACGGCCAACTCCAGGAAAAAGATGAGCACGATGGTGCTGCAGAACTGCAGGGGGGACAAGCAGGGAGTGGGTGTCACCGCACCTCAGCCTCCCAGCCAGACCACACCCCCACCTGACCCAGAATCTCTGCCTCCCACTAAGAGCACGGGCTTGGCAGCCAAGAGACCTGCACTGGAGCTGAGGAATCCCACGTGATGGGCTGGGTACCCTGGTTTCACCTCATCCCTGCTCACATCGCTGCACTATTGGTAAGAGTCAGATGAGTGAAAGGACAAGCAAGCTCCAAGACAATGGGCCAGCCATCTCCTATGAAGGAGCACCCCTCCAACAAGGAAACCCCACAATAGGAATGAATGGCTATCCTGGCCTACCAGGCTGCCAGCTCCTTTAGTGTAGGGACTGTGCCCCAGACACCCTATCTGACCTCTCTCCTCGCGCCTACAGCCATCGCACTTGCTAGAAATCTGTCACTCCTACTTTAAGGATAAGGAAACCGAGGTTCACTCAGGTCACATGCCTGAGATGCAGGACATTTGAGTCCCCTGGCAGGGCTCTTGACAACTCTGGAGTTGCTAATGTTATCAGTACCTACTCTGTGTGCATACGATAGTCAACTGCGTTAAAACGTCTGCAGAGCAGAGGCACCACGGGGGTGGAGTTCTGTCAAAGCCACTGCAGCCACAGGTCCACACCCCTCCGTCAAGGCGGGGTTCCGGCCTGCGGAGCTCGTGTTATCACAGCCACTAGCACTGGCCACACCGCACACTAAGCGTTTATGCTATAGCCAGCAGTATCTCAAAATAAGACACACGCACACACATACAAACATACATACGTACAAGGCCTCCCAGAATGTAATCTCCATTCACAGAGAAGCAAGATAACCAAACAAAAATGAAAAGCATGGGGGAAAAAAAAGTGTGTTTTGCTTTTTAATTTAAGCCCAGAATAAAAGGCTTGGTCTAATAAATTCAACAAATAATATATTGCAAAATATGATTATGTGTTTCCCCCACCAGGTGCTATTTAATTTTAGCTGAACGCATTTCAAAATAAATGTGTATCTAAATATAAAACTAACTCTTAGTAACTCAAAGTTCTGCCAGGAAATCGAGGATTCTGCACTGTACATCCAACAGATTCATACCCGCTGGAGAAGGCAAAAGATTTCCTAACATTATTGACATCTTCTGATCTTAGCCAGGAAGGGCAAAGGTGACCAGCAGACAAACAGCTGGAACTGCAGGGGGCAGATAAAAGGTGAGGGAGGGGCAGGTGACCCTGCCCACTAGGAGCTGAAAACCAGAGGGGCCCAACTTTTCCCCGGCTGAGGGCCTACTTCATCTGAGTGTCTCCTGGAACCTTACCTTTTCCAGGGGGCAGCAGGGAACAGAGGGCTGCCTCCTCCCCTCACTGCCGGATCCTGGGGCAGGCTTGTAAGAGTGGCTACCTCGCCCCACCCACTCCAGCAGGTATAAGGCTAAGCCTGTCCTACAGAGCCTGCACTCCTACCTCCCCCACCATACTTCCTCCCACCCCCACTCCGGGCCACTCACAAAGTTGAGCAGACAGATGTTCTCCCGCAGGGCCCCCACGCAGCCAGCAAAGCCCAGGGTGAACATCACCACGCCCACCATCAGCACCAGCACCACCGGGTCAATTCCATGCATCCGGGTCACTTTGGTGAGGTCGGATAGCACCCCCTGAAAGAGGCAGAGAAAGCAGGGTAACATCAGCCTTGAAGAGTCGAGGGTGCCCTGGGGGGACTGAGCTGCAACTAAATGAGGACAGGGAGCTGCCTTCCGGGGCTGTCTTCTCGTTAAGTGCCAGGCCAGCGCATGGCCCTGCCCCGCTGCCCTCTTAGAGGCCCAGCAGATCTCTGCCTCCCTCAGCTCCCAGTGGCCCTCCTGCTCCCAGACTCCATCTAGGCTGTCAGTTCCTCACAGGCAGACCCCATGCTTCTTTTGTAGCCTGTAGGATATAGATGGGGTGAGAAGGGGCCCTGGGGGACCCTGTGGTCAAGGCACCCAAAGGCCCTGGCCTTTGGTCATCTGGCAGCTGACTCTGCATTCAATTCATGGAGAACGCCATTATTTTGAGATGAAAACAGCTTCAACACGAACAGGCTTGTGAACAGCACAGGCACCAGGGACAGATGAAGACAGCACTGTCCGCTGACTTTTCGTGACGATGCAGATGTCCCGTATATATCTGCGCTGTTCAAAATGGCAGCCACTGGTCACACGTACTATTATTGAGCACTTTAAATGAGGCCTAGTGGAACTGAAGAAGTGCATTTTAATTTGTATTTCACTTTAATTAATTTAGATATAATCAGCCACATCTGGCTAATGGGAACCGGAATGGACAGAGCAGTTCTACAGGATTCAACGGAGGAAGAAGCAAAGAGCAGCCAGGCCAGACACCCAGCGGGAACCAGGCAGCCAGGGTAGCCAGGCCTAGGCTCTGGGCCTGATTGGCTGAGATGCTGCTGCTCCGTTCTGGTCACACGGTGGCGCTATGAGTCATGGTTTGCACCAGCTTCTCGGTCACTAGGGCAAAGGGACATGGCACTGCAAGCACTTAAAGGGGCCTAAACCTAAAGGCAGACCGTATCCAGTTCCCAAGGCCATGGCAACAAAGCCCACAGACCTAAGTGCTCCTGCCTCCTTCTGAAAGTAAAGAGAGGCTCCACTGAAGGAACAGAGGGCCCTGGGCCTTAGGCTTAAGAGAAAGCTTTAGCTCTCACTGTTTCCTGCCTCGTCTCTCCACCTCCCCAATACCCACCGACTTACGGTGCAAAAGGTGCACCAAAGGTCCACTCTGCTCACATGCGGTCTAGTCCCCTCCTTGGAGTTCCAAATGCCCCTTGTCCTTCCAGACAGTAAGAGCCTGCTTTCCTCTCCTCCCCCATCCTCCATAGGCTGGGCAATGAGGTTCGTGGGCGCTAAAGATGTGCCCCTGCACCGCAGGGCACCCAGGGGGCACAACCCAGAGCCTAACTCCCTGACTCAGGGGTCCTATCCATGGGCGAGAACGAGAGCTTCAGGAATCACCACAGCTGTGCTCAGGGACCTGCTGGCTCCAGAGGCACAGTCCATTCCAGAAGGTAGCCCCAGGCCTGCCCTGGACACAGCTCTGGACACGCCCCGGGATGACTCGGGACTTCTGGAAATGGAAGAGAGGGCTCTCCATGCTCATGGGGCTCAAAATCCCAACTGGCCCAGCCTTGGCCTCTAGCAGCAAACCTGCCACAGGGAAGCCAGGCTAGCCACAGGACCCCAAGAGTTTTCATCACAAGTTAAGTAACTTCCAAGAACTGGCTCTGTAAAGGTTAATGACCACAAATCATTGCCCTGCACAGGAGGGGCTCTCTGGGGAGGAGTTTGGAGAAAGGGACAATTAAAGCTGAATGAACCTGGCGGACTACTGCTCAGGGTTCCAGTGACAGTCACACCTACCTTCTCGCTCCACGCCCATAATCCAACTCCGAGGAAGACAACTCCAGCCAGCTGAGCAGGGCAGGGGAAAGAGAGAGAAAGTGAGGTCAGAAACCAGCTCCACGAACATGCTTCTCAGAGGAGGGACCAGACTGCTAGTGTCAGAGGGGGTTCCTGGCTCATGTCCACGCTGGGCAGGCAAGGCAGCCCCTCGGTCCCTGCAGATGACAGGGACTCCAGCTGAACGGTGGGACAGTGAGGCTCTTCAGGTAACTCACACCTGTCTTTCCCGACTGCTGGGACAAAGTCCTTCAACCCCAGCTGGCCCCATGCTTGGGAGAGCAGAAACAAAGATCTCGAACAGTCTCTGATCAGGAGAGACTCTGGGGTCAGAGACACTGAGCCACACCCTGCTTCCTTCCTCTTCCACAAGTCCCTTCTCAATGCAGTGCACTGCCTGGTGTGAAGAGGACATCATCCCTTGTGACGCCTTCAAGGGCTCCCAGTGCAGGTAAGGCTCTGCACAGGACTGCCACCCTTCTTGGGTCCCAGCCCTGGAGACATACTCCAAGCACAGAAAAGCAGCTGCCAGGCTGAGCTTCCTCCCCTACCATACTTAGACTCTCGTGGCGGGACACACCTGTGATCAGGGAACACTGGGTTATGTTACTGAATTAAGAGGCCTACACTGAGCCATGTGCCAACCCCAGAACCGTGTCCCCCAACCCTGACCTCTCATCCACAGGAGCCCACTGGTGCCAGGTGCCCCACCTGCCCCTTAACAAAAAGAGACCCTCCAGATACACCCCACAGCTCCCTACACCAGGAAGGGTTTTCCAGAGCAAACACCTCGTGGCCTCGGAAATTAAGCAGCCCCCTGTTGTTCTGCTCAACTGCCGTACATTCTGCTGGCGTTGTGCCACCATTTATCAGGACCTGGTGATAAACAACAGGGCAAGGTTCTCTGTGACTGCAAGTTTCCCAAGTATGTTCTCCAGATCCAGGACCCTCCTGCCCACTGCAAGCCCCAGGAGGCTGGACTCAGAAGAAAGGCCTTTGGAGAAAGCCCGGGAGTTCCCAACCTCCTCTGGATCACAGGCCACTTTCAGAAAATGTGCACATGCCCCACATTTTGGAGGGAATTTCAGAGGGTTCACAGACTCCTCATTGCTGGTTCCCACAGCAGTCTGTGGACTTCAAGTGAAAAAGTCCTGCTAAGTGACCTAATCCGCCCGCTCCCACCTCCCGCAACTTGACTAAGTACCACAGGGGCCGACAGGGCCAGGACGAGAACTCTGAACCCAAGTCTCCCTGAATCCAAGTTCCCTGACAAGTTGATGATTAATCGCTCTATCCATAACTTCATTCCCTTTCTTGTCCCACCCCGTTCTCCTTGAGATTAAGGAATATCAAAGAAAAGGGGAGACCGAAACCGAGCAGAACCCTGAAGGACCTTGCCGGGTACAAGCCCCTCCATGACCCCTGCTTCTTGTTGGCCTCCCCTCCCCCTACCTGTTCCAAAGAGCAGATTCAAGCAGTTAATGATTAGAATAATGACACAGGAGTCACAGGACTCCCGATTCCTCCAGAAGGGATTTAGATAACAATCTACCACTATCTTTAAGTTGTTCTGCAGAAGTAAGACCCCCACTCTGTGGAGGAGGGCAATTACACATTGACCACAAGAAGTGTAGACCCCAGACTGGTTGGAATGGGAAGGCTGATGATTCAGATTTCTGAAACATTATCTGTTCAACACTAACCAATCAGAAGAAAGTCCACAAGCTAATCACATACCCTGTGGCCCTCACTACGAACATCTGCCTTTAAAAACACTTGTCTGGATTTATCTCTGGGCTTTCTATTTTGTTCCATTGATTTATATTTCTGTCTTTGTGCCAGTACCATACTGTCTTGATAACTGTGGCTTTGTAGTAGAGCCTGAAGTCAGGTAGGTTGATTCCTCCAGTTCCATTCTTCTTTCTCAAGATAGCTTTGGCTATTCGAGGTTTTTTGCATTTCCATACAAACTATGAAATTATTTGTTCTAGCTCTGAAGAATACCGTTGGTAGCTTGATAGGGATTGCGTTGAATCTATAAATTGCTTTGGGTAGTATACTCATTTTCACTATATTGAGTCTTCCAATCCATGAACATGGTATATTTCTCCATCTATTAGTGTCCTCTTTGATTTCTTTCACCAGTGTTTTATAGTTTTCCATATATAGGTCTTTAGTTTCTTTAGGTAGATATATTCCTAAGTATTTTATTCTTTTCGTTGCAATGGTGAATGGAATTGTTTCCTTAATTTCTCTTTCTGTTTTCTCATTATTAGTGTAAAGGAATGCAAGGGATTTCTGTGTGTTGATTTTATATCCTGCAACTTTACTATAATCATTGATTAGTTCTAGTAATTTTCTGGTGGAGTCTTTAGGGTTTTCTATGTAGAGGATCATGTCATCTGCAAATAGTGAGAGTTTTACTTCTTCTTTTCCAATTTGGATTCCTTTTATTTCTTTTTCTGCTCTGATTGCTGTGGCCAAAACTTCCAAAACTATGTTGAATAGTAATGGTGAAAGTGGGCTGAGGAAACCAGAAGGGAAAGAGACGTGTACCCCAATGTTCATCGCAGCACTGTTTATAATAGCCAGGACATGGAAGCAACCTAGATGTCCATCAGCAGATAAATGGATAAGAAAGCTATGATACATATACACAATGGAGTATTACTCAGCCATTAAAAAGAATACATTTGAATCAGTTCTAATGAGGTGGATGAAACTGGAGCCTATTATACAGAGTGAAGTAAGCCAGAAAGAAAAACACCAATACAGTATACTAACGCATATATATGGAATTTAGAAAGATGGTAACAATAACCCTGTGTACGAGACAGCAAAAGAGACACTGATGTATAGAACAGTCTTATGGACTCTGTTGGAGAGGGAGAGGGTGGGATGATTTGGGAGAATGGCATTGAAACATGTATAATATCATATATGAAACGAGTCGCCAGTCCAGGTTCGATGCATGATACTGGATGCTTGGGGCTGGTGCACTGAAACAACCCAGAGGGATGGTACAGGGAGGGAGGAGGGAGGGGGTTTAGGATGGGGAACACATGTACACCTGTGGCAGATTCATTTCGCTATTTGGCAAAACTAATATAATATTGTAAAGTTTAAAAATAAAATTAAAAAAATAAATAAATAAATAAAAACACTTGTCTGAAAGCCTTTGGGGAGTTGGGGTCTTTTGAGCACAAGTTGCCCATTCTCCTTGCTGGGCTTTCTGCAATAAACCTTGTACTTCCCTTCACCACAACCTTGTGTCAATTAATTGGCTTTGCTGCAAGTTGGGCAAGTGAACCCAAGTTCCGGTCAGTAACAATTCAGTAAGCAGTGAGGGAGAAGACCCCGATCCCGAGTCTCAGTTTAGTTCATTCATTTACTCACTCATTCGTGCAATGGACACTGAGCAAATGCTAGGCACCACCTCAAGCACTGGAGACAGCACTGCACCACACGGCCAAAGGTCCCTCTGCTGCTGGAACGTGGGTGCCAAGGAGCTGACATGAGGTTCCTTCCACCACATCACACTGATCCCCCACTTTTCAGTCCTCCCATTGGATTAGCCAGCTGATAAAGGACTTCATTTTCCTTCATGGGGTGCATGACTTTCCATTCCTGAGTGTCTGACACTGTGCGGTAAGCAAGCTGGAAGGTGACTAGTTGCTCTCTGCTGAATCCTATAGACCTCCCTCCCCACCATTCCTCACAGTCTCTGATGACTCACTTCCCTCTTTCCAAGCTGGGAGGTCAAGTCTTTTGCCTTAGCTTATCCACCCTCATCCAGCACAGTGGTCATTCCCTCCTCCACTGAGGCCCTCAGCTTTGGGGACATGAAGGGTACACACATGGTTGTCTTCCACTCTCCCTGTCATTCCGCCTCAGTCTCTTTTGAGGGCTTACCCTCTTTCAGTTCAGTTCAGTTCAGTCGCTCAGTCATGTCAGACTCTTTGCGACTCCTTGAATTGCAGCATGCCAGGCCTCCCTGTCCATCACCAACTCCCGGAGTTCACTCAGACTCATGTCCATCGAGTCAGTGATGCCATCCAGCCATCTCATCCTCTGTCGTCCCCTTCTCCTCCTGCCCCCAATCCCTCCCAGCATCAGAGTCTTTTCCAATGAGTCAACTCTTCGCATGAGGTGACCAAAGTACTGGAGTTTCGGCTTCAGCATCATTCCTTCCAAAGAAATCCCAGGGCTGATCTCCTTTAAAATGGACTGGTTGGATCTCCTTGCAGTCCAAGGGACTCTCAAGAGGCTTCTCCAACACCACAGTTCAAGAGCATCAATTCTTCGGTGCTCAGCTTTCTTCACAGTTCAACTCACATCCATACATGACCACAGGAAAAACCATAGACTTGACTAGTCAGACCTTTGTTGCCAAAGTAACGTCTCTGCTTTTCAATATGCTACCTAGGTTGGTCATAACTTTCCTTTCAAGGAGTAAGTGTCTTTTAATTTCATGGCTGCAATCACCATCTGCAGTGATTTTGGAGCCCCAAAAAATAGAGTCTGTCTATTTCCCATGAAGTGATGGGACCGGATGCCATGATCTTCGTTTTCTGAATGCTGAGTTTTAAGCCAACTTTTTCACTCTCCACTTTCACTTTCATTAAGAGGATTTTAAGTTCCTCTTCACTTTCTGCCATAAGGGTGGTGTCATCTGCATATCTGAGGTTATTGATATTTCTCCCAGCAATTTTAATTCCAGCTTGTGCTTCTTCCAGCCCAGTGTTTCTCATGATGTACTCTGCATGTAAGTTAAATAAGCAGGGTGACAATATACAGCCTTGACGTACTCCTTTTCCTATTTGGAACCAGTCTGTTGTTCCATGTCCAGTTCTAACTGTTGCTTCCTGACCTGCATATAGGTTTCTCAAGAGGCAGGTCAGGTGGTCTGGTATTCCCATCTCTTTCAGAATTTTCCACAGTTTATTGTGATCCACACAGTCAAAGGCTTTGGCACAGTCAATAAAGCAGAAATAGATGTTTTTCTGGAACTCTCTTGTTTTTTCCATGATCCAGCAGATGTTGGCAATTTGGTCTCTGGTTCCTCTGCCTTTTCTAAAACCAGCTTGAACATCAGGAAGTTCACGGTTCACG
>NW_011494601.1:1719456-1723762 GCF_000754665.1 Bison bison bison
AAGTTCACGGTTCACGTATTGCTGAAGCCTGGCTTGGAGAATTTTGAGCATTACTTTACTAGCATGTGAGATGAGTACAATTGTGTGGTAGTTTGAGCATTCTTTGGCATTGCCTTTCTTTAGGATTGGAATGAAAACTGACCTTTTCCAGTCCTGTGGCCACTGCTGAGTTTTCCAAATTTGCTGGCATATTGAGTGCAGCACTTTCACAGCATCATCTTTCAGGATTTGAAATAGCTCAACTGGAATCAGAGGCCTCTAAATGCTGGAGAACCTCACTGTTCAGTTGTGACCCCTAATCCTTGGATAATCTCATAACTCACACAGCTGACGCACAAACCCCAACCTCCAGCCATAGCTGATCCCGAGTCAAACACACCAATGACTACTTGACCCGTCCTCTCAATACGACCAGCAACATTTCAATCTTCACGTGCCCCCAAAGGGAGCTGTGGTCTCCCAGATCCCCAGCGGCTCCTCCCAACCCCCACCCCCCCGCCCCGTTCTCACTAAATGGCACTACTGACCATCTACTCTTAAGAGAGAAAACCTCGACCTCAGGCTTGACCACTCTGGACCTCCAACTCCACATTCAACCTACCAGGACCTGCTATTAGTCCTACCTTCAAAATACGTAAAGAACCCTCTCTGCTCCCACCTGTCCATGCCATCACCCCTGCAGGGACCTCGCCACTGTCTCCCCACAGGTCCTGAGCAACTAGAACAACGCTTTAATAATATCAGATCACCCTCCTCCTCAAAATGCTCCAATGACTTCCTTTTACACGTAGAATAAAATTCAAACTCCTTCCTGTGGCTCACAAGGGCCTGGGTAGCCAGGCTGTAGCCCACATTCTAACACTATCTCCAACCCATCTCCCCAGCCCCCGTCCCACCCACCTACCCGCCCCCAATCCCGGCCATCTCTGCTGAATCCTAGACATCCCTCCCCACCATTGTTTCTTGAACTCACCCACCTCACCCCTGCCTCAGAACTTTGACTCGATCCCTTAGCCTAGAAGGTTCCTCCTCCACATCCCTTCCTGGCTTCCTCCCTCACTCCATTCAGGTCTCTCCAAATTTCACCTCCTCAAACACACCTCCCTTTGCCGTCATGCGCAGACTGTCTCCCCACGCGTCAGTCCTGACCTCCTTCCCTGCTGGATCTTCTTCAAGGTACTCATCCTAGACCACGTGAGCTGTCTACTGTGTCTCCTCCCCTACTTAAGCCCTCTGAGGGCAGAGAAGTTTTCTATTTTGTTTAGGGTTACCTGACCACTTTCCAGGACAGGCCACCCACCACCATGTACCACACGGGATGGTGAGGGAGGTCTGGCCCCTGCAGCCCTCTCGCTGAACACAATCAGCCTGAGACACCAGCTCCGTGCCACCACAGCCCCGTCCTCCTCTCAAAACAACAGGGCTCCAAGAATAAGAGCTCACATTTTTTTTTTTTTTTCCCATTCTGTTTCAAAGGAAGAACTAAAGTTAACTTGCAGCAGAAAGACAGGAACTGAGGTGGGGGGTTGGAGGGGTGTCACATGCCAGATCATGGGTTCAATGAACACTGGCCCAAGGCAGGAACTTCAAGGACTAACAGTTGTTTTAGAGACAAGACTGAAGGAGGGCCAGACAGGGAAGTGACCTGTCTGGAAGCTCAAACAGCAACCTCTTGAATGAGCCAGGACTCTGGCCAGCTTGGCATGGCTCCCTGAGGAGCCCCTTCCCTGGCCAGCCCCCACCCACCAGGACAGATGGTCTGTGTAGTTGGGCTGCCCTCTTGGCTGCCAACCATCTGGGAGTGCCTTCCAGCTTCAGAGTAACCTCCTTTGTTTCTCATCTATGACCTGATTAAATTCCTTCTCAAAGAACGGAGTCCAACTCCCACCAGTTTGGGAGGAGCTCAAAGAGGACAGGCTTGGACCATCAGGTTAGCACACTGTGGTGGTCACCAGGGCGAGTAGCACCACCCTCTCCTGGGTAACTGATGCTACATTAAACACAATATACCTAAAGAGGCCCTCCACACCCCATAACACTGGTACTGTTACCCCTATTTTTCAAATGGGAAAGTTCAGATGTAGGATGATTTGGTTATTGCCTAAACTCACATAGCAAGCTGGTGGAGAAGTCAAGAAACAAACCTATGTGTCTCTGACTGTCCTGACATCACGTTATCTCACTGCACAGGGCAGCCGCGAATAGTGGGCACCAGCATACGCCCTCCACCACAAGGGGCAGTCACAAGTGCCCAGTGGTGTGGGAGGCTGCAGAAGGGGCTTCTAGGGTGTGCAACAGTAAAGCCAATGGAGGATCACTCTGTGTCCAGTCAGGACCCCTGTGGGGGTCACTGTGAAGATTCAGGAATAACCTGAAGCAAAGGCCCCCTGTGTAAGAAGGTGAGAGGTTTCCTCTGGGGCATTCTGGGCTGGTCCAGCCCTGCTTTGTTCTGGAAGCCCACATGGAGTCAACTTGCTAAGTGGGCAAGTCTTTACCCAGCAGGTTCCAGACACGATGGAAGTGTAGACACCTGGCTAGGTTTCGCCGGACTGGAGGAGGATTCAAACACCAAGTAGGTTGAAAGCAGCCCCTCATCACCCACAATTTAGTGGCCCTAGTCTCTTACAAGATTTCATTTCAGTGTAAAAGTGCTCGGGCCCCAGTGCCTTTCCTCCACAAGATCAAGACAAACCACCAGCAGCCGTAAATGTTTTCAGGCTGCTGGCCTGCCAGCCCCTGACTCTTGTAGATTCCTTTAGCTGAGGCAGGCTCCTCTGGGCTACCTGAGGGAGGCTCCAAAAAGAACCAGAAGGAAACCCAGGAGGAAGCACTGAAACCCAAAGGAGTCCTGGGCAGCGCTGAACAAACAGCATGGGTCAGTTGGTCCTGATTCCAGCTCTACCCTACAAGTTCCTTGTGAGAGGACTTGTGTGGGTCCAGAAATTTCTCTGAACCCGTTTTCCTTTGCAAAATGAAGGTGACCCCTCCTGGGTCAAAGGAGGGTCATAAGGATTCAGTAAGCATCCCGAATAATGTGCTTACCCTGGGGTACTGAGAGAGCCCTGCCTTGCCTTGGAGGCAGAGCAGAGTCCTGGGGTGGGGGACCTTCCAGACCTTATCAGGATTTGCTAGATTGAAGACACTGTGCCCCACCCTCCAATGACTCACAGCTTTGTCCTGACACAAGGTCAGAAGAGTAGAGTTTAAGGAAATAGGTGCCTCCTGGAGGCAAGTGAAATGGGGAAAGGATGATGGATAGAAAACAGGGCAGGGAGTAGAAAAAGCTATAATAAAACTGTTTCAGCTCTGTTCCTAACTCATCTTGTGGCTTTAAGAAAACCACTTCTCTCTTGGACTTCAGTGGAAGCCAATGATCTCCAAAGACCTCTGTTTCTCCTGCTCTCTAAGCTCCGCCACCATAAACCATGCCAGGTGGAAACCCAATGGTCCTGGCACTCGTTCTCCAGAACTGGAAATCCTGGCCTGGCAAGTCCAGGGAACACCAGAGATGCCTGTGGTCACGTGAAAGGATGCCAGAGATGGCACAGATCTTAGACCCAACCTGGCCCTGACAGCCAGTGCGCTGAGGTCAAGATGAGGAGGCCCTGCCCTTCCAGACTGCATCCACTCTGGAGCATAAAGAAAGCATAAAAGGACTGCTTCTTTAAAAAAAAAAAAAGCTTAAACCCAGCCACTTCTGGGTGGGAGTTTGGAAGTTCTGGGGGCCGGAAGGGATGCTGGAGCCCAGCTTCCTCATCTCAGAGGGAAACAGGCCCTGGGCGGGTCAGTGCCTTGCCCTGGGTCACACAGTTATCACACACCAGCCTTTCCTCCTGCCGGAAGGGCGGTTCTGAAAACCAGAAGCATGTGTGCCCTTCCCACAGAGCCTGTGAACCCCTGTGAGGGGCCGCGCCAGGATGGGGAAGGACACCCCACAGGGCCCTGGGGCAGCTTCCACAGACACTCTGTGCTCCCAGATAACAGGGGGCCCATGCACACAATGCCTGGGCCAGGGATCTGACTCTGGTCAGCCTTTGAAAGACACGAAGGCGGAGGACGGTTACAGGCAGCGGCCCCAGACAATAGCGAGAAGGACCCCCCAAACCCGCCTCACCCCTGTCCCAGTCCCTGCCATTGCTGGCACAGATGGATGATTAACAGTGAGTAGAAAACAAGATACTAAGCTGAGGGTCGGCAGTTCCAGAAGCCAAATAGTAAGTATTTTCAGCTTTGCTGGGTGGAAGGTCTCTGTTTCAGTTACTCAATTCTGCTGTTTTCACAGGAAAATGGGCAGGGCTTGTTCCAA
>NW_011494601.1:1723862-1729529 GCF_000754665.1 Bison bison bison
AAAGTCGTATGTGCAAAAACGGGCAGAGAGCCAGGTTTGGCGTGCAAGCCATAGTCAGCCACGTCCTGCACTAAACTATCATACCGAAACCATCTGAACTGAGACAGGATTTCCTTCAGCTCAGCCACGTGAACCCCAGGACATCCTATAATTCGGGTCTCCAACCCTGGTATGTTTCTATATCACTTCAACAGGTCTTAATAGCCTAAAACTACAAGTAATTCAAATAATATGTTTCCACAATGGAATATCCCACAACAATGAGAATCAATGATCTACAGCTACGTACCACAGCAAGAATGAATCTCAGACAAAAGATGCAAATTCAAAAGACTTGATATGGATTGAAATTTATGTCACTCCAAATTTCACATCTTGAAGCCGCAGCCCCAGTGTGATGGTATTTGGAGACGGGGAGGTTAAGTGCGGTTACATGAGGTCATGAGGGTGGAGCCTCCATGAATAGAGGAAGAGAGACCAGAGCTTGTGTTTTCTCTCTCTCTCTCTCTGCCATGTGAAAACACAGCAGAAAGACAGCCACGTGAAAGCCAGGAAGACAGCCCTCACCAGAACTTGACCATGCTGGCACCCTGATTTCAAACTTCCAGCCTCCAGAAATGGGAGAAAATACATTTCGATTGTTTAGGCAACAAAAGCAATGGCATGTGGTAATGGCAGCCCAAGCTGACCAAGACAGGAAGAATGCTCGGGCAGAAAAAGTGTATCTAGCATCCAAACAAAAGTTACCAGATAGACAAGAGGTAAAACATGACCTATAAAAAGGAAAAAAAAAAATCAGTAACTGGAAACAAGACAGGAATGAGAGAGAAGATGGAATCAGCAAAGACTTCAAAACAGATACTGTAAATATACTCAGATTTACAGGAAAATAAGCAAAGAGAGAAATAGAAAATATTAAAAAGATTAAAATGGAACTATAAGAAACAGAAAAACCAACATTAGAAATGAAAGATTCACTAAATGGGTTTAACTGCCAGTTAGACACTACAGAAGATGAGTGAACTCAAAGAGAAAGCAGTGGGAACCATCTAAATTAAATGATGCAGGGGGTAGAAAAAACAAAACTGAGCAGCATCTCAGTGACCTGTGGGACAACAAGGAATTCAAGGCGGGGATGGGGTATATATTTAAAGAAATAATAATTGAAGTCATCCCAAATTTGATGAAAAATATAAACCCACAAATCCAAAATGCACAATGGACTTCAAACAGAACACAAGAAAACACACCAGCACACATAATGATAAAATTGCTGGAACCCAGTAAAAAAGAGAAACTCCTGCAGTAAGCCTGGAAGGGAAAGAAAAGACACTTGTATAAACAGTACACATTTACAAGATATTTAACCAAATGAAATGAAAACATCTCAAAATGTGTGGGATACAAAAAAACATGGAGCATCACCAAACACAGGCATACCTTGGACATACTTGGGTTCGGTTCCAGACCACCACTATAAGACAAATCACGCTACACTGTTCGGTTTCCCAGTGCGTATAAAGATTGTCTTTATACTATACTGTAGTCTAATAAGTATGCAATAGCACTATGACTAAGAAAAAAATGTACATATCTTAATTTAAAAATACTATACTTCTAAAACATGCTAACCATCATCTGAGCCTTCAGCAACTCATAATCTTTTTTACAATAGTGATGAATCACAGATCCCCATAACAAATACAATAATGAAAAAGTCTGAAATATTCCAAAGATTACCAAAATGTGAGAGACATGAACTGAGCCATTGCTACTGGGGAAAATGGTGCTGATAGACTTGCTCGAATCGGGGTTGCCAGAAAACCTGCGATTTGTTAAAACTGCTGTGTCTGGGAAACACAATAAAATGAGGTACTTACACTATAGGAAAAAAGAAAGATCTAAAATCAATGACCTAATCTTCCACCTCAAGACGACAGAAAAAGAACAGCATGATCCCAAAACACATAGAAGAGAGAAAATAATAAAAAGCAGAAATCCACGCAACAGGCTGGAGATGGATGGTGGTGATGGATGAAGAGCAATATGAATGCACTTAATGCCACTCAACTGGGCACTTAAAAATGGTTATAATTCTAAGTTTTGTTACATAGGTTTTACCACAATTTTTAAATATAAAAAAATTTTTAAACTTTTTAAAGAAATTCATGAAATTAAAAACAGAAAAAAAAAAAAAAACCAGAGAAACATCCCCTAAATTAAAGGAAGCCAGATCCAAGAGTGAAATTTAATTTATAATGACAGAAGGCAGATCAATGGTTGCTGGAGGAGGGGTGGGGGGAGAATGATTACAGAAAAGTGCAAGGACTGTTGCAGGAGTGATGGAAATCTTTGATATCTTTATTGTGGTGATGGTGATTATACAGAGTATACAGCTGCCAACTCAGTGAACTGAACATCCGAAATGGGTACATGTTATCCTATTTAATTTACACCTCAATAGACGTGATTTTTTTAAAACACATTTCTGGGAGGGGAAAGGTAAAACAAGGTGGGAGTAGGACACTCCCCCACAGATGACAAATCTCCCCGTCAGACTGGGCCATGCTGACTATTTGCCAGAAGCAGAGTTACTCAGCCCTGACACCACCCTGTGAGTGTGTAATAATCACATGTCCCAGGCAATAATCACAGTACACATACTGCCCATCAATGCAAATTCCTCCTGGTGGTCCCAGCCTCAGATGCGCCTGAACCAATGAGATCAGGAGCTGAGGGCCTGCAAGGATCAGCCACTCCCAGTTCAAGTGGAGTCTATAGTTAAGCAATCCTTGCCCTCTGTCTTGGCAAGCCAAAATATGGAAAAATACACAAACAAACACATACCCGTGTGCGCCAAACGATAAGGCAATCTATTTCCTCTGAACTGGGGCAGTCCTTCTGGTGAATATGATTATATAAATGTGTCAGGCCAGTCAAAACAATGGATACACCTTCTGACCCATTTAATCTCACCCTTGGGAACCTATCCCAGCAAATAATTTCTCGTCCTTTCCCCAAAGGCAAGAATCTGTGTTACAAAAGCTAATCACAGCATCCTTATCCAGGATAGTAGAAAGACAACCTAAATGTCCGATAAGGGAATTTTCAAAGACGTGGTCAGGAAGTCTACTTGGCAACCTGGAATGCTCTATCCTAAGTGATGCTAATACGAAAACTCAGACTGCAAGATGATGAGGATACTTTCACCAAGTGAAACTGAGTGACCACAGACAGGAAAATGGAGCCTGTAGGAGGGAACACAGTAAAGCTGGGAGGCCTTGTGTAGTTCTCCAGAATTTCCAGGCAAATACAAAAGTTCAGTATATAAAACTGGAAGGGGAAAAGGTAATACTTCTCAGCAGTGAAAGCGAAATACTCTACAAACATTATTAAACACTAGACTTTTCCATTCTAATTGCATTAAACAACCAAGAAACGGAAGCAGAGAAACCATTTGTGTGGGGATCAGGCCTTGGGGTCCAATATCACATGGACAGAGTTCAGCTCAAATAAGGGCAATTCTCTAGTGGTTAGAACGATCCAGAGTCAACAGCCCATTGTAGGGTCAGACAAAGAGACTGTCCACCCACAGAAGCGAGGGCAGGGAGCTGCTGTTAAGTCCTTCCACGTTAGACTGGCTTTGCCTCTCTTGGGCAGGGTTAGGATTAGGGACTGTCCTGTTTTGCCTGGGGCAGTCCTGGGGCACATCTGCTGTTCCGGCAAAATTCTTAAAAACCTCTCTTTCATTCTTTAAAGTTTCCCAACTTGGACCACAAATTACATGCTTACCCTACTCATGGGAGGCATCTGTTACTTTGAAGGAAGGGGCCTCAAGCCATGCTGGTCACAGAACACAAATGTCCATGTTTCTCACCCAGAAACAGGCTGCACATGAGGCTTAGGAGCGAATTCCTGCATTTTACAAGCAAGGAAGCTGTGGCTCATGTCACTGAGAAGGCCCAGGGCAGGGGCTCTCTGTGAAACAGGCTGATCGTCTGTGCCTACCAGGGGCCTCGGTTCTACACTTTTAATCCATCTCTGAAATAGATCCTGGCAAGGGCTTCATCAGAACCTTTGCAGATTAAACTCAGTGTTTGAGGTGGTAAGCAATCCTGGAGTTGCCAGCATCATCGGAATCATCCCTCATTGAGGATACACTCAGTAAAACCAGGGAAGCCCAAATTCTCTCCAGAATCAGGTGGGGTGAGAATGAACAAAGACAAAGGCTGTATATGCCTCTCTCAGCTTCCCTTCCTCTGAAGTCAAAGTGAGATATTTCAAGAATTTTAATCATAGTGAGGCTTCCCTGGTGGCTCAGTGGTAAAGAACCTGCTTGCCAATGCAGGAGACACGGGTTCCATCTCTGGTCCGGGAGGATCCCACATGCCACAGAGCAACTAAGCCCGTGTGCCACAAACACTGAGCCTGTGCTCTAGAGCCTGTGAGCAGCAACCTCTGAGCCTACATGCTACAACTACTGAAGCCCTGGAGACTGTGCTCCTCAACAAGAGAAGCCACCGCACTGAGGGGTCTGCACTTCGCAACTGAGAGTAGCTCCCGCTTGCTGCAACTAAAGAAAAGCCCGTGCAGCAATGAAGACCCAGCACAGACAAAAATAAATAAATAATTTTTTAAAAAGGAAAATTAATTGCAGTAAAGTACTGGAAAAGGTCAGTTTTCATTCCAATCCCAAAGAAAGGCAATGCCAAAGAATGCTCAAACTACTGCACAATTGCACTCATCTCACACGCTAGTAAAGAAATGCTCAAAATTCTCCAAGCCAGGCTTCAGCAGTATGTGAACCGTGAACTTCCTGATGCTCAAGCTGGTTTTAGAAAAGGCAGAGGAACCAGAGATCAAATTGCTAACATCCGCCGCATCATGGAAAAAGCAAGAGAGTTCCAGAAAAACATCTATTTCTGCTTTATTGACTATGCCAAAGCCTTTGACTGTGTGGATCACAATAAACTGTGGAAAATTCTGAAAGAGATGGGAATATCAGACCACCTGACCTGCCTCTTGAGAAATCTGTATGCAGGTCAAGAAGCAACAGTTAGAACTGGACATGGAACAACAGACTGGTTCCAAATAAGAAAAGGAGTACGTCAAGGCTGTATATTGTCACCCTGCTTATTTAACTTATATGCAGAGTACATCGTGAGAAACGCTGGACTGGAAGAAACACAAGCTGGAATCAAGATTGCCGGGAGAAATATCAATAACCTCAGATATGCAGAGGACACCACCCTTACGGCAGAAAGTGAAGAGGAACTAAAAAGCCTCTTGATGAAAGTCAAAGTGGAGAGTGAAAACGTTGGCTTAAAGCTCAACATTCAGAAAACAAAGATCATGGCATCTGGTCCCATCACTTCAATGGGAAATAGACAGGGAAACAGAGGAAATAGTGTCAGACTCTATTTTTGGGGGCTCCAAAATCACTGCAGATGGTGATTGGAGCCATGAAATTAAAAGACGCTTACTCCTTGGAAGGAAAGTTATGACCAACCTAGATAGCATATTGAAAAGCAGAGACATTACTTTGCCAACAAAGGTTTGTCTAGTCAAGGCCATGGTTTTTCCTGTGGTCATGTATGGATGTGAGAGTTGGACTATGAAGAAGGCTGAGCACCGAAGAACTGATGCTTTTGAACTGCTGGTGTTGGA
>NW_011494601.1:1729629-1760211 GCF_000754665.1 Bison bison bison
ATGCTAAAGCTGAAACTCCAGTACTTTGGCCACCTCATGCGAAGAGTTGACTCATTGGAAAAGACTCTGATGCTGGGAGGGATTGGGGGCAGGAGGAGAAGGGGACGATGAGGATGAGATGACTGGATGGCATCAGTGACTCGATGGACGTGAGTCTGAGTGAACTCCGGGAGTTGGTGATGGACAGGGAGGCCTGGTGTGCTGCGATTCATAGGGTCGCAGAGTCAGACACGACTGAGCAACTGAACTGAACTGAACTGAACACATAATATAAAACTAACCATCTTAACCATTTTTAAGTAAGACTACTCAGTGGCATTAAGTACATTCACAGAATTGTCAAACCATCACCTCCATCCACAGGTATCTTTCCATCTTGTAAAACTGACACCCTGTTCAACAGTAACTTCCCACTTTCCCTTCCCGCAGTCCCTAGTTCCCACCATTCTACTTTCTGTCTCTGACTACTCTACGTACCTCATATAAGTGGAATCATAGAGTGCTTGTCCTTTTGTGTCTGGCTCATTTCACTTAGCATAATGTCCTCAAGGTTTACCCATGTGGGAGTACATGTAGGAATCTCCCTTATTTTTTAAGGCTGAGTAATATTCCATGGATGAGATGGTTGGATGGCATCACCAATTCAATGGACATGAGTCTGAGTAAACTCCAGGAGCTGGCAATGGACAAGGAGGCCTGGCATGCTGCAGTCCATGGGGTCACAAAGAGTCAGACATGACTGAGCAACTGAACTGAACTGAACCGAATAGTCCATGGCACGTATAGACTACATTTTGTTTATCCATTCAACCTTCAGTAGACACCAGGGTGGCTTCTACCTCTCAGCTATTGTGAATAATGCTGCTATAAACAAGGGTGTGCAAATACCTCTTCAAAATCCGGCTTTAAATTCTTCTTGATATATGCCCAGAAGGAGAATGCCTGCATCATTCGGTAAATTTTTTCACTTCTGGAGGAACCATCATACTTTTTTTCCACAGCAGCTGCACCATTCTCACCAATGGTGCATAGGGATTCCAATCGCTCTGCATCCTTGCCAACATTTGTTATGTTCTTGTTTTTAATAATACGCATTCTAAGGGGTGAGAAGTGGTATCTCATTGTGGTTTTGATTTACATTTCCCTATGTCAAAGTGAGAGTCCACCCTAGAGACAGATCTAACACAACCAAGGAATGATTATAAATTTAAAAAACCAAAAGAAGGGTAAAAAATATTAGTGTCCTCAAAATGCTGTGTTGGCAGCATTTCCCTGACATCCCTGTGATGAAAACCCCATGAAGCCCAGCTCCATGCTCACCTAGTAAAACATGCAATTCAGAACAGACACAAATACTGGGGCATCCGTGTTTCTTGCCTCCAGTAAGTATTAAATGTTCCATGGAAAAATCTTGGTCCTAAAGTTGGAAAGAGACAGCTTAAAGAAGAGTACTACAGGTATTTGCTATAAAGAATGTTACTGTGAAAATAATTCTGGATGGGGCAACCTGCTAAACAAAACCTCTGCTTGTTTCAGCACCTAGAACTGGTCAAAGAATCAACAAGTTGCTTCTTCATATTCAAACCTGCCTACTGAGCCCAAGTCCACCATTAAGGCTGTCATCCTGCTCCACTGCTCACTGTTAATTCATCAAAATCAAAGAAAAACTCTCGGCAAAATGATCCAGCAAAATAATCCAAGGTGGAAGAAGACATAAATTAAACAAGATCGGCTGAGTTGGTAACTTTTGAAGCCAGTTGATGGGAGCATGGTGGTGGTGGTGGGATGGGGTTGGGGGATGTTTCATTATATTGTTTTATTTCTGTATTTTCTCCATTTAAAAAAGAAAACTCCTCTGAGAAGGCATACCATATTACACATTTTCAGAAACCTTGTGAAGCAGGAAGCAGGCAGGTGAGAGCAATTCATAAAGAAATTAGCTCTGGTGGGAGTCCAGACTGGCACCCAGGAGCCCCGGCTGCACCATGTACTTCTCGAAGGGCTCTACATCCCAGTTCTCAGACCTCACTCCACATTTCCAGCCCCTGCACAGAAGACAGAAAATCTGTGCCTAGAACTCAGCAGGGAGGGGCCAGGCGGCCTCCCCCTCTCATTTTCCCAACCAAGCTCTCCGTCCTTGTTTTCCTGACTGTTCCTTTTTGTTCCATCCCATTCTGCCCCAGTGGACACCAACTAAAAAATGATTAGCTCTCAACCACACACATAGCCAATTCTGCAAAACTCTGATAACACTGCAGCCCCCTTCAATAACCAAACAGACCTGCTACAATTCTGGATTCATGAACTCTACAATTTGAATTTGCTGCTGCCAGTGTATTATACTGGGTAAGTTAGTAAAGCTTCCCAAGAGCAAAGAATCTGTTCTGAAGAGGCTTTGAAGAAACGGAGATTCCCAGGCCCTCAGCCACGGCCGCCACAGGAGAGTTTCACTCCAGATGCAAAAATCAGGATGAGAGTCAGAGGTCAAGATGTAAGGCCAGCAAACACAGCTGGCCACCTGGCTGAGGGGTACAACAGCTGGGTGGACAAAGCTGAAAAGGTCAAACCGCCGGTCTAAACCAGGTGGCTCTGAACTGTGCATCTGGCTGGTGGGTGGGGACTCCAGGTGGGGCCAGAAGGCTCCCCTCCACACAGGTAGCAATGCAGGTCTGGACGTCACACATCTCAGGGAGGGGCAGCCACAGCCCTCCCATTAGGAGGGGTCCACAGGAACCACCTCAAATGTTCAGCACTGCTCTACTACAGAGGCAATGAGGTGGTTGCTAATGAAAGGTTGTCTGGGACCAGAAAAGTCCTGGGGGAAACAGCCAAGCCACTGAATCCACCCTATTTCTCCAGGACAGAAACCCAGCCCCCCACCGGATAAATCATCAGATGATGATGCTGGAAAAACAAGGCTGAAAAGCTGAGGAGTGCGGTAAGTCTGCCTTATTGTCAAGTGTCCCAGTCCAAATAGGAAATGTCAAAATCCTCAGCAGAGGCACACGTGGCGTCATGACCACTCACCCTGTGCCTGTCTCCATCTGGTCCCCCCAGACACAGGCTGCAGCCCCAGACACCAGAAACGGTGCTTATATTAAAGGGAGGTTTTAAAAAGTCTCTGTGTATGGTCACGTGGTCTTGTTCTCCTGCACAGAATCAATGTCTGCCTCTGTCTGAACCAATCCCACCAACATGCTCCGATATCTCTCTTAACCCCTTGACTGTCTCCAGCTAGTACCCAATTTCTCTGCTTTTCATTAAGGCAAGAGTCCTTGAAAGAACTGTCATGAGTCACTGGTCTCCACTCTCTCACGTCCCATTAGCTCCTGGGCCAACTCTAGGTGGGTTTCCACTCCCCAGCAGTTCTGGTCAAGGTCACAACCTCCACCTTGTCAAAGCCAATGTCAATATTCTGTTCTCACCCTACTCCTCTCTACATGAAGGGCTTCCTCTTGAGACTTCCATGACACAAAAATATCCTGGTCTTCCTTTGACCTCAGGCCACTCACTCACAGCCAACTTTGGAGTGGACTCTCCTCCTCAACCCACCTCTAGCATCCCCACCTCCATATTCAGACTCCTCCTCTCCTCTCCTTCAATAATCTGGTCACCCTTTCCTCTGATGGTGGCCAAGACTTTCATTTCCAGGAAACTGACAACTCCAAGTATCTGGCTAAGAGATCTTTCTAACTCTTCTGCCCCAAATTTCATCTCAGAACTTGGGACCACCATCCATCTCTTCACTCTTCAGAATCTTTCCAAAATCAGATGACACCATCCAACTTATAACCTACCAAGCATTATTAAAAGGAGCAGAAAGTAATTCCAGCTACTTACTGGAAACAACTGAGTCCCACATGACCTGGCTTCTTTGTGCCCACGTCCTAACCTGTGTTGCCCATGCCCTGCACTCACTCAGACCCAGCCACATGGCATTCCTTTTGTTTCTTGCACACGCCAAGCTCATTCCTGCCTCAGGACCTCTGCTGCTCTCCCTACCCAGCGCTTTCTTCCCAAGACCCCACATGGCTGTGTATTCATTAATATTCAGGTCTCTGCCCACAAGCCTTCTCTTCTGAATGTCCTTCCCAAGCACCCTGGCCAAGTGGCTTCTCCTTCCCTGCTCTGAGGCTCTTAAGCTAATACCTCTGCCAGTTGAACCCCAGCATTACAAGGGCAGGGCTTTACTACCCTTGCCCACCCTTACCTCCTAGAAACCAGGACAGGGCCTGGCCCACAGTCCAGTGTGCACAAAGGACCTTACAGTTGATGTCTCATTGGGGCATTCCTGGAGTGTGGGTGGAGGGAAACGGGGTCAGAGCCCCAAGCATTCCTGAACCCCCAAGGCTTCCTAAACCCCCAAGGCTGAAGAAAGGCACCTTAATCTGGTCTTTAATCATTTGGCCTTCCCCAGCACTTTATGGTCTATTTTATAATTTACTTGTCACTGGCTTCATGAGGGTAGAGCAATGACTGCCACCTCATGGGGGGCCAGGTCAACCCAAAGTACGTGAAGAAGAACGGTTTACTAATTAAGGACAGAGAACACAGCCGCTCTCAGCCACTCACCCAGAAGACGATGTTGTAGCTGAAGAGGAGGTACTTGTACCAGCAGCTGACCTCGGCGTTAGAATATCTATAATAGTGCATCTTCTGAGAAGCAGGATCTGTGGAGAGAGGAAGAGTGATGAGATGGCAGGTTCAATTTTTCAAACCGTCTCCCCAAAATCTGCTCCCCAAGGAAGGAGCAAAGGCAAGACACAGACTCCTAAAATTCCCAAATTGTCCCATGTTCTTTCAGTAGTCCAGACATAGGTTTAATATCAATGCCAGCTATAGGTTAGACAAAAATCAGCAAAGTCAACTTTCCATAAACAGCCAAAAGAATAAGAGGAAAATTTTTGAAAGAATGGAGAATAGCAATTTCTAAAAAGTGTCTTGTGGACTTCTGCTGGGAACCTTCCCAAACATTTAGGTCATCACCTCTTCATTGGGTATTTACTCCCCCACTTCACAACAGGGAAACAGGAGTTCAGAAAGGTCACATGACTTGCCCAACAGCAGGACAAAAAGCACAGCGTTCAGGACCCACACCAAGGCAACGTGGGGGTGGAGACAGCGGTCCCCGCAATCCACGTTCTTCCCACCCACTGCTACCCGGGGCTAAGCAACCAGGAGTTGAGGGAACCAAATGAAGAAATGAGGGCTTGACTAGTGAGAGTCGAGTTTGGGAAGAAGAGATGAAGAGCAAGTCTGGGCATGACCTAACAGTGGCCAGTCAGGAGAAGTCACATTTGTTCATCTAATATTCTCTGAGACAACCTCTCAAGCTCAGCCCTCAAGAGGTAAGGAAGGCAGAACACCCTGGCCTAGGTGGAGAGGTCCCGTGAACTCACAGCAGCCAGTCTTCACCCCACTCCCTCTTCCCCTGCCTAACCTCCCACCCTCTAGGATCACTGTTTTGGCCTCCTTGGGCTACAGTAAAGCTTAGATTATAGAACTCTGAACTGCCCAGGGTGAAGGGTGGGGCCAACTCTCCTTTGTCCGTGTCCAAGGCCTACAAAGGAGGTGCCCTCAGAAGGAGTGCACTCCGAGGGCCTGCTCCACCTTCACTATGTTCATTTTGGAAACACCATGGCAACCCAGGCGGATCCTTAAGTCCTCCACTATCCGCTGCTGCCCAACAGTGGCTGAATGGTGGGGAAGGCACTTCAAGCTGACCCTCGGGTGGGATGTGAGGCTGACTGGAAATGCCCACCCCTAGCCCCAGAACTCACCCTACTTCCCAGGGTGAGGAGAGGAACAAGAGGTAACCCAAGGCCTAGGGCAAAAACAAACAAGGCTACTCTGGCAGTGGGGAGACAACCCACCCACAGCTGCCAGTAAGAGACCAGCTTCTGCACCTTGCCGTGGAGCAGCCACCACAGAATCCCTTCCTGCCGAGGCAGCCTTGGCGGCCTGGCCCCTGGTCTGTAATGTTCTGAGAAAGCGCTGCCAGGCAGGCACATGAAACCACATCCCTCTGGAAATGGGTACTCTGACTGCTCCACCATCCTTCCCGCAGAGCAGAACCAACAGGCAGAGACTGGACACCACTGCCCACTGGCCCCCTCCCTCCCAGAGGGACGGGAGTATGGTCAAGGCCCAGCTGGGAGTATCCAACCTGCCTGGCCTGAAACCAGCCAGGGAGGAGGCAGTGACCCTGCAGCCCATCCCACCTCCTCGTCCCACCAGCAGAGCAGCATCTCTACAACACTCCCCTCCCAGAATACACATGAACACAGCTCCCGGTAAGGACACAGAAGGCCTGAACACAGCCTGGGCCACACAGGACGGCTGCAAGGAGATGAACAGGAACTCTTGGACACAGTCCTTCCTTCGGCCACATGACCTGACCCTGAGCAAGCTTCTGCCTCTCAAGGCCTCAAATAAAATGGGGCCGATCCCTAAGGTCCCCAGAGACTGGGGAGGGCTGCTCAGGCACAATACCCTGAAGTTCAGGAATCCTAAGGGGTGCTCCTTGGAGTTATTTAACCTAACCGTAGTAAAGAACTCTCCTTAAAGCTCTGAAGCAGTAAACAAAGCCAGGCTCCCTTCCTTCTCCTGGATCTTGGCTCCACAAAGACACCAGCTAATTACCACTGGCCTGTATGCTTTCCATAGCAGGGCAGACCTCATCCCTGCCCCCTAGCCCAGGGCCTCTGAACAATGATGACCCTGAGGTGACACAGGGACTCTCCACCCGGAGATCCCTGATCTCCTTCTGCTACGGCCACGTACATGGGGAGAACATGGAATGGCCACAGCGAGCTCCTTGTCATGCACACTGCAGGGAGCCAGTGATCTGGAGTGTGGGTTCTCTGCAGGGGGCTGGTTTTCTCAGCACCTGTTCCCCCCTCTTCCACTGGGCTCCCAGGGTCTCACCCCATAAAGACCCAACCAGGAAATAACTCTGCCTTTATAAATGTCAGGGTTCAAACCCACACATAGAGAATCTCAACAACCGTGATATAAACCCCAAGCCTTCACTCCATGGTAACTTAAACACTCAGAACTATACTAGCCAGGTCCATGCTAGGGAATAATCAGAAAGAAACACCCTAAACATCCATGAGATGATGTATCACCCCCAGATACGTCCCCTTACATGCCTGCCACTCACCCCCAGAACACTCGCTTGAACGTTGCATCATTTTTGCTGGACCAAAATAACCGTATGAGGTCTTGGGGTAGGGTGTTTTAATGACACTTATTTCCCCATTCCAACCCACAGAAGAGGAAGCTGTTGAATGGAAACAGTGCAGTTTAGTCTTTCTTCACCCCTTGTTTACTCCTCCCCATGGGGAGAGAAGGCGCTCAACTGACCGGGGGGTGGGGAGAGGGGTCCCGCACCACACGCCGTCAAAGGAGCCGCAAGGAAAAGCTGCCTCTTGCTCTTGACCCACCAGCTCTGTCCTGGGACCAGGGTGGGTAGAGAGGCAGGTCCTGAGCTTCAGCCAGAAGATCCAGGTCCCCACATAGGCAAGTTGTGAATTTAACTGCAAGGAGGTAAAAGTGAGATCTGTTTGGACTCCAGCCTAAGCCACATCCTCCAACACAGAGCCTTGGGTTTGGGGCGGAATGAAGGCAAAGAGCGTCTGAGGTCTGGCTTGGCAGCTTCAGAACTTCAGGGAAGGAGAAAAGACTGATGAGTGCTCCCCCACCAGCCTGAGGTGTTACCCACATTTCAAAGAACCCCAGAAGGTGACGAGGATGGTGGTGCTGTAACTAGAACCAGATCCAACCCAGAAGCCAGCCAAAATGACTCGAGTGACTATGGTCCCTCACTTCTCACCATAGTTGCTAACCCGAGTAGAGTCACATCAGAGGAAGGCGGAACTCAGCTCTCTACCAGCTAACGAATTCAGTCAGCACCAAAAGCATTTACCCTGAATACCCTAAATACACAGACTAAAAATTCTGCTTCTTAACAGAAGATAAATTTTCACAGCTACTAATGACCACCACAACTGAAAACTCTCCAAAAGCTATGTTGTGTTTTCTGTAGAGAAAACAATTATTTAATTCCAAGTCCTCAAACTGTCTCAACTCCAAAAGTTATTATAACAGAATAAAGCCTTTACGTGGCAAGCAGGAGGCATTGTGTTTGTCCAAACATCAACTTCTTAAAACAAGAGGGAAAGTCAGAATTATTTCAGTGTTAAGATAGCTGGTTAGCAACCTGAGAGGAATTGAATAATACACTAAAGTCTATCTAAATAGTAAACACACACACACACTCAAGAACAGGGTATCCTTCACATTTAAGCTAAGTGAAGTACAAAATTATCAATATAGAACAGATATGCTTTTAAATTCCCATATAACAATTAAAAGTAACATTAAAATTAAAAAGGAAACAAATGATAAATTATCTGCAGCTGTAGTGATTATGACAAAAGGTAAATACTATTTCCAACACAAAGAAATTCACACTTAATAGAAGACTGATTTTAGACCAATGGACAAAGGATATGGGCAGTATTCTAAAACTGAAGAACAAAACAATTCCTAGATGGAAAACTACTCAAAGTCACTGGAAATGAAATTAAAGACAACTCACAGATATTGTTTTACACTTTTTATTTTAACAAAATCACCACCACTATTGCTGGCAGTCCCATGGTGAGGCTGTTGCATTCATACCTTGCTGGGAGTGGAATAAAGTGTTACTACCCTTTGGTAAGCAATACAGTTAGAGACATAAAAAAAAAAAAAAAAAAGAAGTCCTACCCTTAATCCAATAAACTCATGACTCAAGAGTTTGCCTCAAGGAAAGAAACCAAAAGAAGAGAGAGAATACCAGTTAAGCATTCAAAATCTAAATATCCTAGCTTGCAATTATGAAACAATTTGTAAGCATGTGGTTAAAGGTCAAAATGGAAGCTAAAACCATGAAAATGGCTTCGTGGGTTGGTAGGCTTACAAGTGATTTTCTAAAAAGGCTTCTATTGTGGCACTTACCGTGACCACCTTTGTACTAAAATGTAAACTGAGGCCACTGCTGGTGGAGGGTGCTGGCCCCACAAGTGTGATGACCTCTGCAATCACTGTAAACAGGGCTCATCTACTTTGGGATTATATTAACTTGTAAGATTGTTGCCTCCTCCGTCTCTTGGCTTTATTTAATTAAAAAGGTAGCACATGCTGAACTGTAAAATACTTAGACAATTCACAAGTGTACAAAGAGAACTGGCGATGAGAAGCCACTGACAATGGCTTTCAAATTTTTTACGATGGCCCACAGTAAGAAGCTCTTCAGTATTCCTGCCTGGAGAGTCCCATGGACAAAGGAGCCTGGCGGGCTACAGTCCACAGGGTCGCAGAGTCAAACACAGCCGAAGCAACTTAGCACACACAAGAATCACACTGAACAATCAATCCAATGCACACATACTCCCATACACATCTGAGCTCTGTGAAACAAAACTTGCCCTTATCACAGGCCACGTGTTTCAGATTTGCTATTTTCATTTTTTTAAAAATTATTCCTGAACATATCCCTGCAAGAATCAATGATTGCAAATGCTGTGTTCAGAAAAAAAACAAAAAACAAAAACAGATCCTAGGCCCCAAGGCCCCAGCCCCTTTCCAGGGGCTCCCTTAACTTCTAGCTGGTCTTGATGTTAACATTCCAAATGTCTTAGAAAATTCAGTACATGCTATGCTTGTATTACTATTCCCTGGTTTTTCATTGTTAGGTGTTACCTCACCACTTCCTGCCCTGAAGACGAAAATGTAACTCTACTCCTGTACAAGCCACCTGTCCCAAACCACTCCCCTCACACTCCTTTCCCATATCTCCACTCCAATCATACCCACGGCGACACTAATTTTCAGAGTCTACATTATTAGGACCACGTGAGTCATCACAGCGAGCCATGTAAGCCATGATTACTTTTCCTAGACAACTTTTTTGTTCTCTAGAGTCAATAATTCTCATTTTTTCTGTTTAATTTTCTATGAATTTATTAATATTCAACCCCCAATTCAATGTCAGTTGTCCAAATCTCCTCTCAATAAGTTCACTCACATCAGATGTTCTATTTCTAGTTCTTCTTCCAGAAGAAATTTCTCCTGGAACCTTCTGAGCTACTTTAATCTGGACTGGTGCCCAGAAGAACTCCCTTGGCCTCATTTGGGATACAGCCTATGAAAGAGCCAGTCTTTGCTCATCTTTGTGGAAGAAATCTTCAGGGCAAGAAGAAAATTTTTCAGACCCTGTATGTCTGAAAACATCTTTACTTTACCTTCATTTGTGAATAAAATTTTGGCTGTGTATAGAATTCTAGGTTGGGAGCCATTTCTACTGAGAACACTAAAGGCAGTGCCCTAACATCATCTTCATTCCAGGGTAATGGGAGGTCTGAAGCCACTCAGATTCCTGATTTTGTACTTAATCTATTTCTTTCTCTCTGTAAACTTGTAAGATCATCCTTTTCTTCCCAGAACACTGACATTTCAAGGTACTGGTCTAACTGATCAGGGTACTGGCCTATCTTCATTCTCTCAGCTCAACATGTGATGAGTCCATCTGATATGGAAACCTATATCCTTCTAGGAAACTTTTTTCTGGGTGATTTTCCCACTTGCATTTTTCTCTGCCACTCCTATTAATAGATATGGGAACCTGAGCTGATTCTTCAAACATCTTACCTCTTCTGCTCTATTATCCACCTCCTCTTCATCTTTCTTGTCTATTTTCCAGAAAACTCTTTCAAATTTATAATTATTCTAATGGTTTGATATTTTTGCTCTGCCCTTATTCTTTTAAAATTTTAATTTTTTTGTTTGTTCCCTAAATGTTCCTTTTGTATAGTATCCTATTCCTATTTCATGGGTACTTCTCTTATCTCTCTGAGAAAATGTCTAATTTTTTTCAAAATATTCTCCAAGTAGAATATTTATTTCAAGTTGCTCCCCCTGCCCAATTTGTTTTGCTTCCTTTCACATTAGGTGCTTTCTTCAGGTATTAGCAATCATTAGTAATCCTCATGACTAGAAGCAAATGCCTAAGAATTGACTAGAAGCACTGAGTCCCTGGGCAGGTAGGTGAGTTTCTGTGCAGGGCGATCTGGCTGGCCCATCTGCTATAAGTCCCTGTTGTCGACATCTTTAGGTCAGCCAGGTTCCTCAGTGAGGTCTCTTAATCTCCTGCTTGGAAGGTAAGGGGCTGGCTGTCAGAGTTCTAGAAGCCAAGTGGGATAGAAGGCTTTACTAAGAACAACTGGAATCTCCCAGGCCCTTGGTTTTTCCTTTAGTACAAGGAATCTCCAATGTCCCACTAAAGGGAAAATGCAGTCACCAAGCACCATGGAGACAAGAAAGGCGTTTAACCACATGAACTGCCTTCAAACAGTTCTTATATTCAGCCAGCTCTGAGGCTCCTCCCCTCCAACCCCCCTAAAATAATATGGTGACACCAACTCCTACATTTCAAAGTGGGTCACTCACCCATCTAATTTCTGATTTGAACATTTTTTCTTGCTTTTGCTTCCTTTGCCATTCTCCATGTCCTTGTAGAGTGATTCATTTTTAAAAATTCCCTTTATCTTAACTTCTGTGGGGTTTTAGGATAAAGTAAAATTAGGTGTGTTCACTAAATCCACAGATCTCTGGGAAGACTTCAGAAATATTTTAGTTGCCATCTTTTTACTGAGCAAAGTAAAAAAAAAAAGGAAAAACAGGAAGTATAATTTATAACCATATAAAAGGACAAATGAGATTTTGCGGATGTAATCAAGATGAATAATCAATTTACTTAAAATAGGGAAACTATCTGAGTGGGTCCAATGTAATTAGATGAGCCCTTAAAAGCAGAGCTTTCTCCCAGCTGAGGGCAGAAGTAGTCATATTCCAAGTATGAGGATGCAATGCATTGTTGCTGGATCTAAGACAGAGGAGCTACCTGCAAAGAGCAGAGAGAAGTTCCAGCAGTTCAGGGGAACCCTGGCTGATGGTTAGCAAGGAAACAGGGCCTCAGTACTAAAACAAACAACAAGGAACTAAATTCTGCCCCAAATCCTCCAGAAATGAATATAGCCCTGCCAACCCTTTGATTTGGGCCATGTGACAGCCCCAGGCAAAGAACCCAGTGGAACTGTGCTGACCTGACAACACTATCCACCCATATCCCAAGCTAAAACTCTACCAAGTTATTCTGCTGGCTCCTCCCTACCTCATTCTCCAGACCTGGCCATTGACCAAGATTCAACCTTTCCACCTGACCTCTGAGGCTCCCAGTACTTGTATCTGCCCACAAGCCAATCCCCAGGAAGGGCAGCCATATTCCCAACAGAGTTGGGGGCCCTGCTGCACCTCCAAACAGCACACCACAGGCCTTCGACTCTCCAGGTCCTCAGAGCCCACTGTGTGCTGGGGACCATTCACAGGCCAATGGAACAGGGAGGCCCAAGGGGAGAAGTCTAGGAAGAGACAGGCGACTTTCAAGGGAAATGGGTAAATGAGATGGTCGTAAGGCAGGCCCGTAGGCTGCCTCACTGCCCAAGGGAATCTCACATACAGGAAGGATATCATATCATACCTCAGCCTAGGGGCACTATCACTCAGAGGGGAAAGAGGGCCTCAAGTCCACAGGCTCCCCACTCGGTTCCGACTCACCCTCAGAGCCAGAAGTGTCTAAGTCCTACTCTAACCCATACCCCTTAGGACCAACTCTCCGTACTCAGGGTCTGCCACAAACAGTGCAAAAATGGACAGGGTGGCAGCAACTACCGCAGGAGTCCAGAAGTTTGCCTCTTCACCCTGGGAAAACACTACAAACTCAGCCAGGAGTTAGGCTGGGCCCCTCAACCCCCTACCCCCACCCCTCACCGTCCCTCATCACCGGGTGACAAGCCCTGCCACACAGGTGTGGGGGAAGGGAGGTTCCCAGAGTTCAGAGACTCTCAGGCCCTTGACTGCCCGACCTGGGAAGGCCTCCAGGTGGAAGTCCAGGAACACCTGGGCTGCCAGCTCTGAGCCCCATCGGGCTCTCCAATGGGCCTGGGATTCTAAGAGCTTGGCTTCCTGTCTGAAACTGTTTTTAACCAACACAGCATTATGAGCTTCCACCACCAAAACCCCACAACCCCCAGACCTGCTGAGTCTGAGAAGCACCAAGGGGCCCCTTGCTAATCTGGGGAGGAGATATCTGTCTCCCTCAGTGCTGACACCAGGAAAGAAGCCAAGGGAGGGAGGGACGTGGGGCAGAGGAGGAAGCAGTGAGGCGAGGGCTCAGTGGGAGACATGCTGGGCCTCGAATGGAGGTCACCTAATCCAGCGATTTTCAAACTTACTATTTTTATTACTTTTTAAGCTACAGGAGCTTTTGTACAAAGAGACTCTGACCCAGAAACCCAGCATGAGGTGTGCAGAGCAGTTCTCTTCAAGTGGCTAGGGGGAAGGGGAGGCTCTATGACATACATGCTTGAAAATGATGGGTCTGGCCCAGCTGATCCCAAATTCAGGAATCAGGGGAATCACTCAAGGAGCTTTTTCCAAACTGCACATGGAGACTCGTTCAGTAGTGAATGTGACAGACCTGGAAAGCCACATTTTTAAGAGCTGTCCTTCACAGCAGACAGTTTGAAGGGACCCCCCCACTGGCCCAATCTGGAACTATGTGTGCACCAAAATAAATAATATTGATGCATTTTAACTCACTGAATAAAGAACCCATGACTCCATTCTAATACATATAAATGGATAAATAATATATAAATGGAAGAGAAGGGAAAGTTCTTTACAGCAGAAGGATAAATGTAAAAATTTATGTAATTAAATCATCAGCATTCAGTAACCATAGAATTCTAGGTTGGAGAATTCTAGTATGACAGAAATAACTGATAATGGGTTAAGTCTGTTCTGGCTATTATAACAAAACACCAGACTGGACCAAACTGACAGACCAGGCAATTTCTAAAGTACAGAAGTTTATTCCTCATAGTTCTGAAGGCTAGGAAGTCTAAGATTAAGACACCAACAAAGTGGGGTTCAAGCCTCATCCTGGTTCAAAGCTGGCACCTCTTCACTGTGTCCTCACATGGTGGTCAGCAAGGGAGCTCTGAGGGGTCTCTTGTAAGGGCACCAATCCTGTTCTTGAGGACTCCACCCCCATGACCTAAGTTCCTCCCAAAGTCCTAACATCATCAAGCCAGGCACCAGACAGAATTTCAATATGTGAATGCGGGAACACACAAAGACCTTTAGACCATAACAGGCTCTAAAACTAGTCAACGAAAGTTTGATTAGAGACAGCATGTTTACATGGTCTCAAAGTATCTCCCCATAGAACACTTATTAATTACAAAGAGCATGATAGTAACTCAGCAACGGAGAAGCCTTACAGATATCACCTTTAACCGAGTGACCACCACTGTCATCACCAGCAATGAGTCAAGCCAACGGCTGTCCCTCCTGCCGGGATGCACCGAGGACATGTCATTTCTGTGGTGTTCCCGGCGAAAATGCATAACCTGAGTCCTATCTTGAGGAATGATCAAAAAACAAACAAAACAAATGAAGAGTTTACAAAAGTAACTCACCTCAAGTAAAATGTAAGAAGTTGTGGCCATTTTTCTTTAAAAAAAGAAATGAAGAGAAGAAAACTCTGGGGCAACAGACAATCCTGGGGCCCAAAGAGAGATCTTGAAAATGATACATCAGGCAAGTCATGCCTCACCTGCCTGCCCACACAGGTGAGGGCCGGGCCACCTGCAGCGGCTGCCGCTCCACCTCTCAAAGGACTGCGGAAGCAGGCCTGGCACCGGCCTGGCCTCCAGGGGCCTTCCCTCTGCCGCTGAATGTGAAACCGCCTGTTTAAATGCAGAGGGGGAGCCTGAGCCCAGATGATCACAGCAGGCCTGTTTCTGAAAGCCCAATGTGCACATGAAATGTCCGCATTCAGAAGCAGACGCGCACGAGATGCGGTTTCTGGGCCCAGTTTATGGCAACATCTCCAACATGGACAAGAACCCATGAACCCTGCATGCTGGGACCTCTGGACCTCAGGACCCAGAGGACTGGGCCTTCTATCCACCCTGAGCTTCTCCACAAATGGCTTGAGGCAAGGCCACAGCACGAATGAATGAAGCCAAGAGTCCAGCAACCTATCAGTGTACTAACTCGCTCTGCGAGTCCCTGGGAGGAAAGGCTTTTATTGTGGGAGACGAACACCTCGGGACCTGTTTCTACACGTCCTGGCTGCTGCTGCTGTTGCCAGGCACCTAGAGTGGGGCTGTGGAGACCAAGAACTCGAGTGAGCCCTGCACCTCACGGGAGGGGCTCAGGACACGCTTCCCTCTGCTAAATGCTGTCAGGCAGGCGCAGGAGGGCAGGATGCGGCCCAGGAAGGAAGGAGGAGGCGGGAAGCTGGTCAGGAAATGTTCCCTAGAGCAGCAGCTTTAACCACTACAAGCCGGCATGGTGGCAGCCAGGAGTCTCAACAAAGCTCTGGGTCAGGCCCTGTGGATGGCACCAAGGCGCCATCGGGCCGGCTGCCCCGGCAGAACCAACACAGCTGGGGAATGGGACGCTCCTAACAGCCACGGACGTACTGAGTGACGAGTGGGCCTGCTCTCGGGCAGAAATAAATTCTGCTCCAATAACTGAGTCCTGGGCAGCCTTTAGGGGAGCTGCTCCAACTCAGTGCGAGGATGTGACCTGAGTGTCTAACGTGGGTGGGAAACGTTCTCTTTGCAGAGATATCCCACCCTCTCCCCCGCAACACAAACTATATAAAACTTAGAATTAAACACCTTTTCTTCCATTTCTTCATGCCTGAAAGACATAAAGACTGTGGCTCTAAGATGTTCAAAATCCTTGTATCCAAAATTGCACAGTTCACTGCAATATACTTTTTAAGACAACCAACCAACCAACCAACCCACTTGACTCCCGAAGTCAGCACTGGAGGGCCACCCCCTAATCCTGCCCAGGGCGGACAGGACTCACCAAGCCAGGGCAGAGCCTGGCTCCTGGCCTCTGAGCAAGGCAAACAGCCTGGGGTCAGTCTCACAGAGGGAAGAAAGCAAATTTTCCCAACAAGCTATAAAAGGTGAAGCCTGCTGGAGAAAAATAAGTAAAATGAAATGCGCTGAAATGTAGGAGAGAAGAGGAACAAGCAGGGAGGGGAAGGAAGAAGCAGATGTTTTTTTAAAAAACACAAATCAGTGATGGGACTCTAATGAAAAAAGCTGAGAAAAATCTGCAAAGAGATTAGAAGCTTAGTACCTAAAACAGTTCCAGACAGCCAGGGGCATCCCCAGGCTTGGGGCCCCACACTCACCCCCACAGGCCCTCCACCCACCTCTACCTGAAGGCAGGGGGAGGGCAGACCATCTTAGCGAAATCAGGAAAATCATTTCAAACATTTTTCCCGCTAAAAAAATACTACAAAAAATAAATTTACAGTCCGTTTTCTGGACTATTTATTTGAACTTCAACATATACCAAAAACCTTTTTATAGAATGCTTCGTGTGTCTACAAAAAGCAAACAACATTTACAACCTGATTCTGATCGCCATGTCGCCCAGCTGGGACGGATGCGGTGGGGTAGGTGGCAGCAGATGGCCCAGGGAGGCTCTTAGCCCCCTTTCACAAAGGAGGGCTCCAATTACCTCCTCGGCCCGGTGCCCCAGAGTTGACCTTGCCGACAGGCGTGGAGGAGGCACCCGCAGCTGCCAGCTCAGGCGGCTTCCATGGTTCCCAGACCCACCTCCTAGACACCCCCAGTGCCCAGGGCTACCTGCTGCAATCTTCGTGTCCCAGAGACGGAGCCAGACCCCTTTAAAGTAGGCAACTTTAAGCAGGGAAGGAGGGTGCAGACAACTAAACCACAAAAGAGAGAAAACAGTCTTGAAGGTGGGGCAGGGCAGGACGGAGGTGTCTGAGACAGAGCCTCTCAAACTTGAAAGTGCATGCAAATCACCTGGGAATCTTGTTAAATGCAGATTTTGCCTCAGCTGCTGTGGGGTGAGTCTGCAGGGCAACAGGCTCCCAGGTGTTGGCAGCCCGGCCCGCTGACAGGCCTGCGGGCAGTACTCTCCACAGTGAGGGTGTAAGAGGCCTCGAGTGAGAAGCAACAGCACTGATGGAGCAAAAGGCCCTTTAGGGCAAGTGACAGGGAAAGCTCACCCCTCTTAACCAGGGATGTCATCAGCTTTCTTGGAGGGATGCTTTAACTGTGGAATTTGTTTGGTATTTTAGTGCATCCTCACAGGTTATTTTTATTCCCATTTCACAGCTGTGGAAGCTACTCTAACCAAATGTTTATCAAAGCTGGGCTCCCTGCCCCTTGGATGTCTTCCAAGAGCACAGGCCTCCCGTGAGGCAGGGCAGGGCAGGGCGGAAGCACAAAGGCCAGAGCTGTGACAAGGAGGCCAATCCTAGCCCAGCAGACAAAGGCAGGAAAGCCAAGGGACACAGGAGGTCCCCCAGGGGGTAGAGGTTGGGTGGGGAAAGGCAGATAAAGAGCCAGAAACCCATTTTGCCTCCTGGAATTTTTAACAAAATAGAGACAAAATGTAACCTCAGCCTCCTACCCCCAATTCCCCTAACTCCCACTCCCACCTCCCAGAACTAAAGAGGATATTTAAATACAGAGGGTATCTCCGTCTTATAAGTTTTATTTCTACTTTTAACAGCCCGGCCTCATTTTGGCAGGACATAAAAAACAGCCTTCACTGCCTCCTCCCAGGTTTGCCAGAGAGGGAGTGTGGTATGTCCAAGAAAAGGGCCAGTGCTACTGTCTAAGGCAGACTGTCTGTCTGTCTGAGTGGGCTCCCAATGTCACACTCAGCCCCTGAGGGCTGCTGTGTGCTTTTGGCTCCTGGTGGGTGGGTTTCCCTGTGAAAACCACAGACATCTGGGGAGGTTATCATCACCACTGCCAGTCCCTCAAGAACATGAGGGGAAAAAAAACCATGGGAAGAGATGCCCCGTTAACCCCGTCCAATGACATTTCTCCCAAAAACGTACCCAGAGTTGGCGAGAGGAGATCTGTGTAGTGAACAAGCATTTTGGACTTAGTTTCATAGAACTCAAAAAGTCCCGGCTCAAAAACAACCAAAGTTCATCTGAGCAACCTTTCCATCTTCCAGAGACCTACGCCCATGGAAATGAGTGACCAAGGTCACCCGGAAGGCCAGCGGCACAGCTGGGACCCAACGCTTCGCCTTACCTCCCTGTGATTTTCCAGAGCAGCATGCTGCCTCAATCACGCTTTTCCCACCCTCGTTTGGGCCCAACTACCCTAAAAACTGGGCTGCCCTGACGGCTTAGTGGTAAAGAATCCACCTGCCGATGCAGGAGACAAGGGGTTGATTCCTGGTTTGGGAAGATCCACTGGAGAAGCAAAAGGCAACCCACTCCAGTATTCTTGCCTGGAGAATTCCATGGTCAGAGGAGACCTGTGGGCTACAGTCCACAGGGTCATAAAATAGTTGGACATAACTTAGCGACAGAACAACAACAAACAAAAAACCCTAAAAGGTGCATCTGTGTTTCAACATTTATGACAGCGAACCTAGCTCTTTTTACTGAGTCTGGTTCAACGTTTGCTGCAATAAGGGCACTCCAAGGGGGCAACCCTGTCCAGGCCTGGGACCTGCTTCCTAATTTAGGAGGTTGGCTGATAAGAGTCAGATAAGACAGCCAGGCTGATCTCAAGATGGATGGGTTTTGGAAAGATAAAATGATAAATACAGAAAGTAGTGAGAGCTCAGGAGTTCTCATATCAAACAACTCTATGTCAAAGGCAGGGAGACGATTACAGACTGCAGTTAAGAAAGTTGGAGATTTGTGAGCTGGGGTGGGCACACTTTCAGAAAGAGTAACCCTCAGCTTAGGCTGTGACCTCACACTGGGTAAAATCAGACTCCCCAGGAGGAAGCTCAATTTGCCCACCAAAAACTGAGGATGAGAGACATTCAGATGCAAAGGGGCCGGGGATGATGGGTGTGTGTGTTGGGGGTGTGGGTGGCGCATGCTGTGTGTGTTGGGGGGGCGCGTGCACGCTATGTCATGTCCAACTCTTGCGGCCCCCACCAGGCTCCTCTGTCCGTGAAATTTTCCAGGCAAGAATACTGAATACCACAACCATAGAGACCCTTCAAAAGAAAAAAAAAAAAAAACCCGAAAAACAAAAATCACTGTTTTCTCAACTACCCCTGCCACTAAATGCTAAGAGTTTGTCCTGATATGACTCTTTCATGGAGAAGGACCAGGAGGTAAAGGAAGATCACATTTTGCACTTGGGAGTGGCTTTTTCTGCCAAAGACCAGAAGGACGGTGCTCCCAAAGGCATCCATGAATTCAGTCCTTCCCCTCTCTTACACATCTTCAGTGGCACGAGCAGGCGAGCCCTTTCTCTGTCCCCACTGTACAAACCAGCAGCACTGTGATCCAATAAGATGGCAAGACCCTCTTTAAACAAAGAGAAATCTCAGCACCACTGGGGAGACGGGGGTACAGCTGGGGGAAGTGACGGTACAGCAAGCAGACCGCATAGCATCGGCTCAGTGGGAAGATTCATGTCATAAGGGCTTCCGCTGGTGCTGTGTGCCTGCTGCCTGCTGCCTGCCCAGCCTGCCACCGCCTGCCTGAGATTCAAGAGCCCAGAGATGGCAGAACAAAGAAAAATGGCTGTGGCTCAGGCAGCGCGAGGAGGCTGCAGGCCGGCCGACCAGCAAGCAGGCTTTTCTGCAGCTGAGTACTCCAGTGAGGCACAGGGACACAGGGCGCTGAAGTACAAAGGAAAGTGGGGGCCTCAAGACTGACAGCTGCCCAGGCACACGCCTGGCCCCCACCCAAGGATGCAGCTGGGCCGAGAGAGCTCAGGCAGAAACCCACTCCCAGAGGCAGTGGGCAGGTGGCTGGGCATCCCTACTCCTTGCCCAGTTGCTCAGTGCTCATACCCAGGGAGGTTCCAGGCAGAACCTGGGGACTTGAGAGGGAGGACGGGGAGTCTTGACAGAAGTACCCAAAGGGCAGGATCCTTCCAGACTTCCTGCGATGGGGAGTGCTGACAGAGGGCAGGGTCGGCTAGGCAGCTCACCCAACATCAGAGAACAGGACAGGGGCCCTGGAGTGGCTAAGATCTGTTCATCAAAGGACTTCTATTAAGCATAATGGGCTCCCACTGCCAGGAACAATAGCTGCACTGGCCACCCCCTCTCCTCCTCCTTTCCCCTCCCCCCAAAATTGTCCACAATGGGAGGCAGCAGGAAATGGGGCAGAGCCCATGAATAGCTCCACTGTCAGTCCCTAGGCCCCACCTCCTCAGCCCCACAGGTCAGCCCTAGCTGCCCCCCTGCCACAATAGAAACTTGTATGCCGCCAAGCTCCAGGCCCCATACAATAGAGCTGTGGGCATGGGAAGCTGTGGACTTCTCACGGGGCAGCATGTAAGGGCAATGGTGGGAGAGAGAGGGCAGAGATGTGGGCCTCAGACTCACCAGGGCAGGGTCATACCAAGCACATTGTTTTTTAGGGGAGCTATCTGCCAGCCAGTCCTAAAATCTCCTCCCTTCTTGCCCTGCCCTGTCTAGGCATGAGGTCGCCAGAGCCAGACAGGGGAATATTATGGTCATTTCAGGGGCACACGGTGGCCACAGGGGTGAAGAAACTGCCAGAGCACTCCCAGGACCCCCAGAAGGATTCCCAGTAGACACGAACCCTCAAACCCACCCCAGTAAGTAAACCTCACCTGCCCTCACCCCCTGCATCTGCTCTTCAAGGAGGCTGCCTGCTCAAAACAGAAAAACTCATCTATTATTTACACCAGGTGCCTTCTAGACAGGTTTTTAAAATCACAAGGGGGCAGTCTTCTCCAGAGCAGCCTGAAGTTGCACAAAGCCAGGCAGGGCTGCTGGGCAGCTAGGAGATGGGGGATCTCAGGGCGGTGGATGGTCTAGTGAGACCTGGACAAGAGGCCTCACACCAACCCCTGAAACCCAAGGAGGATCTTTTCTTCTAAAAACTGATCCCCAGTTCCTTGTTTGTTTCTGCAAGACTCCAGGTTTCATACCCAGCTCAATTCCTACAAACTCCTAGGGTCACTCAAGCCCACGTATGAGAAGTTCCCCACACCTGGCCTCCCCAGACCCTCCCCGGCTCTGCCTGCCTCTTCACACTCTTATAATCACACTTTTGGGTGCACAGGCTGCACGGCCCACGGGGCACAGCCAAAGGCTACAAACACCAGGTGCTCCAGAGGCAGGATGACCTGAGCTGAAATGCTCAGACCACATGGGAACGAGCCAGCACCATGGCCCCTCCAGCTCGAGGGTATGACGGCATAAACACAAGATCCTTCCACAAGGAAAACTCAGAAACGTTCATTCTCCCTCTTGGAATCAAAACAGCATGTTTCTTTTCTGGTCAAGCACCCCACGCCTGGATTCCCCATCTAACCATCTCTACAACAGACCTCTGAGCGTGTACATGCAAGGCATTCCTTGCTGCTTGGCTTGCAGCAGCCGAACACTGAGAGCAACCTCAATGTCCATCCACAGGGGGCTGATAAAGTGAACCATGATTGACCACACAGAGGAATACCATGCCACTGTTAGAAAGAATGGCCTGAACTACATGTGCTGAAATCAAACAATCCCAAGATACACTTGAGGGTAGAAATCAGAACACCGTTAGGTGTGTACGGCATGGGGACAAACAAGAGGACAGACACGCTTCACTAGGCACCCAACATCTGGTGATGGTTATGTGGCCTCAGGGGAGCAGAAGTGAAGGAGCCAGGGGTGGAAATATTAATTTTCACTACATATCAGATCTTTGAAATAAATATGTATTTTTAAAAATAAAACATGTAGTTTTAAAAATGAAAAAAGTTAAAACTGAATTGACATTTAAAACCCCTCATTTATAGCACAAAAAATTTGGCTTGTAGCTCTCTGCAGGCGGTTCCCTAGAATAAGAAGCGGCAAGGGGTGGGGGTGGGGTGGGGGGGTGCCAGTCTTTGAAATAAAGACAGACATACCAACTCATAGAGCTCCCAGCTCACAAGTCCTCCCCAGGTCCCAAAACAGAAAGTTTTCCTAGGAAGACCAAGAGCGGATTCTGACCAAGGCAGAAAGGAAACCTAAGTTATTCCATACAGAGGACCATCTGTAGCCAGGTCCACTCCATCTGTGATGAGACTGTAAGACCCCCAGGATCAGGGGGCGCTGAGTCACAGGCATCCCAGGCCTAGGCAGAGACCCTTCTCAGGGCCCTCCCCAATCATCAGTGAGGCTCAAGGTCCTCATGTTACGAACCCATCCCAATTTTAGCAGCTGAAGAAAGCTATTTCAACAGATTTCTAGGCCTGGCCCAACTCCAAGGACAGGCTAAAAACAGTTTTTCCAAAATCCCAGCTCTAAACTCCAATCCCTTAACCACTAAACTCCCTGCACCTTTCAGGAAATGCAAGCTGCAAAATGGAGCTGCGAGATCGGTGTGCACACTTCCTCCTTACTAAAGGGATACATACATGTTGTTTAAAAGCCTACTTTAACTGACACATCAATAAATACTCTGCACTCAGAAGCACTGATGTATTTCCTCAGAGTGATTTTCCCCCTAAGGGACAACAGAATAACTAATCTCAGTCTCTCTCTGGCTTCTGAGGGGTATGACACAATGCCTATTAGAACCAGGATGGGCCAGACCATTGGAGTGAGGCCACTTGGAAGGCAGGGAGTGAGTGCTTCCTGGATGGAGCTGTCTCTACCTAGCAGAGGTCCCCTGCCCCACCCCCAGCCCACCACAAAGATCCCCTAAGGACTTGCAGAGTGCCCAGGCCACAGAGAAAGGTGGCTAGAAATGGGGGAGGTGTAAGTTTTGCTCCCCTACTCTGTAAGAGGCTTTCTGATGAATGTTCAATGTTCAACAAGGAGGCTGGAAATAAAGGAGTACAAATGAGACTTCATGACAAGCAGAATCACGCAGGCAGCCAGAGCCCTCTGACCTCAGCTACTGGAAACAAGTTCCTGGCCCTTCAGTGGACCCTCAGGAGCTGTGGTCCATCAGACCAAGGCTGGCCTCTCCCACAGTCTTTCTGCATGAATGGGCAGGGCTCCCACACCCAGGTAGGCACTGATGCTCAACACACTGAATCCTACAGCATCCCAGCTGGCACCTCCCCCCTTGCCCCTCCCCACATCTGTCTTCCCACAGAGAGAGCATCAGGACTCCCCAGCCCAGAGGAGCCCCAGAGAGATCTGCACACCACACCCCTGCACCAGGGTTCACGCCACTGGCTCCGCCCTACTCCCTTGGGAATGAATACCTCAAGGCAACTCCTGGCTCTTTTGTTGTTGACAGGTCCCTTGTTTATATCATTACTTGTATTTCACAGGAAACAACGAGGACAAAGGAGACGATGACAGCAGAGGCAGGATGGGTGCACAGGGCCACTGTTCCCCTGCTGGGGTGGAAGCCAGCCTTCAGGAAGTGGAGAAGGCTCCGAGCCCCGCAGCCAGCAGGTCTTCTCCACACTCCCTTTTTTTCCTCACAACAGCGGGTGGCGTCGTTCCTAAAAAGCTGGCTACTGAGACGCGAACACCTCCAAGAGTAGCAGACACACCCAACAGGGTCTTCTGTGCAGGTGTGAGCAAACAGACAAGAAGGTCAGAGAGAACCAGGAGGATGGGAAGGCCACAGACAGCGGAAGGAAGCAGTTGGGGGTAGGGGGGGATCCAGCCAGAAGGCCCTGGAGCTGCAGCAGTGGAGCAGGGTGGGGAGGGGAGAGTTCCCACTGTACCTCCCTTGGCCCAGGTCAGGCAGTTTAGTTGTATCCAAGGCCTGTGGGAGAGAAACAGATCCATAAAGTTGTCGGACTGGTTTGCCCAGAATGCGGAGAACAGGAAACACAAGGTAGAGAGGCCAAGGAAAGAGGGTCAAGTAGGGAGGGTTGTCCAGAGTCAAAAGGCTGTTATCTGGCTCCCAACACATCTGGCAACAAGGGCAGCCAGCACTGGTGGGCCCCAGGGAACCAAGGCCGAGGGTTCACCCAAGTCTGTTTCCTGGGTGCAGAAGGTGGTCAAGGGGCCAATTGTGAGGGAGCCAGGGGCCAAGGAGCCAGTAAATGCTGAAAAGAAAAGGACTAGGGTTTCTGGAAACAAGAGAGTGATGCCCACAAAGAGGGTACCACCCTTGAGTGACAAGCGTGAGTAGTGATGAGCTCAGGCCAATGCGAGAAGCGTGGGCAAGACCGAACAAAGGCTGAGCTAGCCTCATACACTGACAGTTTCTTTGACCGAGCCAGTCAGGCTCCTCTGAGCCCTCTGCCCCTTCTGTCTCTGTCCTGTTAGATTCCAGTTTTAGCAAGAATCCCGCTAAGGCAGTTTAGCCAGGATCCCCCACCCCTCCACTGCTGGTCACCTTGCACGTCTGACCAAATCCTCACCCTCCTAGTGCAGCATCCCCCACGTTATCTGATCACCCTAGCCTGACTTCAGCAAGAATTCTGTTAGGTCTGTTAACAAAGAACTACCCTACCCTCTCATAAATTCTCCATCCATCCACCCCTCCCCCTACTCTGTTCCCTGGCTGTAAATTCCCACTTTTCCCTGTAATATTTGGGGGTGAGCCCAATCTCTCTCCCTTACTGCAAAGCTCCATTGTTATAGTCTTTACACCTATCATGACAGTCCTGAAGAAAGTCTACCTTACTGTGTTCACAAGTGTCAGAATAATATATATATATTTTTTCCTTTAACAATATGGAGCTCTAAGTCTTCCTGGACCTGGATTGTGAGAACAACTGGGGCTGGCATTTCAGGCTGGACGCTGGCCTCCCCCAAGAATCCCCAGGGACAGATGCTGTCTGCCTGGCCCAGAAGTAAAGGGCTGAAACCAGCTACAGAGTAGCCAGACATCAGGGAAGTCACCTGGAGAGGAAACAGAGTCTCTTCGCAGCAATGGTCACTCAAGTGGGCAATCAGAGCCTTTCCTTGGAGCAGCTGGTGGCTGCAGCCGGGAGGCGTGGAAAGAGCTAGTCCTGAGCACAGCTTGAATGGGCTCTCCAGACTGGGCATCAAAACACACCGAAAGCTGAAAGTCACACCATGGCCTGAACTTGAGCAGGGTGTGTGGGGCCCAGTTGCCCCTCCAGGGGAGACCAAATCTGAAGCTGGGGCGATCATATTCCTTATTCCCACCTGCCACTTTCCAATAAGCCTGAGTTTCCCACGGTGCCCTGGGGGGCTTCTGATGCATAATTGCAGACCCTGACTTAGGACTGTGTCCAGGGATACGCTGCTACCCTCGGCCCTCCCAGGCTCACCACTCGGACCTCAGGGTATGGATTGAAGAGATTCAGGAAACACTCTTGTAATTCCAACTGCTGTTTGAGGGCCCCTCTCCTGAGTATCAGGACTACACATTCCTCCAAGCTTTTTTTTTTTTTTTTAACTTTTTGGGCCCTGCAAAATAGACTGGCACAGGCCCCAGTGATTAGTACAGGTAGACAGGGAAAAGCCAGAGAAGGGGGAGGTTCATCAACCCTTTTCTCGGAGTCAACCCTTACTCAGTCCCAAAGCGTGGCTTCTCCCCAAACCTTACCCATACAGGAAAGCCTGGCCTCAGCTCTCCTAAATTCCAGGGGGACACAGAGGCAGCACCAGGAATGCACCTCTGACTAGGATCCCAAAGGCCCCACCACCACAGCTCACAGCCACTAAACACAGGCGGACAGAGCCCGAGAAGGGAGAGGCCGGTCCCTCCAGCTGTCCAGCTGATGGACACCAGGGCTCCAGGAACTTCTCTCTGGCTGTTGAGTGAGGGAGACAGAACAGACCTCCAGAAGCCTGCCGAGGCCCACCGTATCTCAGATTACCAGGCCTGCTGCCTCCTAAAAGAAAACCACAGCCCTGCCCAGCCCCGCCCAGCCCCCACCAGGCCCAAGAATGGAGGAAGTGGGGTTCCCAGAACCCGCAGCTGGTGAGCACTTTGCTGGGAGCCATCAGAGTCATGGCAGCAGTCCCAAAGCAGAGTATATCAGCCTAACTCAAGAGCTGCACATACTGCATCGCAAACCCCAAGTGTGTATGCTTCGCAGTAACTCCACCATGAACAGGGAGGGCAGATTCTTCTCGTTTTACAAATGAAAACACCAAGTTCAAGAAAGGGAGAAAGAAAATTCAAAGGCTTGTCTAGATCACTCAGCGACAAAGTAGGTACAGCTCAAAAGCTGGCCTCATCACTGTCCACTCTGTGTGACGGACAACATTCTTCACTGGTACATTCAACCAGCAAAGGCACTGTTTCCCACTGGCCAGGCCAGACCCTCTACTAGTCCAACACACCACTTTTCTGTCTGAACCAAAAAAAACACGCTGTTAAAGGCGAAAACAGATGTTGACACATTATGAATTACCCCCATTGCTATAATGAAGATAAGACAAACCAGGAATGCTGACATTCACTTAGACCAAAGACTTTCAAAAAACTGGTGTATGTAGTCCCCTGAGCACTCTGATGACCAGCCAAAATCGAGACCATTGCTGTAGATCACCATTACCTCTCCCTGTATTCCTGATAGGAAAACAGAAGCCCTGAAAAAGGAGGAAAGATGCCCAAAGATAGTGAGTTAACCACAAGCAGAAGAACCTGAGGTCTCACCACCTCCGCCAGGGTTTCCTGGCCTTGCTGGAAGTCACCAGGGACAAAGCAGGCGACAAAGCACAAAAGCAGGGTGCAAAGTGTAGCCAGCTCTTAGACACCCTGCAAGGGTGGCCCAGGTGGGAAAATGCAATTAACAAAGGGGTTCCACCCGCTTCACAGGCCAGAGAACCACCCCAACCCCACATCCAAGCCTGATCTCCATGTGGCTCCATCCTTCAGGTAACATCACCACTTTACCTTTCCACACCCCAAGGCCTGCAAGCTCAGCCTCGGAATCTCACTGGTGGAAGGGGAAGAGCAAAGCCTATGGGGTATTTCTGCCTGCTCCTGCTTCTAAGAAAGTTGGCTGCCCCTACTTGCCACATACAGAATATGAGGAAGACAAGAAATTCAAGGATTGACGTGTCAGGGCAGAGACAGGGAGCAGGAGCCTGCTTCCCATACCATGGGTAATACCATCCCTCCTTAAAGGCCACAGGACCCAGCAGCAGGAAACAGGGATCCTGGAACCCAGTTCACAGCCCCGAGCGCCAGGCGAGGAGATAAACAAGTGCTTAATGAGAATCCCTGGCTAGGGTCTCTGCACCAGTCCTTGGGCCCACGAATTGATGACTGAATAAATGAATAAGCAAAAGAAGAACTCAAGGAACTCAAAATACCTTGTCCAGGGTCAGAGGAACAAGTTGCTTCTGCAGACCACCTCTTACTATGCTAATAAGCATTTTTGTTCGCCATACCTCTGCCCTTCAAATGTGACACCTCAATTCATCTCTAACCTAAATGACATTTCTTTGACTAATTCATGATTGGTGTTCCTGGTGGCACAGAAACACACAACACTCAGATCTAGACCTTGGAAATAAGTTACAGGGACAGCACAGTGTTGGGCAGGTGGCAGACATCAGTGCTGTTTCCCAAATGTTTCCAGTCCTCTTTTGCTCCCCACCCTGCAGGGAAGTATGGCCATGTGACTGCTTTGGCTACTGAAACGCCACTTCTAGGTGGAAGCTTTAGGAGCCAGGGTGAGATTCACTGTGCTCCCTGTCTCCAGGTGCAAGTAACTAGGAGCGTTCCAATTAATCAGCATGGGTCCCATGATGAGAACAACATAAAGCAGATATGCGATGGATGTGGTGTGAGTAAGAAATAATCCTTCAATGCTTCAGGCCTCTGAGATTTGAGGATTGTTACCACGGCAAACCCTGATCTATCTAGACAGCTACAGACAATGACTCACTCCCCAGTGTTCTGTGCAAGGTAGTGCTGGTCTTCCCATTCCCTGGCCTTAGGGAGATAAAAGCTACACTGACAGTCAACCAGCAGAGGTTCAGAGACACCTGCTTTGTGCCCAGACAGATGAAATGCTTTCAGAAGCAGAGGATATGAGGGGACCTGCACTGAAGAATTTACTAGCTCCTCTGTGGGCCAGGCTCTTCAGTGTACTAATCAACTTGAATCACTTCTGAGAGGAGGCTTTATCTAATTTATCTAATTAGATATGAGAAAACCCAGTTCACATTCAGACCTCACTCGGTGACCTCTCTGGGCCATGGTTTCACCATCTGTAAAGTGGGACATTAACATTACCCACTGCACTGTGTTCTTTCAAGGATTAAATGAATACACACAAAGCTTCTTCAATAGTATGTGATATGTCTCAATAAACACTGTCTTAATAAACACAATTACTACACATTTAAACATTCCATGTAATTGCTATAAGCTTGTCCGTAACTCCTCCAGTTTTTAAATCTGGCAAAGGTTTCCCAGGACTGGCACAGTGGCACTTTGTAAGCATTGCCAAGCTGAATTCTGTCCCAGTAAAAATTGAAGTCAAATCCCTGAGCACAAGGTAACCCTAGCGTGGGGCCTCAGGAAATGCTTCCACAACCCAGAGCTTCTAGAACTCCCAGTTTCCTGGCCTCTCTGGAAACTTCACTGCCACCAGGACCCATGGGGCAGAGCTCCCTCCCCTCCCCCAGGGAGAATGCCTTCTGTCCTCCCACTCCCAAATGCAGGATGGGAGGGATGGGAGGCACCCTCACCCGGCCTCAGAGATTTGCACAGCTACCCAGCTGGCAAAGGATGGAACCTTCCTAAGCAGTCAACCCTTCCGCGGCCTTCCTTTCCCCGCCCTTTCTTGCTAGTTGTTGCTAAGTCACTTCAGTCATGTCCGACTCTGTGTGACCCCATAGACGGCAGCCCACCAGGCTCTCCCGTCCCTGGGATTCTCCAGGAGAGAACACTGGAGTGGGTTGCCATTTCCTTCTCCAAATTTCTTGCTAAAGGCAGCTACAAACCTCAGGATGCACCAGTGGGCTTGAACTCCAGTGCCTGAACAGTGCTGCTAAGCTGAGACTGAGTTCAGCTTAGTAAACACTACAGAGCATCTACTACATGTCCAGCCCAGGTTCTAAGACCGCATAGAACTGACAGCCAATCAGGGAGCTGTGAGCCTAGAACAGTGCTTGCAACAATGCCTGGCACCCCACAGATTCTCAACCACGCTTTGTTGAATGAACTGAAGACCATGTTTAGTGGTTCAAGCAGTGGAGTTCAGAGATGTGAGGATGCAGGAAGACAGAAGGGGAAATCCCTCTAGTAGCCTGGGCTTCCAAGGCCTGACCCCCAGACATCATGGATCCTCAAGATAAGACAAAGCTTGGAGATAGCAGAGGAGCTGGAAGGACATGTAGGGCCATCATGGAGGAGTATGAGTTTCATTCTGAGAGTGCTTGAAGGATCCCTGGAAACAAGGGCGCTCGGCCTTCCACAGGGCTTACTGAACGATAGAGGTGATGTAGGGGTGCTGGGGTGCTTTGATGACCGAGGCGCCAGCTTTCTCTTCACCACCAGGGAAGGGTGACCCAAGCACTCTGCAGGCACTAACTTCCTGTACCTTGAGGTCAAGGGGAAGGGGAAAGGTTACCCTGAAGGATTTAGCAAGCAGCTCCACCCACTTTTATCAACCAGAGGGCAACCCCCATCTCAGAAGTGGGGAAGAATCCTATGGAGCTGACTGTGGTTCAGAGAGCACAGCTGCACAGGCTCCAGTGCAATGCCCTGCACTCAGGGCCCAGGTTGACCTGATGCCCCTAGACCCCACCACCAGGGACAGCCTGCGAACTGGTACACTGCTGCCAGATCAAGCTGCCAGGCCAGCACCGGGGCCAGCCGCTTCCCCACGACTCCCAACAGCACGGACTGCTTCCAGCGAGAGACCAACTTCGTGTTCCCCTGGATTCGTGTCCCAGCGGTCCTGATGCACAAGTCCCTACACAAATACACACACACACCCTACCTACCAATACCATCACCCCTACCGGGCAGGAGCAGTGGCCCGGGACGAACGAACTCCACAGCCACAGACCCAACTCGACCGAAGTTCCAGTTATATCAGGAGTTGGTTTGCTCCCAAGCACAACTCCAAACGACCAACACAGAGAAGCAGGATCACCACCTACTCAAACTCCGACCGCCCCAAATCCGTGAAGGGCAGAATGGGACTTAGGGCCAGGGTGGGCGACTGGGAGCACACTTGGGGGTCAGGGGAGGGGACCGCCCTCCCCGGTCGGCGCCACCCTCCACCCTCTAGCCCGAGCTCCGGGCGGCCGAGGGTCTGTGGCGGAACCGAAAGGAGTGCCCATCCCAAGGCTCGAGGCTGGGGAGGGGAGCAGAGCCCACGACCACGGCGATCTGATCCCTCCCTCCCCGAGTGCTCCCACCCACGCCCGGCCCCAGCAGGCACCCGTCCGGGAATGCGGACAGGGCGAGGGCGACAGAACCCCGAGCGCCAGCTGGGTCGACCGCTGTGGCTCTCACTCCGCTCGGCGCCCGAGTTCGGCTCAGCGGGGTCCGGGCCAAGGCCTCAGCCCCTCGCGGGCTATCTGAGCAGACAAAGCCAGCGCTGGCCG
>NW_011494601.1:1760622-1803614 GCF_000754665.1 Bison bison bison
AGTCTGGGCGGGGCGGGAGGCGAAGGCGGCCCTGGTCGGCGCTCGCCGGGTGGGTTCGTGGCGCAGGCCTAGGCGGGACCCGCACCCCGCGTTTGGGGCCTCCGCAATATGCGGACGCCACGTCGGCGTTGTCACTGACCCAACCGGAACCCAGCCTTCTTGAGAGCGCGAGCTCTGGGGGCCACGTTTCGCGGCGGGGCACTACGAGGGTGACCGGGTAGAGAGGTGAGCGCAGGGTTAGAAAAATGGCTGAATTGAAGATACAGAAAGGCGTTCCTGCCCGGCCTCAGAGTCTGGGAGTGGGGGTAGGATTCCAACCTAGAATAGTAAATTAACGTTTATTCCTTTACACACCCACCGGCAGGTAAAGACTGGCTCCTGGTAGCTTTGGTGCTAAAAATACCAGGCTTTCTTTGGACCACCTGCCGAGATTTGTCCCTCACCTTCATCCTGAGAAGATGGCTGAGAGGGTTCTTGAGGGGAAAGGGGGGCTAGAGGTACAGCCTGTGGTAGACAGGTATTCACAGTGCCGACTGGGCTCTGGTGTTAAAAAGGCTGACCTCTGGGGTCTCAACCCACCTATCTGAAAAATGAGACCCAGGCACCGCCACTGAGCCTAGAACTCATTCAGTGGGGAAGAACTAGGCTATTCTGCTGGGCAGCAGGAAATTCGAATCTGTTAGAACTGGGCCGACAGACTGGTTGCTCCACCTTATGGTAAAAGCAACCAACAGGTTAAGTGCAATGTAAGGAGGAGATCTTGTAAAGGAACTGTTGGGTCCATTCTCAGTTTTTTCTTATTAAGGGGTATGCAGCCAGCCTCTGACACCCAGACAGCTCAGAGACCTTGGAGAACTGCCCATCCGTTCATCTAGAGGAGATAGTGGGTGTTTGATTGAGTGCCCGGCCCTGATTTGATGCTCAGGATACAGCCATAAACAAGACAGCGGAAGCCTCTTACTCCATAAAGCTGATTTTTGGTGATGGAGACATAATTGCAAGTTGAAGTAAATGCTGGGAGAAGAACAAGGGACTGGGTTAGAAGATAGGAGCCATTAATTCTTTAGGTGGAGCCAGCAGGAAAAATGTCTTTGAGGAGTTGATGTTGGAATTCAAGTCAAGAGAATGAGGAGACAGTGCTGGGAAAAGCCAGGGAGAGAAATTCTCCCAAATCAAGAACAGCTTGTGCCAAGGTCCTGAGAAAGGTAAGTTGTGAATGTGTCAAGGAGCTAGGAAGGAAAAAAAACAAAAATAATATGGCCAGAGTATGGAGCCTGGGAAAGAGAACCAGGATGATATGGGGAGGTGGGCGGACCATATGGGACCAAGACATGTAAGACTGTGTCTAGGTTTGGTTCGGTTCAGTTCAGGTGCCCAGTTGTGTCCAACTCTTTGCGACCCCATGAATCACAGCACGCTAGGCCTACCTGTCCATCACCAACTTCTGGAGCTTACTCAAACTCGTGTCCGTTAAGTCAGTGGTGCCATCCAGCCATCTCATCCTCTGTCGTCCCCTTCTCCTTCTGCCCCCAATCCCTCCCAGCATCAGGGTCTTTTCCAATGAGTCAACTCTTCGCATGAGGTGGCCAAAGTATTGGAGTTTCAGTTTCAGCATCAGTCCTTCCAATGAACACCCAGGACTGATCTCCTTTAGGACGGACTGGATCTCTTTGCAGTCCAAGGGACTCTCAAGAGTCTTCTCCAACACCACATTTCAAGAGCATCAATTTTTTGGTGCTCAGCCTTCTTCACAGTCCAACTCTCATATCCATACATGACCACTGGAAGAACCATAGCCTTGACTATACGGACTTTTGTTGGCAAAGTAATGTCTCTGCTTTTGAATATGCTATCTAGGTTGATCATAACTTTCCTTCCAAGGAGTAAACTTAGTCTTTTGATTTCATGGCTGCAGTCACCATCTGCAGTGATTTTGGAGCCCCCAAAAATAAAGTCTGACACTGTTTCCACTGTTTCCCCATCTATTTCCCACTGAAGTGATCGGACCAGATGCCATGATCTTAGTTTTCTGAATGGTGAGCTTTAAGCCAACTTTTTCACTCTCTTCTTTCACTTTCATCAAGAGGCTTTTTAGTTCCTCTTCACTTACTGCCATAAGGGTGGTGTCATCTGCATATCTGAGGTTATTGATATTTCTCCCGGCAGTCTTTAATCTCAGCTTGTACTTCTTCCAGTCCAGCGTTTCTCATGATGTGCTCTGTGTATAAGTAAAATAAGTAGGGTGACAATATACAGCCTTGACATACTCCTTTTTCTATTTGGAACCAGTCTGTTGTTCCATGTCCAGTTCTAACTGTTGCTTCCTGACCTGCATATAGGTTTCTCAAGAGGCAGGTCAGGTGGTCTGGTATTCCCATCTCTTTCAGAATTTTCCATAGTTTATTGTGATCCACACTGTCAAAGGCTTTGGCATAGTCAATAAAGCAGAAATAGATGTTTTTCTGGAACTCTCTTGCTTTTTTGATGATCCAGCAGATGTTGGCAATTTGATCTCTGGTTCCTTTGCCTTTTCTAAAACCAGCTTGAACATCTGGAAGTTCACGGTTCACGTATTGCTGAAGCCTGGCTTGGAGAATTTTGAGCATTACTTTGCTAGCATGTGAGATGAGTGTAATTGTGTGGTAGTTTGAGCATTCTTTGGCATTGCCTTTCTTTGGGATTGGAATGAAAACTCACCTTTTCCAGTCCTGTGGCCCCTGCTGAGTTTTCCAAATTTGCTGGCATATTGAATGCAGCACTTTCGCAGCATCATCTTTCAGGATTTGAAATAGCTCAACTGGAATTCCATCACCTCCACTAGCTTTGTTCATAGTGATGCTTTCTAAGGCCCACTTGACTTCACATTCCTGGATGTCTGGCTCTAGATGAGTGATCACACCATTGTGATTATCTGGGTCGTGAAGCTCCTTTTTATACAGTTCTTCTGTGTATTCTTGCCACCTCTTCTTAATATCTTCTGCTTCTGTTAGGTCCATACCTTTTCTGTCCTTTATTGAGCCCACCTTTGCATGAAATGTTACCTTGGTATCTCTCATTTTCTTGAAGAGATCTCTAGTCTTTCCCATTCTATTGTTTTCCTCTATTTCTTTGCATTGATAGCTGAGGAAGGCGTTCTTATCTCTCCTTGCTATTCTTTGGAACTCTGCATTCAGATGCTTATATCTTTCCTTTTCTCCTTTGCTTTTCACTTCTCTTCTATTCACAGCTATTTGTAAGACCTCCCCAGACAGCCATTTTGCTTTTCTGCATTTCTTTTCCATGGGGATGGTCTTGATCCCTGTTTCCTGTACAATGTAACGAACCTCTGTCCATAGTTCATCAGGCACTCTGTCTATCAGATCTAGTCCCTTAAATTTATTTCTCACTTCCACTGTATAATCATAAGGGATTTGATTTAGGTTGGAGACCTTTCATTAAAGCATTGAAGGGTTTTATGCAGAAGACTAATGTATCCTGATTTTCTACTGTGTGAAGAATAAATTGGGTGGGTGGCAGGCAAAAATGAAAGCAAGGCGACAGTTAGACTCTTATGGCAGCCCTGGCCCAAACTCATTGTGGTTTGGACCAAACTGATGGCCACACTAAGATCAGTAGTTGAAAGATGCTGTTTTGGACGTGGACATCCATAGGATGGATGTGGGGGAGGCAACGGAGAAACGAAAGATGACTTTCAAGTTTCTGGCTGGAGTAAGTGGGTGAACGGTGCCTCATTTATTGGTTAGGGTAGGCTGGAGGAAAGGGACTACAGCTCAGACAGGCACATCAAGAACCCTGTGTTTATGTTGAGTTCAAGATGCCCATCAGAGATCCAGTTCGATTGTCCAGTCACTACACACCCAGAAGAGAGGCGTGGGCTGGAGGTGAGGCTTTGAGAGACATCATTCTAAAGATGGTAAATGCCTTGGGATCTGAGGGAGTCACCCAGGCCAAAGAGGTAGATGTAGAAGGGGGGAGGGGGGTTCAAGAGAGACCCAGAGGAGTCAGAAGAGTCAGAGCAAGAAAGAAGACTGAAAAAGGCTTCTTTTTCAAAAGGCTGAGGAAGCGAAAGGAGAACCAGAGAGTGCTATATCCCAGAGACTGACAAAACAGTGTTTCCAGAAAAGAGTGGTCAGCTGTGTTAGATGCTGCTCACAAACCAGATAAGATGAAGAAAGGGAAGGAGCCTTTGATTCTGGCAACATGAAAGTCATTGGTGCGCATGATAAGGGCAGTGTTCCTAGAGTAGTGGGTGGCTGCCACGCGATGGTAGAGCGGTTGTGTTTGGACAGCTTCTCCAACAGGGAACACAGAACTGGGAGAGGTCTAGAAGGGATGCGGAAGGACAGGAGGCTTTGGCAGAGAATGCTGGATGACCCTAACAGCCATTCTCCCCTATTTCCTTTATTATAGACTTTCCAATTCTAGCTGGCCACATAGCTTCCTTGACTAAAACCAAGTTTCTAGGACTCCCTCAGGGCTCCGCATGATCACATGACTCAGTTCTAGCCAATAGGAAGTAAATGGAGGTGAGCATGTGCAACACCGGATAAGTAGCTGTAAAGGGAAGTGGTGTGCTGGCCTCAGCCATTGTTTTTTCCTGACCAATGGAATATGTAAAGATGTAGCTGCAGCTCAAGCAGGCTTATTCAATGCTGAAGTGGAAGCTGTGTGTTGAGGATGTTAGGGCAAGTTTTTGGGTTCCTGATGTTTAGGGATTTGCTGTATCTACTCTGGGCTACCTACTTCATCCTTTGTTTTCCAGTGCTTATAGCCATATCTAATTTTAATTTTGGTTAGGATATTTGGATTTTATTCAAATGTGGAAGGGAGTAGAACAAGCTTGCAGAGTGATAGGAATGACTCAGGAGAGATGGCAGGAGTGATGATTCGGAAGAAATAGAAGGAGATGGGATGTGGGCAGGAATGCTGCTGTCCCCTCTAGTAGAGGGGTGCCCCCACCATTATTAAGGGGGATGTGGAGGCAGACAAGATATTTCCAGTGAAGGCTGGGATTGGAAAGATGATCATCCACACCTGATGATTTCTGCTTAACCCTGGATGGTGAAGAATGTCGTGAGCCTAGAACAAGGAGGAGAGAGTAAAGCCAACTTTGTGAATCATGGACCCCATGATGTTAGTGGTCCTGCCAGCATGAGCAGCCTCAGAGAGACAGCTGCTTCCTGGCGCAGTTGGCCATACTGCTGCAGGACATGAAGGGGGTGAGGGAAGTGCCCTAAAGCCAGCAAGGCCGCCACCCCACCCCCACCAGGCCTCACTGAGAGTTACTGTGACACTCACCTGCCATTCCCAGCTGCCCTTTGAGACCCACCAAGCTTTACCTGACCCATTTTTACAATAATTTGTTGTGGCTTTCAGAGAGCATCAGGGACACTCAAAACAGAGCAGGCCCATTTTCTTTTCCTTTTTTAAAAACTAAAAGGAATCACAATGGTTATCATTTTGAAATGTACAGAAATATCAAATCACTATGTTGTGCACCGAGACTGACAGTGTTGTAGGTCAATTACATGCTTCAAAAGCAGACTCACTGGAGAAAGAGATCAAATCTGTGGTTACCAGAGGCGGGGCCTGGGCAGGAGGGGGATTGGATGAAGACTGTTGAAAGGGACAAGCTTCTAGTTGTGAGATACAGTACTAGGGATGTAATTAACACCGCTGTATGTTACATATGAAAGTCATTCAGAGAGGAAATCCTGAGTTCTCATCACGAGAAAAATTTATTTTGTTTCTCTTAATGTATGAGTTAATGGTTGCTCACTAAACTTATTGTGGTAATCATTTTATGATACTTGTAGATCAAATCATTTTACCATATACTTTGAACTTACACAGTGCCATAGGTCAGTTACATCTCAATAGCACTGAAAGAAGGAAAAAAAAGTACCATGTAACCTAAAGCGGAAGAATGGAGATATGGACAGTCCCAACTCATAAAAAGGCTGTATTTTAACGGTGATTTAGTTTCCGGGCTAGCCCCTAGAACTGTAATTGCCAAGAATATAACTGAATTATTGCACCTACTGCAAGCCTGAGGTATAGATTATCGGAACAGAAAATAGTACAAGGAGGGGTAAAAGAAAGAAGCTGAGAGTACTTTCTTCTCCTGGACCTGGAGTGGCTATAAAATTTAAATGGAGGAACTTGGCATTACCATCCTCTGACTTCCTCCTTTAACCCTCCCATCACCCCCCTCCCCCACTGCCCCACTCTGCCCCCCGCCCCGCCCCAGTCTGGTCCTTGTCCCAGGGCTGCTTTTGCTCACGCTGGGCTCCACTCTAGCACTTCTGTGTGTGTGTACAGGACAAGAGGTGGGGAATAAACAGAAACACCTTGAATATAAGAGGGATTTGGTGTCCAAGGGTTCCTAATTCTCAGCCTCTTGATCATGAGCAAAATATTTTACATCTCTGAGCCTTACTTATTTGTGAAGTCAAGATAGTAGAACCCACCTCACAAGCTTGTAGTAAGAATCAAATGAAATAACGTTTGTAAAACATCCTCTAAGCTAGAAGAAACTCTGTTTTCTTGGAAAGATGCCTTATTAGGGCCAGACGACCAAGGGTCCTCACTTTAGTCAGGATGTTTTGGTTGGAAGTGACAGAACCCTACCGAAACTAGCTTAGGCCAAAGGAAAGAAAATTATTAGAAGGATACTCAAGTCATTCACAAAATCAAAAAGAAGAACTTGAAACTCGATCGATTCTGGATACTAGGGGCTGATCCTGTGGGCTACACAGACCAGGAGCCCTTTTCTCTTTGTTTCTCCTAGTGCTCAGAGCTTGCCCCATGTTGGAAATGTGACTCCACATAACTCTACACTCTAGGAATCCCAAGGAAGGCCTTTAATTGGCCAAACTCTGGTCATGTGCCCACTCTTGAACCAATCACTGTGGCAAGGGAGAGAGGTTTCCCTAGTTCCACCAGGTATAGGTCAACATGTCCATCCCTGTGGTCAGTAGAGCAACATCTTTGCCAAAGAAGAGGTGGTGGGTGCAGGACCAGCCTAATTCTTGGCAGAGTTTTACAGTATATATATGCCTGGTATTCCTTAGGCCCTAAGCAGTCACTGAAAGGTTTTAGGCAAAATAGTAACATTATTACACTTGTGCTTTGAGAAGATCCCTAAGGCTGCAGAAGGATTGGAGGGAGCAAAATTTTAAAATAGTTACGAAGGAACCTGTACAGTGGTTCAGAAAATTGATAATGAGGAAATGGTAAGAGGTGAACAGATTGAAAATATATTTAGGAGGTAGAACTGAGGGGGAACTAATAGGATGGTGACTAATAGGAATTCTGGCTGCATGGACAGTGATGCTGTTTACTGAGACCAGGAATCCAAGTGACTCTGTGTGTATTTGGTGAGGGGGTCACAACTTGGACCTCTTCCCTTTGAGAGATTTCTGGATAGAGAAAAGAGGTCCAAATTGCTGTTTGAAGTTCAGGAGAAACACCTAAGCAACATTATATATTTGAGAACTGTATTAATCAGAACTTGTTTATGGTTCCTGTAACATCAACCCAACCACACTGCTTTAACTAAATGGTATTTATTGCTCTTTGTTGCTCTCTTTATTGAAAATTCTGACGTAACGCCAAGTTTGAAGGTAAGCAGAGCAAGACTGGTCATTCAGGGCCCAGGTCTGCCCTGTCAGTCTGCTCTGGCTCTCCTTACTGGGAAGCTTGCATCCTCAGAGTCAGCTGTGGGCATACAGTGGCTGCTGCAACTCCAGCTTCCCAACTGCGTTCCACATATGCAGGAGAAAGAGCAGAATGGATGAAGGAGCAGCACCTGTGTTAAGGAAAGCACCCCTCTCCCAGAAATCCCCACTGCCTGCTGCTTATGCCTCATTGGCCAAGTCTGGTCACATGGAAGTCCTTAGCTCCATGAGAGGCTGGGAAATGTAATTTAAAGAAATAAGTCCAAGCCTGTTTGACAGAAAGAAAAGGAGAATGATTCTTGAGAGAGCTGCACAGAGAAACTGATTAATAACTATAAAAGTAGAGGAAATTATCCTGGGACTGGGAGTTGAGAAGGGAGAGTAACTGAGGCCGAATCCCGATGAACGTGGGGCCAACCAGAAAGAGAAAAGAAGAGGGATTAATTAACCTGAGAAAGAGCATCAGCAAGGCAGGTGCAAAGCCAGAAAGGTAGTATGTATACAAGTCAAGGGAAATGAGGGTTTTAGGAAGGAAGGAGTGGCCCCCAGTTTCCAGTGTTGAAAGGAGGACTGCAAGACGAAGCTGAGGAGTAATGAGGATCGGCAGCTTCAGAGAGCTGGGTTAGTGGAATAATTGAGTCAAAAGTGGGCTGGAGACTAAATGAGGCTCAGAGTGAGATCGTTAGCTGGAAGATGATGGGGGTAAGAGGCTGAAGGAGAGGTTTGTTTGGATTTTTTATGAAGAGAGAGACTTGAAGACGTTTAAATGATGCAGGAAAGACAGTAGAAGAGGAGAGATCCAAGAGTCTGAAGGAAAAGAGATGATGCTTGCTGGAGAAGGTGGGAGGGACTGGGATTCAGGACAAGTGGGCAACCAAAAACTGAAGAGCCGAGCTGGATACAGATGTTTGTGGGTTTAGTGGGGGTCCCTGAGTGAAAGCAGGCTTTTTTTTTCCTTCTGAAAATAGGAGAAATAGGTCACCTGTTAAAAGAAAGTGGCTAAAAAAAAAAAAAGAAAGAAAGAAAGAAAGAAAGTGGCTGTTTGGTGGGATCCAGGGATTTTTAGAGAAACTTAGTAGAAAATGAGAGAAGCTTCTGAGGAAGGCAGGCAGGAAGGTTTGAGGATGGTGAACCAGAGTCAGAGTCACAGCTCAAATGAGACAGCCTTCATCAGTCCTCAGCGACTGGGGTGTGTCCCGGTGTAGAGAGCACAGACCGGAGAATTGATCAAAGTGTGGAGGGAGTTGCTGGAAAGGCATAATAGAAAACAATGGTACAGAGGGTTGAAGACAATTGAAGAGAAAGCACTGAAGTGTTGCATCATGAGCTGTGGGTGTTGGGGGAGAGAAGTGATAGCTGGAAGGGCCAGTAGACGGAGAGAAAGGAGAAGATGGGAGTGGAGCTGGAGGGCCCTCATTGACTACAAAAGACAGGAGTGGTTGCACGAGGCTAGGTCGGACAGAGGGATGTATCCACGGGTGGGAATGATTGAGCTGGAATGAAGGAATCAGTGACCCTTGGAGTGAGGAAGTCAGGGTCAAGTATGGCAGGACTCAGGTGAGCCGGGCGCTAACATCGTTCACCCTGAGCTGTCTTGAATTAAGGTTGCCTTTCTTGAAAAGATCAGAGAGCCGTGGAGAAAGGTAAAAAGAAAAGTAATTTGTTAGCCTGTCACCCAATGCCTACCCAAATATCTGTTTTAAAGAATTTGTAAATTTCCAAGGGCTTCTTGCTCCGATATGCAGCGGCCACCGCGGCTGTGAGTCTTCTGTCCTCAGAAGTATCCCTACCAGACCATAGAGATTTGTGATAGGATCCCATGTGTGAGCACAGGACACAGTGGAGCATACTTTAATGGTGGAGGCCAGGACTGTCATAGATGATGGTAATGGGGAGTCCTACCTATCTCTCCTTAGTTGTCCAACCTATAAACTGAGGGTGGGAGAGAGGGGACAGTTGTTTAGTAGGTAACCTCCCAGGGCCCTTCCAGCCTTGACTGCCTGTGAGTCAACCCTACTGTAATTTCTCCAAATGGGTGAAGACAGTTTTGCCAAAGCAGGAAGGTCCAGATGTTGCCAGTAAGACGTCAGAGGGAGGGTGCCAATCAGCGAGATTAAGAGTAAGGTCAACCCCAGCTTTGCCCCTGAAAGCTGTCTACTAGGGGAACTGTGGACTGTGTGCAAATGTGAAAATCACTTTACAGTGAAGAATTATTCCTTCTGAAATAATCTTATGTGAACTGACTTTGACAAAGCTATGCATTTGTAAAACAACATGGAAAGGTAGGCTCAGAGTGAGTCACTCACCCCATAAGACGTAGAACCAGAACTGTTGGCTTTATGTCCAGACCTTTGTGTCTCAATCTTCCACCCCAGACTGGAGAGTCATGATCACATGGATTTGGGGATTCACTGAGCCGCTGGGACCCCTATGCTCAGGCTCTGCCAGGAGGGACCCTTGATAGGAACCCCAGGGAGGGGGACAGAGAGGCACCTGCCCCAGCTGCCTGAAGCAGAGCAGAGCAGAGGTGGATGCTGTACACATCACAAGCGCTTCTGCCTGGATGCCTCACAGCTCTGGGGACTTTCCCCCAGTTCCGTGAGAGAAGCTGGCTGTCCCTGGGGAGCAGTGCGTGCTAGCTCCTGCGCGTGCACACACTGCCATCTAGGGGCAGCCAGCTGAACTGGCTTTATGGAACCACTGCTCTGTGTGTTGGGGCAGGAGAAAAGGGCTTTCGGTCTGGTCTGAGGCTGCTTCCTTCCTGGAGCACTAGTTCTCCTGGCTCCCCTCTCCTAGTTACCCACTCAGACAGGACTATGCGCCTCCTCCTCCGAGTATCCGAATCTCCCTTCCCTGTAAATGTTTCTTCTCTTCCCTGCTTCCACCGTCTCCACAGGCTCTCTGAGGTCTCTGTTGCTGATGTGACTTTAGATACCTTCCATGCACTGGCCACACTTCATGTTCATCACCAGACTTGCCCTGTCTCATGAGCCCCAGCCTCAGTCTAGAAGGAGAACTTGATTCCATGCTCCCCTTCCCCCAGGCCCTGAGAAGTTCATGTCCCTGAACTCTGCACAACTCCACAAGCCTGGTCCCCATAACCACATCTGAGCAGGTCCCCGTAACCACGGCTTTGACCACTGGCCTTCTTCACACTCGGTGATCCAGTCTGCCACCTCTAGTTCAGGGCTGGCTGCACAGCCTGCCCTTCAGGTCCCAGTGTTGGAATCCGTTGAATGGCTTCTGGCTGAAGGAAGCTGCCTCACCCAGAGTTCTTAGACCCAGAGCTTGCCAAATCCTCTTACCTCACTCTGGACAAGTGATGAGTGATCCTGGCTCTGGCCTCCCCATGGGGTCAGATGAAGCCAGAGTTCAGTTTCAGTTCAATTTCTCCCTCCACCCTGTCCTGCTTCCCTTACTTCCTGCACACAGGTCTCTGGATCAGCTTCTGTTTCCAGTGCACTTGACCACAGCACATATTATCACCTCAACTCAGAACATCTTCTGCCCATTCCCTTTGTATGAGAATACAGAAGGAAGAAACCAGCCAGCCCCACCGCTCAGCCAGGTCCTTCAGAAGAATGGGCCTGGATGTTCCCATGTCACCAGCTTCCAGAGTGTCACTCACACTCTGGCCCTAGTGTCTCCCTTTCTTTCTCCTGCTCCAGCTACTTCTGGCCAGTTGGTCCCCAGTTTCCTTGCGGGGGCTCTGCCTGCTGCCCTGTGAGTCTTCAGCCCTTGCCCTCTTCCTCTTTCAGAGAGGCACATTTGTGTACCCCAAGAGTGAGAAGCTGATTACCTTGGTTGACTGTCACCCTCTATATCACTTCTTGGACAAAACTTTTGTGCTAGCTTTGCAGGTTGGTCTGCCTTGCATACCTGACCAGTCCATGGGGCCCTAACTCAGAGTCCAGGACCCACCTCTTGTCCAGCCACTCTGTCCAGGACAGTTTGGGGTACAGAGCTCTGGTGAGGGGACTCCAGTGGAGCTGCTGCATGAAAGCCCCAGGAGAGGGCAGTGATGCATGGCAAATGAGTGCATAGTGCCTCTCTTGTCTGCTGCTAGGGCTGCTGACTCGAGATAATAAAGTTTGATCTACATATTAGCATTTGCAACCAGTTTGAGTATGAGTATGCAGATCCGGTTTTGTGATGATTATAGTCTTATTGGTCGATTTTTAAAGGTGTTTAAAACATTTATGAGACTGAATCATCAGAATTCGGAAGACTGTCATTGACTACACTTAACTTCAAATGTTCAGGGCAATCTACTTTGTTAAAATTATAAAAGGTCAATTTGTTAACTGTGGGGGTTTATTGTTTAGTCGCTAAGTCGTGTCCGGTTCTTTGCGACCCCATGGACTGCAGCATGCTAGGCTTCCCTGTCCTTCACTGCTCAAAAAAGTCCTTCACTACCTCCGGGATTTTGCTAAGTTTTGAACAAAATCCCGCAGGTAGTGAAGGACAGGGAAGCCTGGCATGGGGCAGTCCTTGTGGTTGCAAAGAGTCAGACATAGTATGTGAATATTTAAAGAAATGTTAACTGTTTCCGCTTTCCCATGTTGCATGTGAGACAAAGTGTGGAGCTGGCTGTGTTTCTCTGTGTACACAGAGTTCCTTGGGCATTAAAGAGTAAGCTGTGGGGAGCCCAAGGGGTGCTGAGAGTCAGTCCAGGGAGCAGGACACTCTCACTGTCTGTGCACCGGGGGTGAGAAGGTGTCTGTCCTGTGCTCTGCCCTGTGGCCCAGCTGGGGCCACTGAAGGGGGCTGACCCTGTGCTCTAGGGTAAGGGAGTCACTGCTGGTGGCCCCCCAGCCCTCACCCCACACAGGCCTGAAGTTGATTCAAGGTTCTTTTGAGTCATGAATGTTGGGGAAGAGATGAATGCCAGATAAGGGCAGCTGAGGCCCCTGCCTGGCAAACGTGTCAAAGGCTTCCTGCTTGAAAGGGCAAGCCGCACAGCCCACCCAAGGAGCTGGCTGTGTCTCTAGGCCCAGCTCCCCAGCCCCTCTGGCCCTCAGGGCCCTGGCCTCCTCCTCCTCTTGAGTATGGGCAGTGCCGGGATAAGGGCCTGGCAGCAGGCTAGTCTTCTCTCCCCCTATACAGGCACAATTAGAAAGAGCACAGGGAAGGCCCAATGCCGACTGGATCCACTGACAGGCAGAGCAACTCTCCCAAGGGCTTGTCTGAATTTGCATTCCTCTCCAGGCCTCCTCTCCCCATGCAGGCCCATTGGACTTACCCAGCCATACTGATTCTATACAATTTAATGTGCCCTGAGCTTCATGCCACATCTATAACCCTTTCGGAGGGGCTGAGGGTGAGGGTGCAAAAAACTTTTGGTCAGTAAATCAGATACAGAGGTTTACTAAGCAGATAGGATAATGCTATTTTTATTACTTCATTAAAAATATTTAATTAGTTAATACATTCACATGTATTAAAGTTCAAAAAGGCTTTGGAACGGACATTTTCTTCTCACCTGTGTCCCTAGCACCCTCTTCCTCAAAGCAAATACTGTTACTGTTCGTTTATTTTCCCGATAAGGGCAGCAGGCTAGTCTTCTCTCCCCCTAGACAGGCACAATCAGAAAGGGTACAGGGAAGGCCCTTATCAGGATGTTATGGAAGACGCTGTCGGTTGAATCCTCAAATCCATTCTGTTTTCTTTTTCTAGGGATAGAGTCATCAAAGTTTGGCAAGGTATAAACCCATCCATGAGAAAGACTACATTCTCCCAGCCACTGTTACAGTTAAGTACAAGCATACCTCATTTTATTGAGCTTTGCTTTGTTTATCTGTGTATGTGTGTTTACAAATTAAAGGTTTGTAGCAATGCTGCATCAAGCAAGTTTATAGGCGCCATTTTTTGTCAACAGTATTTGTTCACTTTGTGTCTCTGTGTCACATTTTTGGTAATTCTCATAATTTTTAAACTTTCATCATTCTTATTTTTGCTATGGTGATCTGTGATCAGTTATCTCTGATGCTACTACTATTGCATAAAGATTACTACTTGCAGAAGGCTCAGATGATAGCGTTTTTAGCAACAAACTTTTTAAATTAAGATATGTACATTATTTTCTTAGACATAATACTACTGCACACTTAACAAATTATAATACAGTGTAAACATTACTTTTATATGCACTGGGAAACCAAAAAAATTCATCTGACTGGCTTTTTTTTAAAATTTTCTATATTTACTTTTTTGCAGTAATCTGAAACTGAACCCATGAAATCTCCAAGGAATGCACGTGCAGCCCTTAATCCTGGCCAGTAGGATGTGAGCAAAAGTGATACATGCTTCTTCTAGGTCATACCTTAAGAGAAAGAAGTACGTTTAACCTTTGACAAAATTCAACATCCTTTCATGATAGGATTGAGTATGATTAAGTATGGAAGGATCTGTTCCATACCGACAGATTAAGTATGGAAGCATTATTCCTCAACCCACAGCTCACGTCATACTCAATGGTGTAAAGTTAAAAGCCTTTCCTCCTAGGATCAGAAATAAGACAAGGGTGCCCACTACCACCATTTCTATCCAACATAGGACTGGAAGTCTTAGTCAAATCAATTTGGCAAGAAAAAAATAAATAAATAAAAGGCATCTAGTCAGAATTTCATCAGAATGAAATCTGTTTACAGATCACATGATACAGATCACTCTGAAGGCCACCCTGAAACTGCTAAAACTCATAAATGAATTTAGTAAAGTTGCAGATATAAAACCAATATATAAAAATCAATTGTATTTCTATACACTAACAACAAGCTATCTAAAAGAGCAAGAAAGCAACCTAAGCTTTCTAAGTTAATAGATAGCTAAGCTAATAGACATCTATCACTGGAGAAGGAAATGGCAACCCAATCCACTATTCTTACCTGGAAAGTCCCATGGACAGACGTGCTTGGCAGGCTACAGTTCATGGGGTCACAAAGAGTCAGACACAACTGAGTGAGTGAGTGCACGGTAGACATCTGTAAGCACATTCCACACAGCAACTACAGAACACATTCTGCTCAAGTGCCTGGGAAACACTCTGGGCGCTTATTTGGCTGCTTCATGTCTTAGTTGCAGCACATGGCACGCAGGCTTAGTTTCTGTGTGGCATGTGGGATCTCAGTTCCCCAGCCAGGAATCAAACTCACATCCCCTGCACTGTAAGGTGGGTTCTTAACCACTGGACCAGGGAAGTCTCCCTATAAAACATTCTTAAGTATAGACCATATGTTAGGCAATCACATAAATCTTTAAAAAGTAAAATAATTGAAATCATACAAAAGCTTATTCTCTGATCACAATGGAATGAAATTAGAAATCATTAACAAAAGGAAATTTGAGGAATTCACAATTATGTGGATATTACGCTTCCCTGTTAGTTCAGACAATAAAGAATTTGCCTGCAATGCAGGAGACCTGGGTTCAGTCCCTGGGTTGGGAAGATCCCCTGGAGGGGAATGGCAACCCACTCTGGTATTCTTGCCTGGAAAATCCCATGAACAGAGGAGCCTGGTGGGTCTCATGGGTCCATGGGGTCTCAAAGAGTCAGACATGACTGACTGACTAGCACACAAACAACATACTCCTAAATAACTAAAAGGTCAAAGATGAAATCAAAAAGGATATTAGGAAATATTTTGAAATGAATGAAAACAAAAACACCGCATACCAAAGTTTATGCAACCAACACAGTGCTTAGATGGAAAATTATAGCTGTAAACATCTATATTTTAAAAAAAAGGAAGATCTCAAATCAATAACCTAACCTTGTACCTCAAGATACTAAAAAAGAAGAGCAAACTAAACCCAACACAAACAGAAGGAAGGAAATAATAGAGATTAGTGCCAAAATAAATGAAATAAAAATGTAGAAAAAATGTAAAGAGGAAATCAACAAAACCAAAAGCTGATTCTTTAAAAGGATCAACAAAATTGACAAATCTTTAGCTAGACTAGTAAAAAAAAAAACAAAACTCAGTTTATTAAAATCATTAATAAAAAGGGCCATTATTTTATTTTCAGAAATAAAAAAGATTATAGCAAAAAAGAAAGCAATCTCATTTACAATAGCATCCAAATAATTAAATAAACCAAGGAGGTAAAAGACTGGTACACTGAGAAGTATAAGACATTGATGAAAGAGCCTAAAGAGGATACAAGAAATAAAAAGGGAAGGAAAAGAAGAAGACACAAATAAATGGAAAGATATTCCATGTTCCTGGATTGGAAGAATTAATATTGTGAAAATATCCATTCTACCCAAAGGAATTTACAGACTCAGTGTAATCCCTATCAAATTTCTAATGGCATTTTTAGAATACCGTTTAGGGAAACCTATCGTAAAACCCTAAATAGCCAAAGAAATCCTAAAAAAGAACAAATCTAGAGGCATCACACTTTCTGATTTTGCACTATAGGGAACATTCCATGCAAAGATGGGCACAATTAAGGACAGAAATGGTATGGACCTAACAGAAGGAGAGATATTAAGAAGACATGGCAAGAATACACAGAAGATCTATACAAAAAAGATCTTCATGACCTAGATAACCACTATGGTGTGATCACTCACCTAGAGCCAGACATCCTAGAATGCGAAGTCAAGTGGGCCTTAGGAAGCATCACTACGAACAAAGCTAGTGGAGGTGAATTCCAGTTGAGCTATTTCAAATCCTAAAAGATGATGCCGTGAACATGCTGCACTCAATATGCCAGCAAATTTGGAAAACTCAGCAGTGACCACAGGACTGGAAAAGGCCGTTTTCATTCCTATCCCAAAGAAAGGCAATGCCAAAGAATGCTCAAACTACCACTCAGTTGCACTCATCTCACATGCTTGCAAAGTAATGCTCAAAATTCTCCAAGCCAGGCTTCAACAATATATGAACTTCCAGATGTTCAAGCTGGATTTAGAAAAGGCAGAGGAACCAGAGATCAAATTGCCAACATCCGTTGGATCATCGAAAAAGTGAGAGAGTTCCAGAAAAACATCTGCTTTATTGACTATGCCAAAGCCTTTGGCTGTGTGGATCACAACAAACTGTGGAAAATACTTCAAGAGATGGAAATACCAGACCACCTGACCTGCCTCCTGAGAAATCTATATGCAGGTCAAGAAGCAACAGTTAGATCTGGACTTGGAACAACAGATTTGTTCCAGATCGGGAAAGGAGTACGTCAAGGCTGTATATTGTCACTTGCTTATTTAACTTATATGCAGAGTACATCATGTGAAATGCCAGGCTACATGAAGCACAAGCTGGAATCAACATTACTGGGAGAAATATCAATAACCTCCGATATGCAGATGACACCACCCTTATGGCAGAAAGCGTAGAGGAACTAAAAAGCCTCTTGATGAAAATGAAAGAGGAGCGTGAAAAAGTTGGCTTAAAACTCAACATTCAGAAAACTAAGATCAAGGCATCTGGTCCCATCACTTCTTGGCAAATAGATGGCGATTTCCCTAATAGAAACAGTGAAAGACTTTATTTTCTGGGGCTCCAAAATCACTGCAGATGGTGACTGCAGCCATGAAATTAAAAGATGCTTGCTCCTTGGAAGAAAAACTACGACCAACCTAGATAGCATATTAAGCATCAGAGACTACTTTGCCAACAAAGGTCAGTCTAGTCAAAGCTTTGGTTTTTTCAGTAGTCATTTATGGATGCAAGAGTTGAACTATAAAGAAAGTTGAACGCCAAAGAATTGCTGCTTTTGAACTGTGGTGTTGGAGAAGACTCGAGAGTCCCTTGGACAGCAGGGAGATCCAACCAGTCAATCCTAAAGGAAATCAGTCCTGAATATTCATTGGAAGGACTGATGTTGAAGCTGAAGCTCCAATATTTTGGCCACCTGATGTGAAGAGCTGACTCATTGGAAAAGACCCTGATGCTGGGAAAGATTGAAGGCAGGAGGAGAAGGGGATGACAGAGGATGAGATGGTTGGATGTCATCACCAACTCAATGGACATGAGTTTGAGTAAGCTCCAGAAGTTGGTGATGGACAGGGAAGCCTGGCATGCTGCAGTCCATGGGCTCCCAAAGAATTGGACATGACTGAGTGACTGAACTGACGGACTGAATGTTTGTGGTGATCCACACAAAGGCTTTCGCATAGTCAATGAAAAGGAAATAGAGGTTTTTCTGGAATTCCCTTGCTTTCTCTATGATCCAATGGATGTTGGCAATTTGATCTCTAGTTCCTCTGCCTTTTCTAAACCTAGCTTGTACATCTGGAAGTCCTCAGTTTACGTATTGCTGAAGCCTAGCTTGAAGGATTTTGAGCATAAAATGAGTGCAATTGTACAATAGTTTGAACATTCTTTGGCACTGCCCTTCTTTGGGATCAGAATAAAAACTCACCTTTTCCAGTCCTGTGGCCATCAGCAAAAGGTTTTGTAGCCTCAGCTCTGGGGGCTTAATTCAGAGCTCTTTTGTCTTCTTCAAAATGTTGGTACTGACCTGTTTGGGATCCTATAACATCATATTTCTGTAACTCTGTTTTACCCCATAAAGTGAGGGGTAGGATCAAGATTTTAACTCATTGAGTCTATGGTAGGAGTATTTCAAGTAGGAAATGGAACCAGCGTGTCTTGCTGGATGTAGAGAGTAGTTTGAGGCATTATTTATTGGAAAGAAGCTCTGCCAGGAGAGGAGTTTCCAGGGACCTGGCCTCTGCCTCTGGCTACTCCGTGACCTCTCCCATTCTAAGTATGGCTGGGCCAGCCCTGAGCATGTACTTGTGTAATGAGAAGGTTCTCTCGCCAACTCTTTGGTTCCTCTGAATCAAGAGAGACAGGATAAGTGCTCATTTCTTTTTTTCTTTCCCAGGTTTTAAAATGAATTAATTTTCTAGTATCATTCAAAGACTTTTTAATTTTTTTTTTTTAGCGTTTAAAAATTTTTAAAGGATTGTTGTGAACTTATGAATTTAAACATATCTTATATGTTCTAATCCATCTTAACTAAAGATGCTCATGTTGTCCCATCTTTTGCAAGAAAGAACCCTTCACGGTAGATCTTGAGTCCCTTCTTTCTGCAAGCCTTCAGTGGTTTTGGAGCACTTGCTTGATAACTGATATGACAAGATATTCCAGGTGAGCTTGTACACATTCTTTGCCCTAAGCTTGTAATCAGCCATTTCTTTGATGTTGGAAGATGACAGTGTGGGCTTATCTGCCGGACAGAGGAGCCTGGTAGGCTGCAGTCCGTGGGGTCGCTAGGAGTCAGACACGACTGAGGGACTTCACTTTCACTTTTCACTTTCATGCATTGGAGAAAGTTTCTTGCCTGGAGAATCCCAGGGACGGAGGAGCCTGGTGGGCTGCCGTCTCTGGGGTCGAACAGAGTCGGACATGACTGAAGCAACCTAGCAGCAGCAGAAGAGTTTTTTCATGTTTCTGGACTGAACACCATACTAACTAGGGCATGGGTGTCTCTTATCTAGCTCTTAAACAGATGCTCTATTCAAGGCTTAAGATATAGATGAGGAACATTCCTTATACTTCTCTAACATACCACAGTTGTTTCTCAATTTAAGGCGGTGTTTTCCACCTTGACTGCACACTATAACCCCTAGGAAGCTTTTTAAAAAATACTGGATCCATCCTGGATGCACACCCAGAAATTCTGGTTTAACTGGAGTAGGATCTGGCCTGGGCATTAGTTGTAAAAGTGTGAAGCAACCAGATGGTGCACAGCCCTGGCTACACAGTTTATCATTCCATATGTGTTTTTACACTTTACTTCATATGTATGAAGCTTTAAACATTACTGTTGGTCAGTCTTAAAATTTTATGTAAATTGTGTGCTACTGAGTATAGCCTTGGGAAGCTTGGTTTTTACCTAAGATTGTTTTTATGCATCTCAGTTGATACTTAGACCCCTGGTTCATTCATCCCAACTATTGTGTTAACAGCTTATTAAAACCTTACTTCTACACCATCATTTTCTGCTCTCTTTTACTGCAAAATTCACGAGCAGTTAGTTGTTCAGGTCAAAGATCTTGGAGTCATTTTTGACTCCTCTTTTTTGTGTGTGTGTCCCAAATTTATTCATTTGGAAATCCCCTTAGCTCCATCTTCAATCTTCAAATACATCTGACAATTTCTCACCACCTCTACGGCTACCACCAGCTTCCAGCGATCATTATCTTTTGCTTGGATTATTGCAGTAGCATCCTAACTGGTCTCCATGGCTGATCTTCTATCATCGATCATCGAAAAGCAATCAGAATAATGTAAGTCAAATCATTCCTCTGCTCAAAACCCTCCAAAGGATTCCCATCTCTCAGTAAAATTCAGACGTTTTACCATGGTATGCCAGAACATGGTGTACATTTCCACCATCTATCTCACCACCTTCTCATCTTGTTACCAAGGCCAAGGTCATACTGCTTGCCTCATGCCAGGCCAATAAATCGAGAGAGGGATTGTTGGGGCAAGGAATAGCGACTTTATTTAGAAAGCCAGCAGACCGAGAAGATGGTGGACTAGTGTCCCGAAAACCATATTACCTGAGTTAGAATTTGGGGCCTCTGAAAGGAGAGGCAGGTGGCTGGTTGTTGCATACTTCTTGATGCAGGGATCCTTTATGACTGCCACTGTCCACATAGGTGTGGCTACAGTGTTCCTGTAAACCTCCAAGAAGACAGGTGCTATTTTCTGTTCTTCAACTTTTTAAAAGTCAGAGCCTTGAGACTGGACTGTTCTGTGTTTTTCAGGCTTTAGGCAACACTCGTTCACAAAGGCGCAGCGCCAGCGTGACTACGCACAGGCAAAGAGCTCAGGAGTTGGAGCTAAAGGAGTAGATCCAATGGGTCAGGGTTGTTTTTCTCTCTCAGACAGTCTCATCTACCTCTGCCCCCTCACTTATGTTGTTACAGCCACACTTGCTTTCTTTTTATTCCTTGACTATAACAATCCCATCCCCACCTTTGGGCCTTTGGATCTGCTGTTTCCTCATTGATGTGAGAAGGGTAATGCTTTTGAGAAATCAGTGTATTGAGAAAGAGAACGAAGAACCAGGTAAATAAAGTAGGCTCTCCCATTTTCCCATGCCTACGTACTTTCCCTCTGAGGTTCAGAGGCTTGATCCTATCTGAAATGACCTCTTTACTATCCTGTGCACCGACCCAGATCTTCTCCACCCTGAAGATTCAGCCCAGGCTTCCCCTACATCCATGTCCATGCCATCCCTGACCCTTGCCATCCGAAGACCATTTTACAAAAATCATCACAGACTACCAAAGGCAGTCTGGTTCTGGGTAAATTCTCTTTTAAGGTGTGAGCGCTGGTCTAGACTTGATGCTAAATTCTTTGAAGATGCTTCTCAACCTTAGTTGCATATTGGAGTCACCCAGGAGCTTTCAGAAATGTTTTATCTGTGTCCCACCCCCGAGATTCTGATTTAATGGGCCTGGGTGTGTGTCCAGGGCATCAGAATCTTTCCAACTTCCTCAGGTAATTCTATCGTGCCAACATTTTTAAGAACCATCAGCTTTCCTGCAAGGACTCTCTCTCTGCAGGTAGTTTAAATTATTATGGATTCTTGATTAGTTTATAAAATAAAGAAAAGGGAACATGCTACTGCTTGTCAAAGGCTGCTGAAGCTTCAAGCCCGAAGTACACAGATATTAACAGGTTTGCTCTGTAGGGTCGTTAGATTCTTGCTTCTCAAAGTGTGGTCCATGGGTCAGTAGAACATCATTACCAGGAGCCTGTTAGAGGTGTGAAAACTCAAGCCCCACCCCTCCTCCAGTCTTGAGAACTGTGTAACTTTCAGTACAAATGGTTTTGTCCAGCCCCCACAGTAGGAGACCTGAACAAAACTATGCTCCCTAGCATAGTTTTTAGCACTCAAGGTTTCTTGGGGAGATCCAGCCCCCTGAGTCCTTGCCTGGGGAAGCTCAAGGCTGTCAAAAGAATTTACCCATTGCTCCAGCCAAACATCTGACCATAGGCCTCTGACCTACATTTTCTTTTTTTAAGTTGATGTATATTTTATTTTTTTAAACTTTTTATTTTATATTGGAGTATAGCTGATTAACAACATTGTGATATTTTCAGGTGGATAGCAAACAGACTCCATTTTCTTCCTTTTGTTTTATTTTTACCTCCCTTTCCTTAGAGCATTTACTTTAAAAAAAAAGGAAAGAAAAAACCCCTCACAACTGTAAATGTTCTCTGTCCCTTTAAGATGTGTATGTTATCTCCTGAAACCCAGGAGTATCTTCCTTAAGGACCTGGGGGCATCCCTCTGAAAATGTCCTCAGCAAGACAGATAGGGCTCCATCTTCCAGTCTCTGTGGAAGGATGGAAACCTAACCTGCTGAATGAGCCAGTTAGCAGAGACAGCCTGATCACAGTGATCAGTGCCCCCCACCTGCCGTTTGTAATTTTCCACCACTTTGACTTTGTTCAAATCCCAGCTCATCTCCCCTCCCACTCCTTCATCTTCCCTTTAAAATTCCAGTCACCTTTGTGCACAGCCTGGCTGAATTCAGTTCTGCACTGAAGCCTCTGCCCTAACTGTAGGGGTTACCAAGTAAACTCCACCTACAGTGCCTTTAACTAGTGTTTGGCTTTTCTCTAACCTTATTCATTTAACAAGATCTTTAGGTGATTTGCATGTATATGAAAGTTGGAGAAGTACCGTTTCGTATTTATCATTCCCTCAATGACTTCTAATAAACAGCCCTCAGTGACAGATAGGAATTACTATGCCCATTCTACGACTGAGAGCCTAAGGTCAGAGCTTTGCTTAAAGTCACACGGTTAAACTAGAACTTGAGCTCACCTCATAACTCAGTCCAGTGCTCATTCCATAATGCCATGCTGATTGGGGAGAGAAGACACAACACATGCGAGGACCCAGGAGTGAAACAGCTGATGAAGAAGATCACAATAAGGTTGGTTCCTCTCCAGGCATCCATTTCAGCGACATCTTGCAGGCTCTGCTCTTCTTTGGTTGTATGAGAACTGTTTCAGAATCAAGTGTCTCCTAGGCACCAAAGAATTCTCATCTGGAAAATCCTATCATTACCTGGAGTCCCAGGGGTCACAGCTAGTAGGGGATGAGTCACTGTTGACCCTCTTCAAGTACTGAAGAGCGCTGCCTCCAAGAAGCCCAGCACCTCACGGGCTACTGCACACACCATACAGCCACCACATGAAGTCAGACCCAGTCCTGGTCTTAGTCCTGAACTAGCCACCCCTCCTCACTGTACGCTCAGTGCCGATATGCCTACCTTCCCAGCTTTATGTCCACCCTCCATCTTCATTTCTTGCTTTCCCGGATAAACACTGACTCCCTTCTTCCTGGCCGGTTTGGCCTCTTAGGTAAATTCAGTAGTTCCCCCTTATCCATGGTTTTGCTTTCCACCCTTTCAGCTGCCTGAAGTCAACTGCCCTCTGAAAATATTAAATGGAAAATTTCAGAAAAAAAAATTCTGAAGTTTTAAATTGGACACTGTTCTGAATAGCGTGATGAAATCTTGCTCTGCCCCGCTGCCCTGCGTGGCATGCACAAGCATCCACATCATCTGCTTCTGGCACCCAAACCCCAACACTGTCACGGCTCAGGGATCCAGGATCACCTGGAGCAGACAGATGATCCTTCTTCTTACTTACTGTCAGGTCAGCAGTCGCCTGACCCTACAATGCCTACGTCATTCACCTCATTTCATCTCAGCACATACCATCTCAGCATCACAAGGAGGATAAGTATAGTACATTAAGATACTTTGAGAGAGACCACAGTCACATAACTTTTATCAGAGTATAATTTTTCTATTTTATTATTGTTTTTAATCTCTTGTCTAATTTATACTTTATAATAGGTATGCATGTATAGGAAAAAACACGGTATACATAGGGTTCAGTGTCTTCCATGTTTTCAGGCAGCCAGAGGGGTTCTTGGAACATATACATGTAGAGGGGGACCACTGTACTCCTCTCCTCTGGACTCCCATCCCTGCCTTCCTACTCCTGGGCTGGTCTGGTGCCCTGAGCAGACTCTCTAGGGCAGAGTCCCCCTCAGGCTTTTGTGGGCATCATACTTACTCACACGACAAAATTTCAAACGTAACAAACTAATGAATTAAGTTACATTTCATCTTCTCTGTCCTTTTTTCCCTTCAGTTACCAAATTAGGCCAAAAGACCATCAATAAGAAAGCAACTACCAATTTTAAATGCCAAGTCATTTCTCTAGAAAAGACAGCAAAATCACTCACGTGAATGACAGGATGAACTTTTCTGGTCATTTGGAAATCTCCTAGATCATTAGAACGAGGGGAACTCCTTTACCAACCATACCCCATACACATGCAGAGCACTGATTTTTCACATTCAGTGTCTTTGACACCAATGATTTAATAAATTCAGCCATTATTGTAAATATTTTTATTGTTAGTTTTATCAGAAATGTGTATATATGGACAATTTTTGATGCTTAATTTTATTAGAACCAGAACCATGCTTTCTAGAAGATCATTCCTTCTAGAAAATCAAATTTCCAAGATTAGAATGGAAGACAATGAGAAAATAGATTTCACTTTATTATTTACCTTTATCAAGTCATCCAAAGCACATCAATTCTTTTATGTATTACTTTAACATTATAAAATAAATCATTCATTATTACTGTGAAAACATGAGCCAAAAACTTTGTATCTTTAATCAAGTCAATCATCAACTTTTCTAAGATTTTTAAAGACATGAAGATAAAAATCATTTCAAATAATAGCACTCAAACACCATGTACATTTGTGATGAAGTGTAACAGTCAACTTTAAGCCTCAGATTTTCCAGGTTTTAGCTGAAATAAGCCTTATTAGCTTCTTAGATTTTTATCAGTCTTGTTTGGGGGCTTATTAGACCTTATTTTGCCTTATGAGACCTACACAGAGTACAATATTAAAATATGTTAATGGTCTATACTGAGAATATGGCATAAATGGGTTTATAACTCCTTAGGGACAGCAGTGGAACCACAACACATCCTGCAAACACAGGTGAGAGCCCTAGTTATCCCTGAGCTGGGCAGTTTCACACAATCATTGTTTCTCTGAGGCCGAAGTCTGTGGTCTGATCTTCCTAGCAGCTTCCAGAACAGAAGTCAGGTTTACTTTGTCTCCAAATTCTTTTTCTCGGTGCTCGAGAAGAATGCCCTAAAAGGAAACAAGAGACTACATCAGTCCTTACTCTTGAGAAATTCATGAGACAGACTCTGAGTGCCAGCTGTCCATTAAGCCCTATGCTTGGGGCAGCAAGGCACAGAGATCCAAATCAGGATGGGCTCTGTCCTTGAGCAGTGCAGTCTTTTGGGGAAGGTGGATCAGGAAGTCTCCCTCAAAATAATCTGGACTCTACAGGCAGCACTTTGGGAGCAGGAAGTCAGGAGTGATTAATGTAACGGGCGATCAAGGAAGGCTTCACAGACAATACACCATGGACGGTGAAGGGAGAGGTGCAGAGAAAAGGACATTCCAGGCAGAAGAGAACAGGAGCTTGCTCAGAAAAGCCTGATGGTGTGGAAGTGGAACTCCGAGGTCAGGCCTTGATGGGCACCCAGTGACGACCTGAGAAGGGTGACCCTCTCTTCAGTTTACCTGCGAGCCTTGGTGCATTTAGTGAAGCATAATGCACTAAGACATGGTATGCCCCAAAGTACCCTGAAGTGGTAAAAAGACAAAATAATATGCTGGAGATCAGCACCAAGGAATCCTTGTTAGAGAGTTCTCCGACACATAATAAATTAAACTCAAATTGAATTTGAAAAGTAAACACTGTAAACATGTTCTTTTTACCATTATTCGTAAAGACTTAAAAAAAAAATAAAAAGTATCACCACCCTGTGGGAAGGGTGATCTCCTTCCACTACCGGGAAGGACAGCAGGAAATTAAATTATATTTACTTGCTCATCAGGGCAGTTTGCAGACATTAGAAACACTGAGGAAGAACATATGATGACATGAGGAAATGTTCATGATACACTGTTAAGTTAAAAGAGAGTATCTAATTTAGTAAGATATCATTTTCTAAAAAAAATAAAAGGCCCCTCAGCTCAGCTCTATTCTAACAAGTTGACTCTCTTAACTGAGCTCTCCCCACCTTCTCCATTTTCATATTTCCTACGTTGAAAGTGCATTATTTTAAAAGTAAGTATGCTTTAAAGATTATTACAAAGAAAATCCCTACTGAGTGGCACTTGGCACAGTGGAACTGCAAAAACTCTGCTCTCAAGAAACACAGAGGTGAGTCCTGAAGCTGGGCCAGCCTGGTCAACCTTCCACCAGGAAGGAAGAAGGCAGGAGCTCCAGGGGCACCAACAAAGTCAAGCAACACACCTGGCAACATCAGAGTGAGCAGCCGGGCTTAGGGAGCCTGTGAGCACCGGGTGAGTCACTGCCAGGCAAGAGGAGGCTGGCAGGGGAGCCGGGCCCTGCCCTGGGGGCTGAGAGAGGCAGGGATAGGAAGAGAAGGAATCCTAGGAGTCCAGAGTGGGGAGAGGCTGAAGGATCCTAAGGAAGTGGCCTGCCCAACTGCAAGGGTACCCGGAAGGGATCTCTGGGAACCATCTGCAAGAAGGAGCTATGGGCAAGGGAAGGGCGGCATCTCTGCAGCAGGAGAGAGTCACTTTCTCTCCTGCTGAGTTATTTCATAGGCCCATTCTCTTACATGTAGGTGGGAATAAAAATACTGACTACCCCAGACTGACTGCAGAGAAGACATGAGATCATGTAGATGAGCATCTGGCACAAGGCAGGTACTCACTGGCAGTCCCTGTCACTAAGACATGTTGATAAATTTACCAGAAAGTTAGCAAATAAGTTAATGTTATACCAGACACCAGATCATGCTAGATTCTCAGACAAGCAACTGCAGATACCCAAGGTTTAAAAGAAAAAGACTTGAAATACAGCTTAAAATTGAATGCTTTCTGGAGAAATATCGTCTGACATCCCTTATGTGGAATCTAAAAAGAAACAATACAAAGGAACTTACTTACCAAATAGAAAGAGACTCAAAGATTTAGAGAATGAATTTATAGTTGTGCGGGTGGGTGGAAGGGATAATTAGGGAGTTTGGGATCAACATGTACACACTGATATATTTAAAATGGATAACCAACAAGGACCTACTGTATAGCATATGGAACTCTGCTCAATGTTATGTGGTAGCCTGGATGGAAGGGGAGTTTGGGGGAGAATGTATATATGTGTATGTATAGCTGAATCCTTTTGCTGTTCACCTGAAACTATTAATATCACAACACTGTTTGTTCATGCTTTCAAACTGTGGTGTTGAAGAAGACTCTTGAGAGTTCCTTGCAATGCAAGGAGATCAAACCACTCAATCCTAAAGGAAATCAATCCTGAATATTCAATGGAAGGACTGATGCTGAAGCTGAAGCTCCAATACCTTGGCCACCTGATCCGAAGAGCCCACTCATTGGAAAAGACCCTGATGCTGGGAAAGATTGAAGGCAGGAGGAGAACAGGATGACAGAAGATGAGATGGTTGGATGGCATCACCGACTCAATGGACATGAGTTTAAGCAAGCTCTGGGAAATGGTGAAGGATAGAGAGGCCTGGTGTGCTGGAGTCCACGCGGTCACACAGAGTTGGACGATTGAGCGACTGAACAACAACTACTTGTTAATCAGCTACACCCCAATACAAAATAAAAAGTTCTTTTAAAAAAATTGAAGGCTTTCTGTTCCCACTAGCTTATTCTTCCCTGCCTGGTAAAAGTATGCAGTTAGCAGTGTCAGTAGGAATCTCCACCATGAAGACCAACCCTGTCTTTTTGGCTGTGCCACAAGGCTTGTGGGATTTTAAGTTCCCCAACTAGGGATTGAACCTGTTCCCCCTGCAGTGGAAGTACTGACTCCTAACCACTGGACTGCCAGGGAATTCCCAATCCTGTCTTTTTTACAGATGAGCCCAAGTATTAATGTCATGCCTAAAGCTGGCGAGACAGGCCTAGAGATTTAGAATTCAGACCTTGAGTCTCTGGGTCCTCCTGCCAGGCCCTTGAGCCGGCACCCACTGCACCCTGTCCTAGCTCTGTACCTGCCCGGCCTCTGCTGGCACTGCCCTGAGTCTGACATGGAACATCTACCCACCACCTCCTGGGCCCACAGAGTCCTCATCTCTCTACACCTTCTCCTCCTAGGCCCCTGTTTTGGATCCCCACGGCTGGGACCCAAGCCAGAGTGTACACAGAATTGTGCCCTGCCACCAGGACCCCCATGTGGAAAGCACCCCGCCCACCACAGCTCCCAGCTGCTCCCCCAGCTGCTCCCCCAGCGAGGTCTGTTTCCATTCCTTCTCGTCACTTTACTATCCGTCCTCAATGACAGGGAACACTGCAAGGGAGTAAATTTTTCACAGAATAAAGACTCTGCTTTTGTTCTAATGTGGAAAACAGAACTCGACATCAGAAAACCTGGGTCAGGCCCCCACAGTGCCACTGAGGAGCTGTCCTGGTTGGTGCGCTCACTCACCGCCCTCACAAGGTACTCCTGCAAGGCTCACACTATGCTGTGATGTTACTGTGACGGGGGAGGCGGCTCCTGCGTGAGGTGCCGAGAGAGCAGGAGGAGCCCGCTTCCCCATCCACATCATCCCTGGCTTTCTGGAAGGAAGGCTGGGAGACTCCGATTAGGGAAAATCACCCTCCCACCAACAGACTGGTGTCTTATGCTCACAGACCCCCAAGTGAATGCTAGGAATTTACCTGCTTTCCTGGTCCCATCACAAAGACTCCCCCAAGAATGAAGCCCTCGCCGTCCAGGTTTCCAGAAAAGCCTCCATTCCAGGCCCGGAAGAAGTTTTGCCAGACGCCCAGACGGACAAATCCCATGAACATCATCTTCCGTCTCTGTGGGCCATAGAACTTTTTCTGCAGGATTGAGGAAGATAGACCCCATGTGAGTAGCCCGTATGCCTGCCTTCCTGCCTTCTGCTGGTTCACATCTTCCACCCCTGACACACACACAGCTCCCGCCCAAGAGCGCTCTAAACTGCGCGGGACCAAACAGAACCCTGCAGCTTGCAACTCTTGCTATCTCTTGCTACAGACGTACAGGCTTCTTGGGCCTGACCAAGTGATAACAGTCCTACACTCTGCAGAGGCGAGTGTAGGGGAAAGAATAAGGGCACAGTGAATTACGGGACAGGCGTTGGTGCTGGGCACCCCCCTACAGGGCGGGGGACCCAGCTTAGCTATTTTCAAGGCTCCCATTCCTGGGTCACAAGTCAGGAAGGGCTCAAGTAAAATCTGAAAGACAGTTTTTAAGTTTTTTTTTTCACTCGTGCTCTGCTCAGAGGGCTGGGGGAAGCTGAAAGGGAAGCCAATTTCAGCTCCTGGCCAGACAGGCTGGGAGCCACCAAACTCTTCATGCATGAGCACCATCCCCAGCAGTCTGTGTCTGACTGGCTCACACCACACATACATTTTCATCCAGGAAGATTTCTCCTTTGAAATAAGGCTGGAAGTCCTTAACTTCATTCTTGATGTGCTCCTTTACCACTGCATAGAGGGGGACGCCCAGCTCGTCCAACTTGGGCTTCAGGGAGGACAAATCTGTAGCCTCCTGCAGAAAAATGGAAAGGTCAAGGGCATGAACTCCTGGGACTCTGTGGCCAGCCAACACCATCTCCTACAGGCCCAGAGTGTAGGAAAGACAAATGCACCAAATGCAGGAGAACAGACTCTCATGCCCACTGTACTCACATGATCAGCAAGACTGAAATCCCCGAGTTTCGGATCCAAGGCTGAGGGAGGCAGCGGAGTCACCACCTCCAGCCCTCAGCCATCCAGCAGGAATGCCAGTGGCTCCCCAAGAAGGAGGCAGGTGGGTCTAGTCTAAAAGTGTGGCCATGCTTCCCCAGGTGCCAAGGCTGCACCATAGGTGAGGCTGCCCACACCTGTACCAGTGACAATCCAGACACCTCATTTCAGTATGCAAAGCCCTGTGCTGAACATCAGGAACATGGGCATTGGAGCTGGTACAGGACAGAGTACAAGACTCACAGGCCTTGGATTGCCAAAGGAAGGTCAAGCATGGTGTTAACCCTAGGATAAGGTGAACTCTTACATGAAGAGAAACAGAGAATTAGACCAAAACAAAAAACCTGGAATAAATGACAGACTGCGCCAGTGCTGGTCCTGGCTGGAAATGCCCAGGTTCCCACTTGCTAGGATCCCTTCCTATGAACAGGTCCTCCAGTGCACTCACCTCCCGACAGAGGAAGCAGCCTGGCCTCCGCACAGCCATAATCACAGCTCCATTCTTCTCCCAGAGCGCCTTCGCTTTAAAAGTTACTGCATCTGAGGAGAAGAAAAGAGAATTCAGTATCATTTCCTCTTGGCTGCCCCCGACCTCTAAGCACCTCATAAACAGCACCAGGCCTAACAGAGGACCTGGAAAAGTACTTCACACATTGAGGAAAAAGTCAAACAGGAAACACAGACAGGCAATATTCATCTTTTGGAGGAAAATGAATCCAGTGGAAGAGCCCTACTCCCTAACCAGAAGCCCCCTCCCCCATAAAAATCTAGTTGTGAACTGCAATATCCCAAACTGGAATATTTCTGGAAAAGTAGTGTATTCCTTTGCTGGTCTCGGTGGACCTTATAACAGTGCTTTAGGGCTAACACATGGCCAAAACTTGAACAAGATCTTGCACTGGGCCAAGAAAATCCCAACTCTGAAGGAAGTATTTAAAGAAATCAACTGAACTTTTTTTTTTTCTAAATTTAACCTCAATATGTTAACTCCAGTGTTATCCACAGGAGAGGGTAGAAAATGCCCAAGAAGGAGATGCTTCAGGTAGCAGAGCAGTGCAGCTCAAGCCCGGCTCTGGTCAGCCTGAGTCGCATCTAGGTGTGAGCCCAGGCAGGCTATGTCTCCTCCCTGAACCTTCCTTTCCCTATCTGTAAATGCAGACGCCTAGCAGCTCCACTTTGGGCCACAAGGAGTATTAAAACATGGATATAAAAGAGCTCACTGCAGCATCTCGTAATAGAGTCAGTGAGGGCTGAGTAAGCACTATCCCTTATTATTTCAGTGAGGAATCCATGTGCCTGTGAAATGTTACCTAGGAAAATAAAGGTGGGAGAGGGTTGAAATCAAATCATACGGGGAAATTCTGGGTTGAACATAGTGAAACAGAGCTCTCTGTCTCCATGGCTTCTTAGTCCCTTACCAAGGGAAGCTACATCATAAATCTGCAATCACAGTTCCTGCCTTCCCTTCACAAGCTTCCTCACTTACTGAACAGAAATGATGGTCTCCTTTTGAGGGGTCAACTTGGAGACCACCCAGTCAGTGAGCCCCAACTTGCACCTAATTCTCATGCCCACTGAACCCACAGTATGGGTACGACTGAAACCCCCTGAGCTTCAGGTCCAAGGCCAAGAGCACAGGAAGGCAGCTGAGTCATCACATGTGGCTCTCAGCCATCCAGCAGGGACTCCAGTGGGCTCCCCAGGAAGGACACAGGCGGGTCTATTCTAAAAATGTGACTGTGCTTCCTCGGGTACCCTGGCTGTACCAGAGGTGAGGCTGCCCACATCTGTACCAGTGAAAATTCAGACACCTCATCTCAGTAAGCAAAGCCCTGCGCTCGCATCAGGAACATGGAACTGGACACCCAATATTTCTCAAACTTATTTGACTCAGGAGCTCCTGTTTTTGAAGATCCATGCCTGTGAGCATGCTAAGTCACTTCAGTCGTGTCTGACTCTTTGCAACCCTATGGACTGTGGCCCACCAGGCTCCTCTGTCCATGGGATTCTCCAGGCAAGAATGCTGGAGTGGGCTGTCATGCCCTCCTCCAGTGGATCTTCCTGACCCAGGGATCAAACCCACGTCTCTTGTCTCCTGCATTAGCAGGCGGGTTCTTTACCACTAGCACCACCTGGGAAGGCCCAGGCGCCTTGAATCCCTCAGGACACACTCCACACTCTGGAAGGCGTGGCTGAGTTGGCCATGGTGCACTGTTACTAAATATTACGGAACAATTATCATTACATTTAGAGAGACAACATGAGAAAATGAATAATGCTTTTGATAAGAAAAAGCTATACTGTAAAAGAAATCATGTACACTCAGATCACAAATACATATTACAACATGTACACCTGGAAAAGAATGTTCAAAAATTAAAAAGATTATTGTGTTAGGGTAATGGTAATTTAAAATTTAAATTATCAGTAATTTAAAAAGTGTTATTAAATTTTTTCTAATGTTACACTGCCTTCCCAGTGAAAACAAAAAGAAGGAACTACTTCAGAGAGAAAAAAAATAAGTAGGCCTGCATCCCAGTGCCCTGGAAAAGTACTGACACCGGTGGGGTCACCACTTACCCTTCTCCAGTGTTTTCAGGTCTATGTCCTCCAGATACTCCAATGCTGCTTTCTCGGGCTTGGCCAGAAACATGTCTGTGTTGGCCAGGAGCAGTGCCAAGGCAGCGACTCCTATGGCCCCCGCACCAATGGACCACATTCCCATGCCGAAGAAACTGGGATCCTGGAGGAAAGACATTTCTGGGGATTGAGAGGAAGGAAGAAGATGTTACTGCTCCCACAGGACAGCTGTAATCTGATCTCTGGGACAGGGCTCTGGCTGGACAGCTAATCAGGGTGCCAGAGGCCAAGGGAGGGGGAGCTGCAGCATCAGAGATAGGACTGGACAAGGGATGCTATCAAGGGATCTGCCACCATAGGAGCCTGGGGGGTTATGACGGACATATGGAGGTTAATGACCCAAGGAGCTCACTTCCAGGTCAGGAGCCAGGCAAGAGAGTGACAGCCTCTCTTGCTGCTCCCTCTCCCATGCCCAAAGCTGTCACCTCCTGGTCTGATGGTGTTCCTCCAGGCTGCAACCCCCAGCACTTCCCTCCCTCCTCCTCAATGCCTGTCCATGCCTTCAGTCCAGGAGTCACAGCTCCCACCTCCCTGGGGAGGGAGCAGCTTCTTGTGTAATTAGATTACTCAGAGTGCCGATCCCCTTCTTGTTACCCTACCCTTCCTCCTCACTGTGAACCCCTCAGGCACAGAGAGACCAGTCCTCCTATTTCATCCAGCCCCCAACAGTGCCCAGCAGGACCTCACTCGAGGCAGACAGGCAACCTGAGTACATTTCTCCCAATTGAGAAGACTTTTATTTTCTGATCATTATACAAATAAAACAGGCTCGAAGTGAAAACAAGCAAATAACAAAAAAGGAGCATTACATAAAACCATAGTTGACAACGCAAATGTCCTCTAAATATCTACCCTTACTATATAGTTTAATAGAGATGGCTACTATTAATCTGACATTTCCCCCTGTGAACAGAACTACACAGATGTCTGCTGAAGGAACAGGGTCACAGTCTGAGAGAGTAGGCATTGTGTAAGAAAAGAGCATGGTGCTGGGGTGGTGGGGGGGGGAGTCTGTTTCAGAGGGCTGGGCAACAGATGTCTGTGTCAGGCAGGGGGCTCACCGGTTGAAATGGAGGCGCAGGCAGGTCCTGTGGAATCTAGCCTCATCCTCAGCTCGTGCTCAGGGGCTGCACTAGGGCTTCCTCTAGTTGGGAAGCCTTGTGCTTCTGGGTGCAAGCTCCTCGAAGCAACCCACCTCTGTAAGAGTGGCAGATACCCTATCCAGCCTTCTTTTCCTGACAACCACGTACAGTTTCTGTCTTTCCATTTGGCCCACTAGCCATCCTAGGATCTGACTTACACTGGAGCCTTCCTCCCTAAGTACTAGCATGACTCTATTTGCTAGGATCACTGGGACCGTCCTGGGGTGTGTATCTATGTGTCTGTGTCTCTGTGACCCACCTGACCTCATCCCACCTAACCAAAGACTTGACTCCCCCCGCGAGACTCTACTCAGGAGAGGACTTCTCCAAAGGTTTAAGCAAAGGCCCAGAAATTCGCACGTCATAGCCAAAGGAGGGGGCTGGGAGGGGTCCACTGCCAAGAGGTGAGGTTGGGAGTAACTTGGTGGTGATGGTTTTGGGCAGAAAAGGTAAGCCAGACTAGTGTTTAGGTCAGCCTGAGAAGTTTAGACTTGAGTTCAGACATAAAAGGGGACTTCCAGGCAGTGGGTGTGGGGTGTGAACTGGGAATAACCAATGAAAATAGCCTTTAAGAAAGAGGAATCTGGCATCTGTACCAGAGGGAAGAGGAAAAAGAAGGGGAGGCTGTATGTGTCTATTTGTGTGTGTGTTGGGGGAGGGACCAAGTGAACTGGGAGAGAAGCACGTCGTATAACCTCAAAATGTGCTCTCATGGGCTGGCAGCATTGGCACCAGGGAGAACTGCAGAATTTCCAGTCTTACCTCAGAACTAAGGAATCACAACCTGCATCTTCATCAGATGTGGCAGACAATTCACAGGCATATTGGAGTGTGAGACGCATTGTCTTAGAACAAAGAATTCCGGTTTCGTGCTTGGCTGGACATAAGCCACAGAATCAAGTGCAGCTATGAAGGCAGGCTGGCCTTGGACAGCTGGGCCTTCCTCAAAGGCCAGCTTCAGTTGCCACAGTGACAATGAGAGTCAAAAGCCAGGACATGTCTCCACGCCTCTGCCCGGAACGTCCTGCCTCATTCATTCTGTTCTTTTAAGACCCAAACACCTCTTCCAGAGGTCTTCCTGGATGCTCCGCTTATCCCCACTTTCCCTCTAGAGGGGATTATTCTCCCCAGCCTGCGTCCACATTGCACCATGGTCCTTCTGATGTGTTCACCACACTCATTTGAACCCGATTTCAAGTTGTCTCTCTTTTGACTCTGTTCCTCAATTCATCTCTGAATTCCCGGTGGACAGCACAGGGCCTGTTTGTGGTCCACAGTGGGTTTTTCATAAATGTGTGCTGAAATGAATTTGACAAGACTGAGTGATGGAAATGGTGATTTATGGACGACCAAAGCACTTGGGCCAAGCAGGAAAGAACATTCCACAGGCCGACTTCCAATTTGTTTTTTTATGTGGCAAAGTTATACATTATTGGATTATGGTTCATAGAACAATCAGGAGGAAAACCACAGCTCTCACCTGCCTGCTATAAACAGGAGATTCTCCAGAGCGGGGTGCAATTTCTGTACCTTGACGTATTTCCAAAGCCTCCCTGGACTCCTGATAAGTGTGTGTGATTCAGATCCACAGGCTACGGTCTCTGATCACAGATTCGATACCATTTCTGCGTCAGCTCACAAAGGCCAGCTTATACCTACCCTTCCAAAGGACTCGCTTCAATTCCTGGGACACATCATTAAGTTTTAGGAAGTCCGGGGACCCTCGCAGTCAGCTCTGCATCCTTCTAACACACCACTGCTGTTCCTGGAGACAAACAGGCTCCATCTCTCCACTGCCCATCCATCATCATTGAGCCTGTTTGCTCCTGAGTACAAGGGAATCAGGCTCAAATAGACTCAACATTTATTTCCAAACATTTATTCAGCACTGATCTGTTTAATAAGTGGCAATTTGGGAATTTTAACTAAATGATAAACAGTCCTCTAGGAGCTACAGGCCTAGTACACTGGTAACAGGGTGGAAAGGTGAGGGGGAAAAAGAAAGGTGAGACACCACACCGCAGGCACGGTATCAACACTGCGCTGGGGCAGTGCAGGGGTGAAAACGCTTCTGTCTGGTCTGGGGAGCCACAGAAGCACCTAGAAGGAAGTGGCTTTGGAGAGACTCAGAGAGCAGGATGGAAGAGCTAGGCCAGGCTGGGGTTCAATAAGCCTGGGAAACAGCAGACTGGCTGGGTGTGAATGTCCTACAGGCCCCTGACTCTCTACCTCCAGTTCATGAGCTGGAACACAAGACAGGGGCTTCAGAACTCCCAGGAGCTTTGTTCAGCACCCCATCCGCACCTCTAGCTGTGATCCAGAAGGCGTGAGCACAGTCATCCCTTTGGGGAGCTCCGCCCTCAACCCCAGGCCCCGAAGCACTAAGATGTGAGAGTGTTATCAGCACCAGAGGGGAGAGGCAGGCCTCTCTGGGAACATATGCTCCCAGTGGGCCTCGAGCAGCTGGCCCTTCTGCCAGAGGGAAGTAGAGTGTATAGATCCACCTCCCAGCCAAGCCCCACTAAGTTGCAAAACAATTCCCAACCCAACAAGCCTTGGGGCATGTGCCATGAAACCTGAATCACAGCTATTTCCACTCACAAAAGGAAGCCTGGAGGTAGAGGGAAGCTTAATATCTGCATGAAACAATGCCGAATCATGTGAACCTCTAAGGCTACTAACTAGAGAGAGAGGGTGGCCAGTACAGCAGCACTTACTTTGCTAAGTCTCTTCAGTTCGTGTCCGACTCTGTGTGACCCCACAGATGGCAGCCCACCAGGCTCCCCCGTCCCTGGGATTCTCCAGGCAAGAACACTGGAGTAGGTTGCCATTTTCTTCTCCAATGCATGAAAGTGAAAGGTGAAAGTGAAGTCGCTCAGTCGTGTCTGACTCTTAGCGACCCCATGGACTGCAGCCTACCAGGCTCCTCCATCCATGGGATTTTCCAGGCAAGAGTACTGGAGTGGGGTGCCATTGCCTTCTCCAAGCACTTACTTAGTACCATCCAAAATGAGTGCCTCAATTTCACTCTCTCTCCAGTCTTATCACGCACATAGCCTCCCGTTGCGCAGCTGACAACAGTTAAGTTTAGAGAAGTTCAGTACCTCCTTCTAGTCACAGAGCTAGCAGGCAGCAGTACTGTCTCCTGGATCCAGACCACTAAGACCCTGAATCTTTCTACTACACAGGCCTCTCAAAGCATTCACTGGTGGGGTTTCTGGAGGTCAAGGGGCCTGGTGTCTTTTGTCTTAGAATTTTAAAAGATCAACTTATTTTTTCATTCATCACATACAGTCAAACCACATGTTGAAAGGAAATTCACCATGTGACAGAGGTCTCTTCTCTTTCCTCCCCTCTCTATCCCCCTTCTGTTAAGGAAAGGGTCAGTGCTTCTCTGAAAGATAGTAGTGAGGCTGTTTACAGAAGAGCCGATCCTCACCTGACACCACCACAGTATTCGGTTGCCCACTGTGGGACTTATCTGATCCGGGCTCTCCCACAGAAGAAGGTGAAGCCTGATAAGACCACAAACAACAGCTGGGGCGGCTCAGAGTGGCAGCGCCGGGCTGGGATGAGCATGGGGGCAGGAGACACAGCTGGGCTCCTGAGGCCCTGCTGGCTTGATCCCTCCCCCAGCCTCCTTTCCCTCAACTCCAAAATGAGGGGGTTGGACAAGGTGAATGGCAAAGCTTCCAAAGCACCCAGTGACATCACAAGATTCTTTCAGGAACAGCTCACTTTGGAGCCTGTGCATTCTGGGTTCCTGATCATGACCCTACCTCCACCCCCCTCCAGTCTCAAGTTCAGAGTATTTCTTCCCCGGTACCCAGAGCTTCACAAGGCACCTGCCCTTGACCACATATGGTCCCGTATACCCAACCTTTCAAACCTGGGAACCAGGCACTCACCATCCCCCATGCACAGAGTACACACCCCGGGTCCTGCTGACCGGCTAGGAGTAGGCAAGGAGCAGGTGGCAGGGGAAGGCTGGAGGCTGGGCTCTCGAGTCCCGCCTTTGGCCCTAAGCTCACTCACTCCATAGGCAGGACCAGGCCACCCACAAACCGTGGGGCACCTTCAGCTGCCAATAGTCAATCTCCAAAAAACATCAATATGGACAGCTGCCAAGACCCCCTAGTCCTTCAAAACACTGAGCAAATGTTGAGTCATTTGCAGTCATGCAGATTATAACATTTATCAAGTGCCAACAGACTCCCTCTCTGCTTTCTGGAGCAGGCTAATGAAGCAAAGTCCTTAACGCAGACCTTAACACAGTCCTGGGGTCACAGTAACTGAAATAAAAGGAGCTGTCCCTTTCTCCATGGCTGCTTGTGTAACAGACAAACAAGCCTGACTCCACGCTGGCTCTATTCCTTTAGCTCTAACCCTCGTGCTTTGTGCTTAGTCAGCTGGTACTTACTGCACCTTTGTGAAAGAACATTGCCTAGAACCTGAAATATACATGAAAGGTGTTCTCAAGGCTTTGATCTTTAAAAAGTTGCACAACAGAAAATAACAATTGTCTTGTTGATGGTTTAAAGGAACACTGTGACCAGACCTACTCTGACAGCTGCAAGAACAAAGAATATCTGCATCAAGAAATTTGCAACAATCAGCCATGTCCCCTCCCCTTTCCATATAAACGAAGGCTGAATTCTAACTCAGGTAACATGATTCTTTGCGACACCAGTCCACTGTCTTCTTGGCCTAGTGGCTTTCTGAATAAAATCGCTATTCTTTCCCCTGACACCCTGTCTCTCGATTTACTGGCCTGTTGTGCGGTGAGCAGTGCAAGTTAGGCAGACAGCCTCCTTGCCCCATCCTCCACCCCACACCACTGAGGCCACTTACCACTGTCTCTTCTTCCCCTCCCTCTGCCCCCCCTTCTCTTCCTGCCACTTCGAGACACCTCGAAACCCACACTCTGTGCCTCAGTGACCTCACCTATGGCCGGTGCTTCACCCACCACCTTGGGATTGACTTCTATGTTCCATGTGCTGCTCTGGACTTGAAGTTTCCACTCGAGAGTTCTATAGTTTATCTCTGTGACCAAAAGCTGACATCCACTAAAGTCAGTTTCTCTTCCAGAGTTCCTTTTCCCCAGCTCAGTGAATGACACAAGCATGGAGCCAACTGTGCAAGCCAGAAACTGAGAAGTGCATTTTCTTCTTCATTCTCCCTCATCACCCACACAAAATCAGTCAGGAAGTTCTGTCCATCCTATGCAATGGGTTCAGTACCCGCCCTCTTCTCACCTTCACTGCTGCTGTCCAGAGTGAAGCCCTTGTTACTTTGCACCTGGCCTCAGTAACTACAGATCTGAGGTTGGCTGGCTCCAAGCCCTCTTCTGCTTATTCTCCGTGCTGTAGGCAGATCAACTGTTACACTCCCCAGCCGGATTGCATCCTTCCCTTGCCTTCAGATTATCACTGTAAACAAACTGTGCAACCCACCACCAGGGCCCTTCACAGTTCAGCTTCAGGCCACCATTCTTGCCTCACTCCCAGCCATTTCAGCACCCTCCTTGGTCACTCAATGTGCAAGGACTATAACATGTCATGTCAGGCCTCCGCACTGCAGCTCGTGTTGTTTCCGTTATCCAGAATGCCCTCCCCACCCAGGCCAACTAGGTAAAGGCACGGCACAGGTTAACACTCTCTCCCCGGAGCCTTTCCTCAAAGTCCTGACAACTGACTGCTCCCTCACCTCTGGTCAGACTGCATGCATGTGTGCAAACACACACATAACTTTTGCACATTGCACAAGCAGATGGACTTAAGTGTATTTAGTTATTTACATGTCTATCTACACAATATGGTGGATCAATCTGAGGGTAGGAGCTGCCATCTTTATCCATTCCTGCAAATTCAGCAGGAATCTATTTAACATAAATCCTGTCAATTGCTAGGCATTAAATGTCTGGATGCAATGATCTCAATTTTACCCTTTCAACTCCACAGTGAGGCAGAGTTGGAACTACTTTGTAGCTTGTTTGACCTTAAAGAAAATACCTGAGCCTGGGGCTTAGGTGACCTTAGGTGGGTTCCTAGCTCCTCTGCTCATTGGTAGGGTGATCTGACGCAAGCTCTGAAGACGCTCTGGGCCTGGGTCTCCTCATCCATACACAGGAGGGAACTGACAAATTTATGAGGTTGTCTCAGCTCTGCCATCCAAAGACTCTGAACTACTGCACGACTGCACCTCCAGGGTTCTGACATCCAGAAAGTTATGGGGACACGTGCCACTACTGCTCCCCTGCTGGGTGTGTGCAGCCTCACCCTCGGCTTCCCCAGGCCTCATTCTGCCTGTTCAAGGAGCTGCCTCTGGGCAAGAACTGATAAAAGTCTTACTAAAACAAGGTATCAGCACTGGGTGGGTTAATTCATGCCCGAAACAAGTAGAGACAGCATCATATTCCAAACATTAAGGGTACACCTGCCCAACCAAGCCCCACCCAGGGAATCTTCCCTACTCAGAATGAGCTGTCTTGAGGCAGAGACAGGGCAGGAGGAAGAAAGGGGTCCTCAGGAAGACAGAAGAAACTAGGAGGCTGGAAAGCATGCTTCATCTTCTTTTCTTTGCTCTCGCTAATGCACGTTCCTTCAGAGTTCTAGTTCAGCCCCCCTTTCACGAAGTGAAAGAAGAAATTAAGGCCCAGAGATGGAACCAGCTAGTCCCAGGTCACTTCTGGGGAAGACTGGTTAGTGACTACGCTGGGTCTCAGGGCTCCCAACTCCCAGTTCATGGCTATTTAGCCTGCACTGGACACACCTGCAGAGGCTGCAACAGTGTGGGGCTCAGGAAAGGGGCCCAGAGATCCTCAAGTAGGCTCACTGGTCTGAAGAAGGCTGAAAGCAAAACTGCTCCTGAACAGAGCCTGGGAAATCATGTGGCTAGAGAGAGCACTAATCTCTCCCAAGTCCAGTGCTTTGCAAGCAGTTTATAATTCGAAGTCAAATGTTTTCTTGAGAGTCACATTGCCCATTCTTGGTTGAGAAGCCATTCTGTACCTCTCCTCCCCACGGTCACAAGGTCGTCTCAATTCTGGATGATAAAAAGATAGCCTCGAAAATGACAATTTAGCAGCCTGGTGTCATGGCACCTACGGCCCCAGGAGCAATAGGGGACGCACTCCCACCCACCCTTGTCATCAACCACCAGGAACTAGCCAGGTGCAAGGAGCTCTCACCTACTTGCCTCAGTCTCCAACTTCCTGCTCTGCTCCTTGGGATGACTGTCTCCCAGATGCCAGATTCAAAGTTCTGATCAGATGCTGAATGCAGAACAAGAGGACATCTCAGTTACTGGGAAACTTGCCAGTGTAAGGAATGTGAGGACTGGGAGACATCTTTTCCTCTCATCAGTATCCTGAGGCTTCTCCCACCCGCTGCCCTGCAAAACCCCTGGCCATTCTGCCGTCTGCTTGCATAGCCTCCAGTCTGGGCTCAGTTATATGGGTGTGGATGGGAAAGCAAGCTCAATCTATGAAAGACACTGGGCTTCAGGACAAAAATCCTATTTCTTCCTCTTTGATTCTGAGAGTTCACCTTGTCCCTCTGAACCTCAGCGCTCCTTTAAAATAAGGGCACTTTCAGGAAGAAAATATGAGAAGAGCAATGAGGAATGAACTGCAAAGCAGCACTGTTCTCTTCTTTGCAGGACTCCGCTTCACTCATTCTCTTATAAGGGCAGGAGATGTGAAGCAGAACAGACACCAAACACTGAACAGCTGCTCCAGCTGTGTCACTGCAGGCCTGCCTCCTGGGCATAAGTTCTGGGTCTTGAGGGAACCTGGCTTCTACAGCCCGCCAGCACCAGAAAAGGCAAAGGGCCCTGCCCAGCTGTAATCTCCCTGGGCCAGAGGCTACTGAGTTCAGGGGTGAGGCTGGTTCCCTCCAGAGAGTTCTTGCCACACACGCCTCAGCAGAGGGACATTTGGAGTGTTTCTGCTCAACATTTCACAAAAAGGCAAGTACCCAGCTGGCAGGAGAGCTGCCTTATTTCTGGGATACTAACAGATCCTGGGGCTTCAAGCCCCAGAATTCCAGTCCTCACCAGACTTTCCTAGCACTCTTTAAGTGACAGGAGCAGATTAAGTAAGAAGTGTCTTCATTCACCTCAGGAATACTGCATAAGATCTCAAATAAATGGCATGCCTTTATAAAGAACGGCAAGATAAGAAGGTTCACACCAAGGATAACTCAAACCTAATTCAAATTGCTGCAAGCTGTAAGAAGCTGGACAAGGCTCTGCATTAGTAAAACAGGAATGATTACCAAATTACAAAAGGTAACCTACAGAGTTGTAGAACTGAAGGATTAAATGCATACATGGTGCTTTGTAAGCTACCTTACAAAGAGTGACAGAATGTGAGGTGTAATTCTTACTCATTTCTAGATTAGTCAGTGGTTGCCCCTAAAATGTTGTCTATACATGAAGATGGAGGATTCCTAATGGCTGGATACGTTCCAAGGAGACAGAGTTTCTCATCTGCCCGACTGAGCCGAAACAGGAGCATCCGAGACTTCCCAAGCTGGCTCCCGGACAAGGCTTAGCTAAATAAATCCGAAGTAATTATTTTCTGTTTTTAATCATCTGCCAAGTTCAAAGGAAAATACATTTAAAAAAAAAAACTAAACGGAGGGGTAGGGAGCTGGGCTGTGGAAACAGCCTCGTGTGTAAACAAAAAGAAGCCCAGAGTCAGCTGGGGCTGAAGCCCAAGCTGGCTTCTGGCCTCTCTGGGGGTGCTGTCTCCCCACGACCCTGGCCAGGCTGGGCCTTAACCACCTTCTCCAACTGCTTCAGCTCTGATCCCTACAACAACTTCGAGGTGCGACTGTCTGATCATCAGTGCCTTGATTTTTCATTCCCACACTTCAGCACAGTGTTTTAAAATCCGTACGGTTGGGCTCTTTTCAGTTGCCTTTGTAGGAGGGAGGCAAAACAGGTGCCTCTGAGATTATGAAAAAAGCGAGAAATCGCTACCTCATAAAACACAGAGCCCCGCATGACCAGGTTCTCGGCCTCTACCTGCACATTGCCAGCTGGTCCGCCCGCCACCCCCTGGGAAACAACCCCAGGCTTATCCCGGCTCGGCCCCACAGGACAGACGAGCCAGGACAAGAGTCCGTTTCTCAGTTCTTTGTCCTAATAATCTAGGCAGGCCTGTGCAATCAGCCTCTCTCAAAGCCTGGGGGCGGTGAAAAGGGTGATTTTTGGCCGAACGGATCAACGCCGGTCCCGAAACCTGGTTTTCTGACCGCAAACGCTGGCTTTTTCGCGGAGCGCGGGGCACTGGGGTGGGAGGGGCGTCGTCCTCCGCGGGAGTGGGGGCCGCCTCGGGCTCAGCAGGTGCGGCCGCAGCCGGCCGGCTCGGAAGCAGCTTCCCGCGGGCCCCGAAGCTGATCGCCGGGCGGACCTAACGAGTCCGGCATCCAGCTAACCTGCCCGCGCCAACCGGCCTCGCTCGCCCCGTCCTACCTCAGTTTCCTCACTTGCCTTCGCGGACGTCACGAGCCTCGCGGACCCCCAGCGCACCGCGCGTACGACTCTCGCTCCCCGGCCTCCCGCCTCCTCTAGCGTAGGATGCCGGGTGGGTTGACTGATAAACCCTCCCCGGCCCAAGGGGTCGCAGGGGTGGCCCCCGCGCCTGCGCAGGTTCGCGCCTGCGCCGCCGCGCGGGCCACGCCCAAGTGACCCGCCCCGCCCACCGCGGCTCGGT
>NW_011494601.1:1803714-1808029 GCF_000754665.1 Bison bison bison
CTGTGGCGCTGTCTCTCACTCCGAACGCGCGTCTAACCCTGTGTGGCTTTCGAGACCCGCTATCCTCCGGCCCCTCGTTCTCGCAGCTGCAGCTTAGCTCAGTCCTTCGCTAGCGGTGACCCTAGACTCCTGACTCATTTGTCAGGAGCGCCTTCTGGAGCAAAAGGAGGCTCTCGTGCCCTATTTGGATGTGGAAGCCCTGTAGCCCGAGGACAGCCCCTTTCAGTCAGTTCAGTCGCTCAGTCGTGTCCGACTTTTTGCGACCCCATGGGCTGCAGCACGCCAGGCTTCCCTGTCCATCGCCAACTCCCGGAGTTTACTCAAACTCATGTCCGTAGAGTCTATGATGCTATCCAACCATCTCATCCTCTGTCTTCCCCTCTCCTCCTGCCTTCAATCTTTCCCAGCATCAGGGTCTTTTCCAATGAATCAGTTCTTTGCATCAAGTGGCCAAAGTATTAGAGTTTCAGTCCTCACCGTTTTTGAGCAGTTAATTTTTCAAGGCTTTTCTGTCTTTGGGGGGTTTTTGTTTTGTATAGGGAGCGAGAAGCTTTAGGTCGGACGCATTGTGGTGAGTGTCCCTTCAAGCTTTAGGAGCAAATTCACAATTGCAAGCCTCTGACCCCCATCCCGCAACCTCATTCACCTTCAGAGTGCTGTCTGTTGGGTAGAGGGTGGTGAGTGGCAGCCTGGAGCGCTGGCTCCTGGGATGTTGCCAGACTTCACAGATTCTGAAGTCAGGGTCTAGTCTGACCCAAATGGTTCTTCCATACATTCGTTTACTTGTTATGTGTTAAATGTTCACACTATTTTATAAAAGTCAGCGATTGAGAGAACGCCTTTTCAGAGATAGGAAGAACTGATCAACACTTAAAATATCACTGGGACAACTGATCAGTCACAGGTAGCGTGCAATGAAACAGCATAGCAGGGCTGACACACTCACTGTATTTTGCCCCCTGAGTTCACCTGGCACTGCCTACTGATGTGCAAAGTCCAGAGGTCTGGTTCACCTTCCCAACCCTCCCAATTCAGACTCCAAGTATCTTGTAAATTTATGGGCCATTTAAGTCTACGGTCCCCAACCTTTTGGCACCAGAGACTTTCATGGAAGACAATTTTTCCACAGATGTGGGGATGGGGTGGTGGTGGTTTCAGGATGATTCAAACACATTACTTTTATTGTGCACTTTATTTCTATTATTGAAGGAAATGGCAACCCACTCCAGTATTCTTGTCTGGAAAATCCCATAGACGGAGGAGCCTGGCAGGCTACAGTCCATGGATTTGCAAAGAGTCAGACAGGACTGAGCAACTTCACTTATTTCTATTATTATTATATCAGTCCCACCTCAGATCATCGGATTCTGGAGGATGGAGATCCTTGCTTTAAGAGACCTGTCCTTTAGCAGATGGTGAATTCCTTTTCTTCATCGTTAGGAGCCCAGAGCCTGGCCCAAGGCCAGCACAGAGGTATAGATGGGAAGTGTTGTAAAAGAGAAGGTGTTTCTAGGCTGGAGGTGAGAGCGATCTGTGGGTGATCTTGCAGATTTCTTGCAGAAGTAGGTATTTGAAGGCCTGAAAATATTTGATATAATTTGGTTCAGTGTAAGTGTAGTCATAAGAAGACAGTTTACCCCAGAGGGCCTTTCTCACTCCTGTTAATAAATACCTTCTTACCGCATGAAGGGGAGAGGGAAAAGGCTTATTCTAGCCATCCTGAAATAGGATATTTAGTCAACAGGGAGAAAGGTTGCAGGGAAGAAGAGCCACTTAGAACAAAACAGGAAACCATTTCCCTGTATGGGTCCCTGGAGACTGACCATTAATGACAGAACCATCCAGGGGTTGTGGGTTTCAGAATCCTAAGGTGGAAGGCTCCCTGAGGCTGCAGCTCTGGATAATTACCAAATGCAAAAAGCCAGGATTATATTTACATTTTTGTAGCATTCCAAAGCTCTGGATTTCAAAAGTCAAGCTAGATCTGATAACTAATTAGCACACTCCTCACACTCCCAACTGGTCCAAGAAGGCACAGGCTGAACTCATTAAAAAGTGGTCATCAGACCAGAAGAATAAGTTATGAGCAAGTAGGCACAGGAAAACTCACAAAACTCAAGGATTAAAAACACCAATACCAATCTGCCAAGCTTTAAAGAGAAAAGTAGTTCTGGTGTCCTGAAGACCATGAAATAACCTAGACTTTGAATTTAGGGGAGTAGAACTGAGGGTTGACTAGGGGCTTTGTGACAACTTAGCTGTGTTACCCTCTCGATAGGGGCAGGGAAACTGTTCCATCCTTCACAAATCCCCTGGGGCAGGCAGAAAACATTGCTAACAGGAGGCAGAGATTTGTAAGTAAAAATTTGTGATTCTTTCAGTGTCACAGCTGCCTGTAGACTGACCTATCTTCATCTGTTCACTCAGCAGTAATCCAGGCCAACAGCATAACATGATTCTTGAAGTTGGTGGTCCTGCCAAGTGTCTGGCTCATTGGGAACAGTTCTGGAAGCAGCTAGCATCAACATGAAAGTAAAGTAAAAATAGGTGCTTGATTTCATCTTCTCAGGCCAGGTTCTCATTCTGTGGATGCGTAAAAGTCAAATCAAGATCTGGAAACATGTATGAAGCACAGAAACAGATGTGCGTGGATCAGCTCCAGCTATCTTTCTACTTGCCAATATCTCCAAATTCCACTCTTCCTTATTTTTTAAAAAGTATTATAAAGATGCTCTCCCTCCACAGTGTGCCTCACAGCAAAACCTCTCTGGAGCCCTCAGTAGACAATACCTGGTTCACCAGATGGATCAATGACTAACCCAGAGCTGGATGGTATGCTTGATCATTCGGTCCCTCGGTTGACACAGCAGGGCTGCCTTGAGTGTCCTCACTTATTATATTTGCTCCATCCACATTTATTCGATTAGAGAGCTTTAGTTCTAAAGCTTGCTTCTAAAGCGAGTAACAGAGACCAAACACGTGCTGCCCCGAGGTGCTCCTGTGGTTCAATATAGTCATCAAGTATCCAGGTCCTTTTGCTTCTTTGCTCTGTTAGCCATGTGTTGGTTCATGTTAAGTCTGTTTCCTCTTATGGTCAAAGGATGCTTTCCAAGACCCAGCATGGGGAGGGGCCAGTTAGACTAAGAAGGGAACAAAGTCAAGAGCCTCACTCTGATTGGCCAGTTATGGTAGACAGACTATTTCTGTGCTCTGATTGGTCTAAGCCTGGGCTAGTGTCTATCTCATACATCACTGCATGCACAATTTAAAGGATAAATAGAAGTGAAATTAATGTGTTAAGGTATTCCTAAAACATCTTTACATCAAAAGTTTAACTCTTCTGCATTTTTAGACTCAGAATCGTTGATGTCTGCATTTGTCACAGAGACGGGAATGCCAAACCACTTCAGTATTCTTGCCTTGAGAACCTCATGAACAGTATGAAAAGGCAAACTGATAGGACACGGAAAGATGAACTCCTCAGGTCGGTAGGTGCCCAATATGTTACTGGAGATCAGTGGAGAAATAACCCCAGAAAGAATGAAGGGATGGAGCCAAAGCAAAAACAACACCCGGTTGTGGATGTGACTGGTGATAGAAGCAAGGTCCGATGCTGTAAAGAGCAATATTGCATAGGAACCTGGAATGTCAGGTCTATGAATCAAGGTAAATTGGAAATGGTCAAACAGGAGATAGCAAGAGTGAACATCGACATTCTAGGAATCAGCAAACTAAGATGGACTGGAATGGGTGAATTTAACTCAGATGACCATTATATCTACTACTGTGGTCAGGAATCCCTTAGAAGAAATGGAGTAGCTCTCATAGTCAACAAAAGAGTCCAAAACGCAGTACTTGGATGCAATCTCAAAAACAACAGAATGATCTCTGTTTGTTTCCAAGGCAAACCATTCAATATCACAGTAATCCAAGTTTATGTCCCAACCAGTAATGCTGAAGAAGTTGAAGTTGAACAGTTGCATGCTGAAGACATACAAGACCTTTTAGAACACCCAAAAAAGATGTCCTTTTCATTATAGGGGACTAGAATGCAAAAGTAGGAAGTCAAGAAACACCTGGAGTAACAGGCAAATTTGGCCTTGGAGTACAGAATGAAGCAGGGCAAAGGCTAATAGAGTTATGCCAAGAGAACTCACTGGTCATAGCAAACACTCTCTTCCAACAACACAAAAGGAGACTCTACACATGGACACCACCAGATGGTCAACACTGAAATCAGATTGATTATATTCTTTGCAGCCAAAGATGGAGAAGCTCTATACAGTCAACAAAAACAAGACCAGGAGCTGACTGT
>NW_011494601.1:1808129-1808781 GCF_000754665.1 Bison bison bison
GTGGGGAAAACATAAACCATTCAGGTATGACCTAAATCAAATCCCTTATGATTATACAGTGGAAGTGAGAAATAGATTTAAGGGACTAGATCTGATAAACAGACGGAGGTTTATGACATTGTACAGGAGATAGGAATCAAGACCATCCCTAAGAAAAAGAAATGCAAAAAAACAAAGTGGCTGTCTGGGGAGGCCTTACAAATAGCTGTGAAAAGAAGAGAAGCAAAAAGCAAAGGAGAAAAGGAAAGATATATCTCTTTGAATGCAGAGTTCCAAAGAATAGCAAGGAGAGATAAGAAAGCCTTCCTCAGCTATCAATGCAAAGAAATAGAGGAAAACAATAGAATGGGAAAGACTAGAGATCTCTTCAAGAAAATGAGAGATATGAAGGGAACATTTCATGCAAAGATGGGCTCAATAAAGGACAGAAATGGTATGGACCTAACAGAAGCAGAAGATATTAAGAAGAGGTGGCAAGAATACACAGAAGAACTGTACAAAAAAGATCTTCATGACCCAGATAATCACCATGGTGTGATCAGTCACACTCAACTAGAGCCAGACATCCTAGAATATGAAGTCAAGTGGGCCTTAGGAAGCATCACTACAAACAAAGCTAGTGGAGGTGATGGAATTCCAGTTGAGCTATTTC
>NW_011494601.1:1809212-1810429 GCF_000754665.1 Bison bison bison
GCTAGCAAAGTAATGCTCAAAATTCTCCAAGCCAGGCTTCAGCAATATGTGAACTGTGAACTTCCAGATGTTCAAGCTGGTTTTAGAAAAGGCAGAGGAACCAGAGATCAAATTGCCAACATCTGCTGGATCATGGAAAAAGCAAGAGAGTTCCAAAAAACATCTATTTCTGCTTTATTGACTATGCCAAAGCCTTTAACAGTGTGGATCACAATAAACGGTGGAAAATTCTGAAAGAGATGGGCATACCAGATCACCTGACCTGCCTCTTGAGAAATCTGTATTCAGGTCAGGAAGCAACAGTTAGGACTTGACATGAAACAACAGACTGGTTCCAAATAGGAAAAGGAGTACGTCAAGGCTGTATATTGTCACCTGCTTATTTAACTTATATGCAGAGTACATCATGAGAAACGCTGGGCTGGAGGAAGCACAAGCTGGAATCAAGATTGCCGGGAGAAATATCAATAAGCTCAGACATGCAGATGACACCACACTTATGGCAGAAAGTGAAGAAGAATTAAAGAGCCTCTTGATGAAAGTGAAAGAGGAGAGTGAAAAAGTTGGCTTAAAGTTCAACATTCGGAAAACTAAGACCATGGCATTCGGTCCTATCACTTCATGGAAAACAGATGGGGAAACAGTGGAAAGAGTGGTTGACTTTATTTTTCTGGGCTCCAAAATCACTGCAGATTTTGACTGCAGCCATGAAATTAAAAGACACTTGCTCCTTGGAAGGAAAGTTATGACCAATCTAGACAACATATTAAAAAGCAGAGACATTACTTTGTCAACAAAGTTCTGCCTAATCAAGGCTATGGTTTTTCCACTGGTCATGTATGGATGTGAGAGTTGGACTATAAAGAAAGCTGAGCACCGAAGAATTGATGCTTTTGAACTATGGTGTTGGAGAAGACTCTTGAGAGTCCCTTGGACTGCAAGGAGATCCAACCAGTCCATCCTAAAGGAGATCAGTCCTGGGTGTTCATTGGAAGGACTGTTGAAGCTGAAACTCCAGTATTTGGCCACCTGATGTGAAGAGCTGACTCATTTGAAAAACCCTGATGCTGGGAAAGATTGAGGGCAGGAGGAGAAGGGAACGACAGAGGATGAGATGGTTGGATGGCATCACCGACTCAATGGATATGGGTTTGGGTGGACTCTGGGAGTTGGTGATGGACAGGGAGGCCTGGCCTGCTGTGGTTCATGGGGTCGCA
>NW_011494601.1:1810529-1827483 GCF_000754665.1 Bison bison bison
TGGATGGCATCACCGACTCAATGGATATGGGTTTGGGTGGACTCTGGGAGTTGGTGATGGACAGGGAGGCCTGGCCTGCTGTGGTTCATGGGGTCGCAAAGAGTCGGACATGACTGAACTGAACTGATTATCCTTGGGTTATTAGAAACACTGATAATGCAGCATTTCTTAAAAACAGTTCCACTATTGTCTTCTGCTCAAAATCAACAGGAAGTTTTGATAAATAGATGTTTTACATCTTAATGGCAGTCCTTCAAAACACATGAATTGTGATAACAATCTCTTATTGCTTTGGAATTTCTTTTATCTATATCAAGATATTTGAGGAATTTTCCTTTGCTTTATAATCCTTTGGCATGGATCTTGTGAAATATAATAGAATTCATATGTGTGTGAGGGGTGATTGGGGGATAGCTTTATTTCTTGGCTCTATAAATGTCTTTTATTTTGATTGTTGCTTTGCAGGAAAACAGAAAAATGAAGTCGTTCCTTTGATAACCAAATTTCATTTACTAATATAAATTTATTTTTTCAGTTGCTATTTCCATGAAAACTGTGTTCACAATGACTTTTTCACTTTAGTGCCAAGTCACTATGTCATCTCTTAGAAGATTTTTACACAGCAATTAAACTCACTCATGGAGGGTAAACAGTGTACACTTGTAACTCAATGAAGCTGAACTAATATAACATCCAAGTTTTATAAGGAAACGTAAATGTCTGAAGTGAAGTGAAGTGAAAGTCACTCAGTCGTGTCCGACTCTTTGCAACCTCATGGACTATAACGTCCATGGAATTCTCCAGGCCAGAATACTGGAGTGGGTAGCCTTTACCTTCTCCGGGAAATCTTCCCAACCCAGAGATCAAACAAGGGTCTCCTGCATTGTAGTCAGATTCTTTACCAACTGAATTATGAGGGAAGCCCAAACGCCTGAAAGTAGTTGTGCAAGTTACATGAAAGAACAATGAGACAAAGTTTATCTTACTAAGTATCAAAATACACCATAAAGCCATTCAGGTGAATACAATGTTTTCTAAAACCTCTGCTTTATCTATAATTATATCCCAATTTTCCATCCTGCTATTAATTTCCTTCTCACTTTTTTTTTTTTTTCTGGACACTAAGGTCCAAGTGAGCTTCCCTGGTCACCAGTATTCTGAATATTGTCACACATCACTGCTGGAAAAGTAACACTTTTCATGACTCCACAGTAAGAGGATGACCGGAAGCTCTGAGTTTGGCACTTTCTTAGACTTGGCCCTATGTACTTCTTCCCTTGGCTAATTTTAATCTATATCTTTTCCCTATAATAAAATATAACTGCTAGCATAACAGCATTCAGTGAGATCTACAGGTTCCCCAAGTGAATTATCAAACCTAAGTGTGGTTTCAAGAGCCCTAAACTTGAAGTTGGTGTCAAAAGTCTTACTCCCTCGGACACATATATATGTATGGCTGAGTCCCTTACTGCCCACCTGAAACTATCACAACATTGTTAATCAGCTATACTCCAATATAAAAAAAAATTTAATAAAAAATATATATTTAACAAAAAGAAGTCTTGCTCCCTCAAACTCCTCACTGTCCTTGATAGTTTCAGGGGCATCTGGGTTATGCTAGCATAGTAAAACCAGCTAAGAACTTTTCTATTGATTCACTTTATTAAGTCATATTTTTCTGAATCATTGTCCATTTCAACTACATTTTAAGATATACGTATTCAAAGTTGACCCCAGTCTGTGTGATCACAAAGAGTCAGACACAACTGAGTGACTTTCACTTCACTTCCTAATGATATTCTAAAAGAAGTCTGCTTTTCCTCTAGTTAGATCCCATCTCTCAATCCAGTTATCAATTTCCTTCCTTATTTTTGCTTGAATTAAAAAAAAAATAAGTTGCATCTGACAGGAGAGATTTGTGTTGTACCAGCATGTGCCTTGGAAAGACTTAAGTAATGCAAAAGATTGTCTTTTTTTCCTAATCTACTGACAGGCTCTAATAACCCAAAGAAATGAAGGAGAAAGCAGCTGCCTCACCGCTCAGATACTGATTTGTTCAGATGTTTCAATGCCTCATGCTACAATAAAACCACAAAAATTTTCTTTAAAAGCAGTTTTATCAGCTTTAGTAAAGTACAATTTTTTATTAAAGAATTGAGATAAAATTCACCGGTTTTAACTGATGAAACCCGCATATACAGTCGTCTACGACCACCTGCACAGTCGTCGAATGGAATACTTCTGTTACCCATGATCAATCGTTCTTTCATGGCCCTTTGTGGTCAATCCCTTCCCCAGACCGCTAGCCTCAGGAGGTCACTGGTCTGCTTTCTATCACTATAGTTTTTTTTGTAGCATCTCATATCAATGGAATCATACAATACACAGTATTTTATTTGGCTTCTTTCTCTTAGAATAGTGCTTTCGAGCCTTTGTTGCTGTGTACACTAGTCCTTTGTGGCTTCCCTGTGGCTCAGCTGGTGAAGAATCCGCCCTCAATGTGGGAGACCCGGGCTTGAACCCTGGGTCGGAAAGATCCCCTGGAGAAGGGAATGGCAATCCACACCAATATTCTTGCCTGGAGAATTCCATGGACAGAGAAGCCTGCCAGACTACAGTCTATAGGCCACAAAGAGTTGGACATGACTGAGCAACTAACACACACACACCAGTACTTCATTCCTTCTTGTTGCTAAGAAGTATTCCATTGTATATGTATGCTAGACTTTGTTTTTCCATTCACCAGTTGATGGATGTATTTGGGTTGTTTCTGGCTTTTTGTCAGCTATGAATAAAGCTGCTGGGAACATTTGTCTGCAACCTCTGGACATCTGTTATCATTTCTCTTGGATCAATGTCTAGGAGTGGTCATATGGTCAGTGTATGTTTAACTTTATAAGACGGTCTCAAACTGTTTTCTAAACTGTCTGTATGATTTTCATTCCCACCAGCAGTGTGTAGGAGTTCCAGCTGCTCCACATCCTCACCAAATTTGGTATTTTCAATCAAGCCCTGTAGTTTTCTCCGCTGACAGCACACTTGCCATTAGATCCTTGAAGCCACTCTTCAGTGCTTTAGGGCTTACAGTCCAGTCTCTACAAAGACCCTGCAGCAATCCGGGGCAGAGAGGGCTCAGGCCCTCCGTCGTGTTGGGTAACCCCAATTGCGTCTCTTCCATTAGTCTTAGAAATCTGGATCTGGCTTCTCTGGCCTCTCCTTCCTCCCAAGTATTGGCTTGTTTCTCCTTATGTAACTCTGCTTAACTGACTAGAAACAGAAAACTTCTATTCCTCACTCTGTTCCCAAGAGTTAGGCTCTTCTTATTCCCTGTTCCTGATAACCGGAAGGAACAGCTGACATCAGCTGTGTGTTTGTCCCTCTCTGCATCCCACTCTGGTCCTGTCTCTCTGACTCTTCTTCATCCAGCTACATGTAGGTCTGTTTTGATACACTCTGATGCTGTATGTGCATAGCACAAGTTCTAGAAGGAAACCCCACAAACTCATAACAATGGTTCCATTCTGGGAAGGAGAAAGATTTACTTTTCAACATGTAGGCTCATGTTGGTATTTTTAAAGCAATATAATTAAAAGGAAAATAGCTACACTGATAAAAAAAAAAGTTTCCTTGTATTCCACATTTTGGGCATCCTTCTCCTCTAGGAGCTCTCTATAGTTCTTCCTAGCTCTGCCCATGTCTCATTGAATTATTAATTATTATTTTTAAAGATCACCTACACTTTCTGGAGGCTAGAGAAGACACTCAGAACTCCCAGGTGAAAAGAATCCTGTGTAGCAAGACAGGCCGCTCCATATTCATTAGAGCTTCTCTGGGGAGACTCAATTTCTTCCTAAAAACATTTAGAAGGAAGAGCATCCCATAAAGAGTCTAGATTGGCTTAACACTGTCTAATTTTTGTCTCTTTTCTTAGTGTCTCATTCAGTATAGTCTATGTCCCAGAAAGAAGAACCGTGGTTGAGATGATAAAAAGCACTGTCTCCCAAACCACAGATAACCAGTTTTGGACAATAGTAGGCTGCCACCAGCCAATCCTTCTGGGAGAAGATGAAGGCTTCCTCCCCGCCTGCAGTCACCTTGCCTTATGTTCTCTTGCTGATATCTCAAAGTGCCACCAGCTTCCCTTCATTGGCACGCTGCCAAGACACCCAGGGACCTGGCTGGAGCCAGTGCATGCTGTTTCTGCCTCCCAGGAATGTTAATGAGCATCAAGTCAATGACTGGGATGGCCAGGGCTGCTGCAGGAAAGAGCCAAGAGGTGAATATTCCTCACACGCTCCTCAGCTTCACCACAGGAAGCCTCCCCTCTAAGCAGGCAAGGCCTCCTCTTTGCTGATTGAATGCCTCCTCCCTGCAAATGGCCATTAAAGCAATGCTTGTGCCACCCATGAATCAATGCCTTTTCCATCCTTGGTTCTGGGTACACAGCTGCACAGTGTAAGCCCTGGTTGGACACTGTGGGCAGCCAGGAAGACCAGGAATGGGACTGGATCCACTCAACAGGGACACAGCAGCCCTCTTCTGGGGTTCTCACACTTCATCAAGAAGGCTTCTCAAGTCTCAGCCTCAGCCTCAACCGTCTGCTACTCAGCCATCCTGCCACTCGTATGCGTTTCCAAACATCAAGGTATCTTTGCATGTGCTGTTTCCTCCAGTCTAAACTGCCCTTCCTTATGCTTTTCTGCCTGTGAAACTCCTCCTTGTTCTTCAACACCCAGGTCAGTTGTCATCTGTGCAGTGCTTTCCTCGCACTCTACCTGAGTTAATTTCACTCTTCTGGGCTCCTGAGGATTGTTTTTATTTCTGTTCCCACACTGCCTACCTCTCTCTGCCTCCCCCACTGGAGTAGGACCTCGAGGGTAGAGACTGTGTTCATCACAGCCACACTCCCAGACAGGGACTTGGCAACTGTTATTAAGAAGAATGGCTTGGCTCTCCCACTACTATCGTGATATACACATTCTCATTGTGGAAACGAACCCAGAGAGGAAGGTTTCAATGGATCAGCCAGGTTTCACAACAGTTTTCTCCAAAGAGGATTCTGTGATTAGTGATTTAAGTTACTTCTGCACACCAACCAGCAGGCACACCTTTACTGAAATATTAAGCATCTAACAAACACTCACCACCCCACTGAGTCATTGTGCTGAAGTCAGAAGTTCCAATATTTAGTAACATGCCTACCAGCTTGATCACTGGCCAGACCTTTCAACCACGCTACTCAGGAGAGAAAAGGCAAATCTTTCTTCCAAAGGATGCTGTACGGCTCCTAAATATTTTTCCCTGGGGGTGTAGTATACATGACTGAATTTGAAGAATGTTTTTTCTGAACACCTGGAATGTAGTCTTCCATATTTTCCAACAAGTAAATGCATAGCTTCATCTAGCAAACGATTTATATTACTAGATACTCATCTTTGCTGAAAGGGTTTCCTAGATAATATTGTGACTAAAGTTCATAATGATTCCAGGACTTTCTCTGCAAGGCCCCAATTCAGAGCTGTTCTAGGGGTACAATTTAAGGCTATTCAGTACAATTTAAGGCTGGTCTGTACCTTCTTGGGGGGTGCAGCTTTGGGACTCTATTGAATACCAAAATCTTAGCTTTGAGTGTCCAAACTTCCCAAATTAATGTCACCCAGCAGTCTCTGAAATGTTAATTTCAGTTAGTTCACTCCTCAAAAGGCTTCATGTTTATTTATTTGTTCGTTTAAAGAACGTACTAATAAAACATGCAATCAAGTTGATTGTATGTTAAACCCAAGAGTCAAGCTGGAGCTTTGATACTAAGCAGGGTCCTGTGTGGTTCCTGGGCACAAAGACTTTTTATGTTCCCCATTTCTTTGATTACAAGAAATAGCCTTCATTCAGCCTCCATGACCTTCCCTGAGGTCCAACGGTCAGATTTAAGCAGGAGAAACAATAGTGCGGTCTTGGGCAAGGTCCTGCTTCTATATCAAGGGATGCGCTGTGCTTAGTCACTCAGTCGCGTCCGACGCTTTGTGACCCCATGGACTGTAGCCCACCAGGCTCCTCTGTCCATGGGGATTCTCCAGGCAAGAATACCGGAGTGGCTTGCCATGCCCTCCTCCAGGGGATCTTCCCAACCCAGGGATGAAACCCAGGTCTTCTGCATTGCAGGAGGATTCTTTACTGTCTGAGCCACCACGGAAGCCCATCAAGGGATACCCTCGATAATATCTTTGAACTATTTGGTAAATGCTGAAGCCCTCTCCAGGTAGGAGAAGTTAAGATCAACGATGGCATGCTGCCCCACAAGCATACTTTAACCCTAACCCTAACTCCAGACCAGTTGGAACCTGAAAGTTGATGATGCTGACTCCTACATACTTCACCACCAACCCATCAGAAGAATGTCTTCAAATTGATCACACCCTCTTTGAATCATAAAACTTCTTACTATCCTCTCCAAGTTGGGACACATAGTTTTTTTGAGGCAGGATCCCACTGTGTCCCCCTTTGTCTGGTAAAGCTATCCTTTTCTACTTCACTCAAAACTGTCTCCAAGGTTTGATGTAGCACCGGTATACAGAGAGCATGAGCTTTCAACAACATCTTGGAAAGATATTTGCATACCTATGTTCATAACAGCATTATTTACAATAGCCAAGAGGTGGATGCAACCAAAGATCTATCAGCTGGCGACTGGATAAACAAAATGTGGCATATATATGCAACGGAATATTCTTCAGCCTTAAAAGGCAGGAAATCTTGTCACATGCTACAACATGGATGAACCCAGAGGACATCATACTAAATGAAGTAAGCCAGCCACAAAAGACAAATTTTGTATGATTCCAGTTATATGATGTATCTGCTGCTGCTGCTAAGTTGCTTCAGTCATGTCCGACTCTGTGTGACCCCATAGATGGCAGCCCACCAGCCTCCCCCAGGCAAGAACACTGGAGTGGGTTGCCATTTCCTTCTCCAATGTATGAACGTGAAAAGTGAAAGTGAAGTCGCTCAATTGTGTCCGACTCTTCTCGACCCCATGGACTGCAGCCTACCAGGCTCCTCCGCCCACGGGATTTTCCAGGCAAGAGTACTGGAGTGGGGTGCCATTGCTTTCTCCATATGATGTATCTGCTGCTGCTAAGTCACTACAGTCGTGTCCGACTCTGTGTGACCCCATAGACGTCAACCCACCAGGCTCCCCTGTCCCTGGGATTCTCCAGGCAAGAACACTGGAGTGGGTTGCCATTTCCTTCTCCAATGCATGAAAGTGAAAAAGTGAAAGTGAAGTCGCCAGTTGTGTCTGACTCTTAGCAACCCCATGGACTGCAGCCTACCAGGCTCCTCCATCCATGGGATTTTCCAGGCAAAAGTACTGGAGTGGGGTGCCATTGCCTTCTCCATTTAGAGTCGTCTAATTCACAGAAAGACAAAGTGGCTTGGGGGTTTAATGGAGTTAACAGATCTGGAGATCTGTTGCACAACAACATAAATATACTTTACACTACTGAACCATGTACTTGAAAATGATGAAGGCAGTAAACTTTATGTTGCCCATTTTTTTTAAACCACAAAGCAACAATAACAATAAAACAAAGCAAAGGTTCTTCAGGATCACTGGGTTTGTCCTTCTATTTTACAAATGGCCCAAAGATTTGCCTAAGGTCATCATCCACATTCGGGGTGACCTGACTCATGGCTGGATGCTTTTCTTATTCGAGCAACCTGGCTCTCCATCAGCTCTGGTGAGTTTCCCCTCCTCCTTCTTTGGGGAAAGGAGGAGCCCAAGTCAGTGGTGGTCCCAAGCAGAGTCAGGGCAGGAGGGGAGGCCCTTCAATGCACTAAATTCTCGTCGGTTCCACTCTCTTCTCTTCATCGGCCTCCTGGGTAACTCATTTTTACTGGGCACCAATATGTATACCCATGGAAACAAGTTGAGTGGTCTTTGGCTTCTAAAGATAACAGAAGCCTAAACTCTTCCTAAGGAATGGCACTATACCTGGAAGATGTTCCCTGTGCCCTAGATCTGGAGTCACACTCCCAGCAGACACTACCGTATCTCAAATCAGAGTTCTTCTGCTAAGATAAGGGTTGAGTGTTGGCTTGGTCTGCATACATCTCTCTGCTCAGGCTTAAGGAGATTCCACTACAACCTTGCATATTTCCTAAGTGTTCTCACTCCAGAACTTGAGCTTCTCTAAGTGCAATATTCTTTGTTAGTATTCAAGGCCCTATCTTCTTCTCGTTGTTGTTCAATCACTCAGTCATGTCTGACTCTGTGCAACCCCATGGACTGCAGCACACTGGGCTCCCATGTCCTTCACTATCTCCTGGAGCTTGCTCAAATTTATGTCCAATTGAGTCGGTGATGCCATCCAACCATCTCATCCTCTGCTGTCCCCTTCTCCTCCTGCCTTCTATCTTTCTCAGCATCAGGGTCTTTTCTAATGAGTTGGCTCTTTGCATCAGGTGGCCAAAGTACTAGAGATTCAGCTTCAGCATCAGTCCTTCCAATGAATATTCAGGGTTGATTTCCTTTAAGATTGACTGGTTTGATCTCTTTGCTGTCCAAGGGACTCAAAAGTTTTCTCCAGCACCACAGTTCAAAAGCATCAGTTCTTCAGCACTCAGCCTTTTTTATGGTCTATCTCTAACATCTGTACATGACTACTGAAAAAATCATAGCTTTGACTAGACAGACCTTTGTAGGCAAAATAATGTCTCTGCCTTTTAATACACTGTCTAGGTTGGTCATAGCTTTTCTTCCAAGGAGCAAGCGTCTTTTAATTTCATGGCTTCAGTCACCATCTGCAGTGATTTTGGAGCCCCCAAACATAAAGTCTATCACTGTTTCCATTGTTTCTCCATCTATTTGCCAAGAAGTGATGGGACCGGATGTCATGATCTTCGTTTTTTGAATGTTGAGTTTTAAGTCAGCTTTTTCACTCTTCTCTTTCACCTTCATTGAGAGGCTTCTTAGTTCCTCTTCACTTTCTGCCATAAAGGTGGTGTCTTCTGCATATCTGAAGTTATTGATATTTCTCCCAGCAATCTTGATTCAAGTTTGTGATACATCCAGCCTGGCATTTTGCATAATGTACTCTGTATATAAGTTAAATAAACAGGGTGACAATATACAGCCTTGATGTACTCCTTTCCCAATTTTGAACCAGTCTGTTGTTCCATGTTCAGTTCTAACTGTTGCTTCTTGACCTGCAAATAGGTTTCTCAGGAGGCAGGTAAGGTGGTCTGGTATTCAGAAGCAAAAAAAGTGGGAAGAATACACAGAACTATACAAAAATGGTCTTAATGACCAGGATAACCACGGTGGTGCGGTCACTCACTTAGAGCCAGACATCCTGGAGTGTGAAGGCAAGTGGGCCTTAGGAAGCATTACTACAAACAAAACTAGTATATATAATGGAATTTCAACTGAGCTATTTGAAATACTAAAAGATGATGCTGTTAAAGTGGAGCTCTCAATGTGTCAGCAAATTTGGAAAGCTCAGCAGTGGCCAGAGGACTGGAAGAGGTCAGTTTTCATTCCAATTCCAAAGAAGGGGAGTCCAAAGAATGTTCAAACGGCTGGACAATTGCACTCATTTCACATGCTAGTAAGGTTATGCTCAAAATCCTTCATGCTAGACTTCAGCAGTAAGTGAACTGAGAACTTTCAGAACTTCCAGATGTTCAAGCTGGTTAGAAGAGGCAGAGGAACCAGAGATCAAATTGTCAACATCCCTGGATCATAAAGAAAGCAAGAGAATTCCAGAAAAACATCTACTTCTGCTTCATTGACTACATGAAAATCTTTGACTGTGTGGATCACAAGAAACTTTGGAAAATTCTCAAAGAGATGGGAATACCAGACCATCTTACCTGTCTCCTGAGAAACCTGTATGTGGGTCAGGTAGCAACAGTTAGAACTTTACATGGAACAACTGACTGGTTCAAAATTGGGAGAGAGGTATGACAAAGTTGTATTGTCACCATGTTTATTTAACTTCTATGCAGAGCACATCATGCAAAATGCTGGGCTGGATGAATCATAAGCAGGAATCAAGATTGCCAGGAGAAATATCAATAACCTCAGATATGCAGGTCATACCACTCTGATGGCAGAAAGTGAAGAGGAACTAAAGAGCCTATTGATAAGGGTGAAAGAGGAGAGTGAAAAAGTTGGCTTAAAATTTAACATCCCCAAAACAAAGATCATGGCATCTGGTCCCGTCACTTCATGGCAAATAGAAGGGGAAAAAGTGGAAGCAGTGACAGATTTTATTTCCTTGGGTTCCAGAATCACTGTGGATGGTGACTGCAGTCATGAAATTAAAAGACACTTGCTTCTTGGAAGGAAAGCTATGACCAACCTAGACAGCATATTAAAAAGCCAAGACATCACTTTGCCAACAAAGGTCCATATAGTCGAAGCTATGGTTTTTCCAGTAGTCATGTATGGATGTGAGAGTTGGATCAAACAGAAGGCTGAGCACTAAAGAATTGATGTTTTTGAATTGTGGTGCTGGAGAAGACTTTTGGGAGTCCCTTGGACAGCAAGGAGATCAGATCAGTCAATCCTAAAGGAAATCAACCCTGAATATTCATTGGAAGGACTGATGCTGAAGCTGAAGCTTCAATACTTTGGCCACCTCATCTGAAGAGCCCACTGATTGGAAAAGACCCTGATGCTTGGAAAAACTGAAGACTGGAGGAGAAGGGGGTGACAGAGGATAAGATGGTTAGATAGCATCACCATCTCAATGGACATGAGTTTGAGCAAGGTCCGGAAGATAGTGAAGGACAGGGAAGCCTTTGTTCTGCAGTCCATGGGGTTGCAAAGTCAGATACGACCTAGTGACTGAACAACAACATCATTGGAAGCTAACACTGCATAGTGACTTAAGCTTAAACTTAGGGTCAGGATTAAATTCTAGTTTAATAGGCTTTATCTCTGTAGCCTTGCTTCCCAGGTGGCTCAGTGGTAAAGAATCCGCATGCCAATGCAGAAGATGCTGGTTCAGTCTCTGGGTCAAGAAGCTCCCCTGGAGAAGGAAATGGCAACCCACTGCACTATTTTTGCCTGAAAAATCCCATGGATAGAGGAACCGGATGGGCTACAGTCCATGGAGTCACAAAAGAGTCAGATAGGACTTAGCAACTGAGCAACAACTGTAGTCTTAGATAGTCACTTATCTCACTCAGCCTTAATTAAAGAAAAACAAAGATAACAGAATCTAGTGTTGAAAATTGGAGAAGGCAATGGCAGGCCACTCCAGTACTCTTGCCTAGAAAATCCCATGGATGGAGGAGCCTGGTAGGCTGCAGTCCATGGGGTCACTAGAGTCAGACACAACGGAGCGACTTCCCTTTCACTTTTCACTTTCACACAATGGAGAAGGAAATGGCAACCCACTCCAGTGTTCTTGCCTGGAGAATCCCAGGGATGGCAGAGCCTGATGGGCTGCTGTCTATGGGGTCGCACAGAGTTGGACATGACTGAAGCGACTTAGCAGCAGCAGCAGCAGCAGTGTTGAAAATGTGATGAGATAATGCATGACAGATCTTAGCGTAAAACCCAGGGCAGTGTAAGCAGTCTTTGGAGCACTTTGAAATAGGACTTTTTGCCAATAATACGGGTGTCATCTGCTCCAGCAGTCTGATCATTTACTAGATGTACAGTGTGCACAGAGTCTATGCATTCCAGCCTCTGCCTCTGTCTTACTTCTCTCTTCTCCCTTTCTAGAGCCTCTTCAGCAAATCCCACTGAGGCCCAGATCGAAGCCATCTCCTTCTTGAAAATTTCATCCATGCTCTCAGCAGGAATGTGTCTATGCTAGAGATTGATTTATGAGGCCCTGGCTAGCTGTAAAGACAGTGTTACAGATGGGGGTGGCTGAATGTGTCCTCAGGTGATCATGGAATGCAGGAGGCTCTAGGACTTAAGAGAGGAGTTTAGTCTTTCTCTGGCACTTTGGAAACTTCTCTGAGCAGATCCATGTTTCTTCTCTTCATGAGGAATTCTTGAGGAATCCATGAGACCTCAAGGGGGGCACCTATATGACCTAGTTTGTCAGCTACTGCAAGCCTTGGAGAAGAAGGATGCTTTCTCAAGGATATTGCCTGGGTGCTCCTACTAGGCTTCCAGCTGTGTTCTGTTTTTCCTAGTAAAAGCAACCCTGGCTGGTGGGATTGGCTCCCTCTGCACCATCTTGGGTCCATAGGCCCGATCTTTGCCCCTGCCTCCCCTACTTGTGTTCAGATCCAAAGGTCTAGGCTAATTCTCCTTTCCTACATGCACAGCAACTTCTGCCTTGGATTCTCTTATGCCTTGTGGTTCCTCTCTTGGGACATGATTCCAGTCAGTCTTGTGTGATTATTGTTTGGTGTATAATTTGCTCCTCTGCTGGATTAGAAACTCGTTCAGTGCAAAGATTATACTAGGTTGATTTCTCTGTTCTATGAAGAGCCAAGCATGGTTTCTAGCCATGCTCGGCAGGTAGTAGTTTGTGTTAACGTAATTGTTACAATAGTGAAACTAACAACTACCAGTTACCATGTTGCATGATCTGTCTGGCCCAGTCCTAAGTGCTTTACGTACATAATCTCAGGTAATTCTCATGTCTGTTCTGTAAAGAAAACTTTGCTACCCTCCACTTAAAGATGAGCCCTGAAGGCTTAGAGAGGATAAGTGACTTGGCCAAGGTCATAGAGCAAAGATAAGGTAGAGCTGGGATTTTAATTCATCTCTACTTGACTGGATAGATGCATGGATGGCCAAGCAAAACACACATACAAACACATCATCTCCTTTGCAAAAATTTCACCTCACACCTGAAACCAGTCACACTTGACTCCTCTTAGACGACTTGACCCAGTATCATGACGTGGACTGCTTGTTTGGAGGCTCCGTTGGTTCAGACCCAGATTGGAGCTGGCCACATTTATAAGATCCTGAACTATACAAGGTGATCTGAATGGTGGCTTCTGTCCTTCCTCTAGCTTCATCTTCATCATTGGCTCAGCTTGCTCTCTAAGCTCCAGGAGGGCAGGGACTTTGTCTCTCCCAGAGCCATGCTTGAACCTGACAGGCACTCAATAAATTACCATTATTATGTTCAATCTGCTCCTTGGTGTGCTTATATCTTCCTAGCATCATTAGCAAGAAATATGAAGGCTCTGCACAAAATCCAGGGCTAAATAAATCTCCGTAGAAACAAACACAAAAAGGAAATATTTCCTCAATGCATAGAAAGATCCATCTGATTAGGCTTGGCTCTATGTATAAGCATATAGGCAGAGTACATCATGTGAAATGCTGGGCTGGATGAAGCACAAGCTGGAATCAAGACTGCTGGGAGAAACACCAATAATCTCAGATATGCAGATGACATCATCCTTATGGCAAAAGTGAAGAAGAACTAAAGAGACTTTTGATAAAAGTGAAAGAAGAGAGTGAAAAAGTTGGCTTAAAGCTCAACATTCAGAAAACTAAGACCATGCCATCCAGCCCCATCACTTTATGGCAAATAGATGAGGAAACAATGGAAACAGTGACAGACTTTATTTTCTTGGGCTTCAAAATCATTGCAGATGGTGACTGCAGCCATGAAATTAAAAGACCCTTGCTACTTGGAAGAAAAGCTATGATAAGTCTAGACAGCATATTAAAAAGCAGAGACATCACTTTGCCAACAAAGGTCCATATAGTCAAAGTTATGGCTTTTTCAGTAGTCATGTACAGATGTGAGAGCTGGACGATAAAGAAAGCTGAGTGCCTAAGAATTGATGCTTTTGAACTGTAGTGTTGGAGAAAACTCTTGAGAGTCCCTTAGATGGTGAGGAGCTCAAACCAGTCAATCCTAAAGGAAATCAATCCTGAATATTCATTGGAAGGACTTATGATGAAGCTGAAACTCCAATACTTTGGTCATCTGATGTGAAAATCTGACTCATTAGGAAAGACCCTGATGCTGGGGAAGACTGAAGGCAGGAGAAGGGGTTGACAGAGGATAAGATGGTTGGATGGTATCACCGACTCAATGGACAAGAGTTTGAGCAAGCTCTGGGAGAAGGTTGAAGGACAGGGAAGCCTGGCATGCTGCAATCCATGGAGTTGCAGAGTCGGACCTGACTGAGCGACTGAGCAACAACTATGTATCAGCAGGTCCATGACCGTAATTCTTCTGAAATTAACCACCAGCCACTTCAGATGGACTTTTGTGAAGTGCTGGTGACACCATGTGGCTGTGAGATGAAACACAGTCTGGGCTTTTGTCAAGGTAGAAAAGAAATTGTGGAGGTGGTGCGGAGGTGGGGGAAACCATCAACAGTAACACAACTGCAAGTTTAGAATTACGTGGTTCTAGCACAACCACAACCATAGTGACAACAACATCACCAACTGATGTTATTGAGGATTTCCTGTGTTCCAGGCAAACCACTCTAAGAGCTCATTTAAGAGGGGATACAGAGTCACAGGTGGATGTTCACAGGTGGAATAACCAGAGGCTGACTTTGTTTTAAAAATGCATTTCACTGAATTATAGTTGATTTGCAATGTTGTGTTAGTTTCTGGTGCACAGCAAAGTGATTTGGTTATATATATATGGATATACATATATTTATCCTTTTTCGTATTCTTTTCCATTATGGTTTATTACAGGCTACTGGATATAGTTGCCTGCTATGCAGTAGGACTTTGTTGTTTATCCACCCTATATGTATTGGTTTGTGTTTGCTAACACCGAAATCCCAAGCCATTCCTCCCCAGTGCTTCTCTCTCTTGCAACCACAACTCTGTTCTCTATGTCTGTGAGCCTGTTTCTGCTTCATAGATATGTTTATTTGTGTCGTATTTTAGGTTCCACTTATAAGTGATATCTTATGATATTTGTCTTTGTCTTACTTACTTCACTTAGTATTATAATCTTCTCTAGTTCCATCCATGTTGCCGGCAAATGGCATTGTTTTATTCTTTCTTATGACTGAGTAGTATTCCATTATCTATGGATATATATTGATATGTATACCACGTCGGCTTTATCTATTCATCTGTGGGTGGACAGTTAGGGTGCTTCCATGGCTTGATTATTGTAAATAGTGCTGCTATGAACATTGGGGTGTCTGCATCTTTTCGAATTAGAGTTTTCTCTGTATATATGCCCAGAAATGGGATTTCTGGATCGTATGGCAACTTCATTTTTACTTTTTCTTAAGGAACCTCCATACTGTTTTCCATAGTGGCTGCGCCAACTTACTTTCCCACCAATGGTATAGAAGAGTTCCCTTTTCTCCATACCCTCTCCAGCATGTGTTATCTGTAGACCTTCTAATGAAGGCCATTTTGACCAACGTGATGTGATATCTCATTATCATTTTGATTTTCATTTCTCTAATAATTAGCAATGTTGAGCATTTTTCATGTGCCTAGTGGCCATCTTCATATCTTCTTTGGAGAAATGTTGATTTCACAAAGACTGACTTCTTGAACGTGAGACTCTGAAGGACTATGCCTGGTAGGAAAGAGTTAGAAGCAGTTAGCTAATCATGGTTATATTAGTGATCTTTATACTAGCCATGAGCAATGAATAATAGCAACTGCAAAAGTCATAATAATAGTGATAATCTGAAGGGCAGCATTATGACAAGAGAACAGTTTCAGTGGGTTCTCCTTGCATTTCAGTGGAGCAATAGATTCCTTAAGATTGTGTTCAGAGAGACAGGAGAGCAGCTAAGTGAAGTGGCAGTGTCTCACATCTGCCTCCACAAGTCTAACTTTCCCACCAAATTGTAGGTACAGAAGCTGAAACCAAGAGTGTGAAGATGTGCTGAGCCCCTGATAAGTACCCAGCAGATTCGAGAAAGAAAAATCCCAAGTAGTGTGACATTTAATACATTGCCTCAGCCTAGCAGAGAAATGCAAAACCATGACTAGCAGACCCTAACAACCTCTACAAACAGAGAGGTCAGTTCTCCACGAGAGACAGGACTGGTGGAGCAAGTAACCAGAACTCACTCCATTACTGGCCCATCTGGAGGCTGATCTAGAAGAATTCTGTGGCAACACAAAGACTGGGAAGTAAGCATCCCATCTCACAGAGAAAGATCGTGTTTAAGTGTGCAGTTCATACTTTTAAAAGCTGAGCTTCTTGGGTTCATATTGATAAATTTTACTTTAAAAAATAACATTTATTCCTCCAATGGAGAGAATAGCTTTATTTCATTTTAACTTTATAAAAGATTTATGATCATTATAAAGAAGCTTAAGTGCAGAAAAGTAATACAAAATATAAATTCAGCAGTGTTCCTGTCACTTGACCATCATCCTGTGTATTTCTCTATGCATAGACATACATACACGCATGGTCTAAGAAAATACATTTATTGTGTTAAAACATATCTTTCTACATTATTGTTTTTAGTGGCTGTCTAATAATCATAGTCATAAGCTGAAATCAAGATTGCTGGGAGAAATATCAATAACCTCAGATATGCAGATGACACCATGCTAATGGCAGAAAGTGAAGAAGAACTAAAAAGCCTCTTGATGAAAGTGAAAGAGGAGAGTGGAGAAGTTGGCTTAAAACTCGACATTCAGAAAACTAAGACCATGGCGTCCGGTCCCATCACTTTATGGCAAACAGATGGGGAAACAATGGAAACAGTGACAGACTTTATTTTTTTGGACTCCAAAATCACTGCAAATGGTGACCGCAGCCATGAAATTAAGGCACTTGCTTCTTGGAAGAAAAGCTATGACCAATCTAGACAGCATATTAAAAAGCAGAGACGTTACTTTACCAACAAAGGTCCATCTAGTCAAGGCTATGGTTTTTCCAGTAGTCATGTATGGACGTGAGAGTTGGACTATAAAGAAGGCTGAGCGCCAAAGAATTGTTGCTTTTGAACTGTGGTGTTGGAGAAGACTCTTGAGAGTCCTTTGGACTGCAGGGAGATCCAACCC
>NW_011494601.1:1827583-1833199 GCF_000754665.1 Bison bison bison
CCATCCTAAAGGAAATCAGTCCTGAATATTCTTTGGAAGGACTGATGCTGAAGCTGAAACTCCAATACTTTGGCCACCTGATGTGAAGAATTGACTCATTGGAAAAGACCCTGATGCTGGGAAAGATTGAAGGTGGGAGAAGAAGGGGACGACAGAGGATGAGATGGTTGGATGACATCACCAACTGGATGGACATGAGTTTGAGTAGGCTCCGGGAGTTGGTGATTGACAGGGAAGCCTGGCGTGCTGCAGTCCATGGGGTCGCAAAGAGTCGGATGCAACTGAGCGACTGAAATGAACTGAACTGAATAGTCATAGGGGGTTTCCCTGATGCCTCAGCAGTAAAGAATCCACCTGCAATTCAGGAGCCACAGGAGACACGGATTCAGTCCCTGGGTCAGGAAGATTCCCTGAAGGATGGCATGGCAAACCATTCCAGTGTTCCTGCCTGGAGCTGGGAAGCTACATTCCATAGGGTTGCAACGAGACATGACTGAAGCGACTGAGCACACACACATGCAGCAGTAGTCATAGGGGAATGTTTTCACAATGAATTCCAGAAATGTCTTTTGTCCTGCCTATCTATCTATCTCTGAAGTATTTGAGAAATTAAATATTGGATCAAAGTACCCTTTTTGTAGCTGGCTCTTAAAATTGTCAGCCTATGCTTGTGTGTTATTGCTTTCGTACTGTGAAGTTCTTTGAGAAATGTTCAAATCTTTGTTTTAAGGAAAGGTTAGATGCTAAGCAGATTGGAACATGGGATAGAATAACACAAGATTTTGGAGTTCATTTGGCCACTTAAGTAAATACACGGAAAGGTAGGCATGCTGCTGCTGCTGCTGCTAAGTCGCTTCAGTCGTGTCCAGCTCTGTGCAACCCCATAGACGGCAGCCCACCAGGCTCCCCCGTCCCTGGGACTCTCCAGGCAAGAACACTGGAGTGGGTTGCCATTTCCTGCTCCAATGCATGAAAGTGAAAGTGAAAGTGAAGTCGCTCAGTCGTGTTCGACTCTAGGGACCCCATGGACTACAGCCTACCAGGTTCCTCGGTCCATGGGATTTTCTAGGCAAAAGTACTGGAGTGGGGTGCCATTGCCTTCTCCGAAAGGTAGGCATACCGCACTTGAAATCAAGTTCGGAAACCTGTAGCTGCTCCTAGGCCCACCTGCGCTTGTCTCTCTGGTGCTGCCCTCTGGTGGTGGTGAGCTGTCAAGGTTGCACCCTGCCCCCTGTAGTCTTGTCTACCTTTTCCTTTTCCCCTTCTCTTGGGTTCTTTAAGGGCATTACTAAAGCAGGAGGAAGAAATATTAAAAGGGAGAGAAGCCTTCTTTTTAGTCATGTAGACTCTGAGTCTAATAAAATAGTTTTTAATAAGGAGAAGAAATCCGCCCCTTTTTACAGCATCCTTTCAAACCCCTCTTCTTTTTCCCACATCTCTCTCTCTCTCTCCCCATGCCCCACCGCACACCGCCCCCCAACACACATTCGTACATACATACCAAAATCATATCATTAGTTGTAGCACATTCTCCCTGTTGGTGACATTCTGATTGCTCCGAGTTTTTCATTTTTATGAACTTATTTTGGTGAACAACTCTGTGTGTATATCTTTATATAGCTTGCTACATTTAAAAGCTCTTTTTTACTTTGTTGAGAGCAGAGAGGCTGCTATTAGAAGCTGGAAGAGCTATTCCCAAGGAGAATTCGTCCAGACTGAGGGCAACAATAACCTGCTCTCATGACTAGGTGAAGACAGGGTCGCACAAAGTGGCAAAAGGTTCACTCCTGCCAGAATGCCCGCAGCCCAGGGCTCTGCCTCTGGGGGCACGGTGCCCCTTTAGCCCTTTGAGGGTGAGCAGTGTGGCAGAGGGCCATGGCACTGGGAGACGGCAGCACCTGCTTGGCGGCCAAAACCTTCAGAATACTCCTCAGAGAGCAGAGGCACGGGGAGCAAACTCACTGAGTGGGAGACATATTACATGGTACTGTGTGAGAGCTCTCATGGTGGACCCACTAGGGATGACAAAAATAATCTAGGGAAGAATCTGAATAGGTGGAATTGTTGTTCGGTCACTAAGTCATGTCCAGCTCTTTGCAACCCCATGGATTGCAGATTGCCAAGCTTCCCTGTCCTTTACTATCTCCTGAAGTTTGCTCAAACTCATGTCCATTGAATCAGTCATACTATCTAACCATCTCATCCTCTGCCACCCCCTTCTCTTTTGTCCTCAATCTTTCCCAGCATCAGGGTCTTTTCCAGTGAGTTGGCTCTTTGCATCAGGTGGTCAAAGTACTGGAGCTTCAGCTTCAGCTTCAGCATCAGTCCTTCCAGTGAATATTCAGGGTTGGTTTCCTTTAGAATTGACTTGTTTGATCTCCTTACTGTCCACCACTGAAATAAAATATGCATAATCACTTTTAATGTAATGGTTTTCAGAAGTCAGTGTTTAGCTACAGAAACATAGCCCGTAGCTATTGTTTATTATATATACTGCCTCATGGAAACCCCAAAACAGCGTTACATAGTGAAGCATATTAGTATTTTAATCCTAGGGAGGGCAGGCATGTGGGGCATGGAACAGTTAAGTAACCTGTTCATAGCCAAACAGCTAGTAAGTGCCAGGGTGTGGATTTGCAACTAGTCTTCTGGAGGTCAAAATTCTTGCTCTTATCTTTAGGTTATACTGCTTGCTTTCCAGTTAAATAACAATTCACTTGAGGTGAAAATCAAGTAGAAACTGATCAATTTTATCATCAGTTCTTTTTTTTTTTTCTAATTTTATTTTATTTTTAAACTTTACATAATTGTATTAGTTTTGCCAAATATCAAAATGAATCCGCCACAGGTATACATGTGTTCCCCATCCTGAACCTTTATTTTTTTTTGGTTTGTTTTATCTCTGTTATTCATTGAGTGAAGAGGATATACTGTTTTCGTTTATACATTAGGTACCCATACAGTCATTTGCTTTTTCTTCTTGAGTTTCTGAAATATTTGATGAATCTTTAGACCTGATATTCTGTTATATTTTTAGTTAATAATCTCTTAAGAAATAGCTTCTTAGATAATTTCACCATCATCTTTCATCTCTAAGGAATAACACTGAACCCTAGTGGGAAAGTTACAGTTACCCATAAAATAACACTTTCAAGAAGAAATTTAACTCAGATTGGTGGCTATCAGGAGCAATTCAGTTCTGATGAACAGCCTCCAGGGTACTCATCTCTTGTGATGAAACTTCCTCGTGAAGTATAGCTGGATTCTTTTATCTCTTCTCCATGGTGTCCGTTCACCATTCACCAGTATCCACCTTTCAGTAGTGGCAATTTGGTAAACACCCCCTCTCAGTAGCTGTCTTGTCTCTGAAGGAAGAAACACTGGGGAATTTCAAGGAAAGTCTTTGGGAATTATTCCTTGGGTAACTTCATCCTGACTGAACTCATTCTCTGATGCTGTGGCTTTCAATTCTGTTTGCTGAAATCTATCATCTTTGTTAACTTTAGTCTGGAGTTATCGTTCATGAAAACTTCTGAAAAGATTCTTTTTAAGGAATCTCCACACTGTTCTCCATAGTGGCTGTACTAGTTTGCATTCCCACCAACAGTGTAAGAGGGTTCCCTTTTCTCCACATCCTCTCCAGCATTTATTGCTTGTAGACTTTTGGATTGCAGCCATTCTGACTGGCATGAAATGGTACCTCATTGTGGTTTTGATCTGCATTTCTCTGATAATGAGTGATGTTGAGCATCTTTTTATGTGTTTGTTAGCCATCTGTATGTCTTCTTTGGAGAAATGTCTATTTAGTTCTTTGTCCGATTTTTTGATTGGGTAGTTTATTTTTCTGGAATTGAGCTGCAGGAGTTGCTTGTATATTTTTGAGACTAGTTGTTTGTCAGTTGCTTCATTTGCTATTATTTTTTTCTCCCATTCTGAAGGCTGTCTTTTCACCTTGCTTATAGTTTCTTTTGTTGTGCAGAAGCTTTTAATTTTAATTAGGTCCCATTTTTTTATTTTTGCTTTTATTTCCAATATTCTGGGACGTGGCTCATAGAGGATCCTGCTGTGATGTATGTCAGAGAGTGTTTTGCCTATGTTCTTCTCTAAGAGTTTTATAGTTTCTGGTCTTATGTTTAGATCTTGAATCCATTTTGAGTTTATTTTTGTATATGGTGTTAGAAAGTGTTCTAGTTTCATTCTTTTACAAGTGGTTGACCAGTTTTCCCAGCACCACTTGTTAAAGAGATTGTCTTTTCTCCACTGTATATTCTTGCCTCCTTTGTCAAAGATACGGTGTCCATAGGTGCGTGAGTTTATCTCTGGGCTTTCTATTTTGTTCCATTGATCTACATTTCTGTCTTTGTGCCAGTACCATACTGTCTTGATGACTGTGGCTTTGTAGTAGAGCCTGAAGTCAGGCAGGTTGATTCCTCCAGTTCCATTCTTCTTTCTCAAGATTGCTTTGGCTATTCGAGGTTTTTTGTATTTCCATACAAATTGTGAAATTATTTGTTCTAGCTCTGTGAAGAATACCGTTGGTAGCTTGATAGGGATTACATTGAATCTATATATTGCTTTGGGTAGTATACTCATTTTCACTATATTGATTCTTCTGATCCATGAACATGATATATTTCTCCATCTATTAGTGTCCTCTTTGATTTCTTTCATCAGTGTTTTATAGTTTTCTATATATAGGTCTTTAGTTTCTTTAGGTAGATATATTCCTAAGTATTTTATTCTTTTCATTGCAATGGTGAATGGAATTGTTTCCTTAATTTCTCTTTCTAGTTTCTCATTATTAGTGTATAGGAATGCAAATAGAACTGCCATACGACCCAGCAATCCCACTGCTGGGCATACACACAAAGGAAACCAGAAGGGAAAGAGACACGTGTACCCCAATGTTCATCACAGCACTGTTTATAACAGCCAGGACATGGAAGCAACCTAGATGTCCATCAGCAGATGAATGGATAAGAAAGCTGTGGTACATATACACAATGGAGTATTACTCAGCCATTAAAAAGAATACATTTGAATCAGTTCTAATGAGGTGGATGAAACTGGAGCCTATTATACAGAGGGAAGTAAGCCAGAAAGAAAAACACCAATACAGTATACTAACGCATACATATGGAATTTAGAAAGATGGTAACGACAACCCTGTATGCAAGACAGCAAAAGAGACACAGATGTATAGAACAGTCTTTTGGACTCTGGGAGAGAGGGAGGCGGTTCTCCACCTCTGGCAATGGCAATGGCACCCCACTCCAGTGTTCTTGCCTGGAGAATCCCAGGGATGGGGGAGCCTGGTGGGCTGCCGTGTATGGGCTGCACAGAGTCGGACACAACTGAAGTGACTTAGCCGCAGCAGGGAGAAGGAGTGGGGGATGATTTGGGAGAATGGCATTAAAACATGTATAATATCATATAGGAAACAAATCGTAGTCCAGGTTCGATGCAGGATACAGAAAGTGTGCACTGGGATGACCCAGAGGGATGGTATGGGGAGGGAAGTGGGCAGGGGGTTCAGGATGGGGAACACATGTACACCCGTGGTGGATGCATGTTGATGTATGGCAAAACCAATACAATATTGTAAAGTAAAAAAAA
>NW_011494601.1:1833314-1860153 GCF_000754665.1 Bison bison bison
TTATTTTTTTAGCCGAGTAGCATGTGGGATCCTAGTTCCTCAACCAGTGATTGAATCCATTTCCCTTGCATTGGAAGTCCAGAGTCTCAATCACTGGGCCATTAGGGAAGACCCTGAAAAGATTTTTTTGGAATCACTGAAGGCAAGCAAATTAAACTTGAAGTAGAGAAAATCTTCATGCTTTTGTGGCTAACTAAATGTGGGTCACAGAATACAGAAAGAAGACCTAAAGTTTAGTTTGGGTGGCACTGACTACAGGGCTTGCGCCACAAGATGACATCTGTGGGACTACTTGGCCTGGATTTAGTTTACAGTGGCTATCTGTTTTTTCCTGAAAAGAAATGAATTGAGATAACGGAGTTTACCTCAGGCGAGAATGTGCAGAGCACATCTTTCTGATGGGCTACAGATATTATGACATCACGAGCTAGTGTCAGGTCAGGTTTGCTCCAAATGGCTCACGATTCCTAAGACCTTTTGTCTTGGCTAGCTTTTTCTAAAGATGTTCTTTGAATAGTGTTTGCCACGGAGCCACACTGAGCTGGATCCTCTCCATAGATTTCCTGACAACATTTGCTGAGTAGAATTTCATGGCTCAGAGTATGCATTACTTGTTCCTCTCCTAGAGAACTGTTTGCAAGACTTTTATCCTGACTAATCGAATGCTTGAAACTTTTTATTTCCAGATGGCATTATTTAACTAGACTTACCTACTATTATTTGTGATGACATTTCCTGAGAAATTTGTTCTTTGTTTAAAGTTCCTTATTCGGTTTGGGAGCTTTAGCCATGACAATGACAGTTGCTTTTGGTATTTTGAAGGGATCTAGTGACAAATGCTAATGTGCCCCAAGGCATGTTCTCCAGGAATACTACCCTGCAGAAACTCTTCAGTAAATCTGACTACTCATGAGAAATACACCTAAAACCTCTGCCCTAGAGCTTGCCCTTATGCAATGGTTATATTTTCCAGATATGAAGATTTGCTTAGTTTTATCGTTTCTCATTGAGCCAACAAACTACTCTTTGGATTCTGCCTCTTTTGGGAGTTTTCCTCTAAACATCTTGACCTTTGGGCATTATTTTTCTAAATGAACTCTCTGAACATCTCTTCTCTGGCCAATCCCATTGATGGAAGCTTCCCTTTCTAAGGCTTTCTCTTGGTAACTATTGCTGCTGCTGCTGCTATTAAGTTGCTTCAGTCGTGTCCAACTCTGTGTGACCCCATAGACGGAAGCCCACCAGGCTCCCCCGTCCCTGGGATTCTCCAGGCAAGAACACTGGAGTGGGTTTCCATTTCCTTCTCCAATGCATGAAAGTGAAAAGTGAAAGGGAAGTGGCTCCGTTGTGTCTGACTCTAGCGACCCCATGGACTGCAGCCTGTGGGGAGCTGCCCGTGAGAACGGGGTCCTTTGTCCAAAGGACACAGCTCTGGGAGCTGCCTCAGTCCTTGAGGGTTTGCTTGCAAACATAGCTCTCTGTCCCGCCACCTCAGAGATTAGGCGCTTATTTACTGCAGACACCTGGAGTTCTGTGCAAACTTCTCACGCACAGAGAAATGTTATCTGGTGTAAAAAATAATAACAGGGTGCCATTTCCATGTTCTCAAGATTTTTTGTGACTGTTTGTAAGATGTATAGGCCAACCAAGAAAAAATGTCGTCTTGTCTTTCTCACACTTTTCTGTATAAATAGAAGATGCTGAATAAAGTTGGTGTCAGACTGCGTCCCTTCGTGGAGACGTGTCTGAACCTCTCGACCCCATCTTTGTTGTAGTCTCTTGCTTTAGTTTCTTTCTTAGCCCCGGCGTGCACGTTCTCGGGACCTGATCGACTTTGCCGGCTGGCACCGGCAGGTGGCGCCCGAACAGGGACTCAGAAATCAGAGCGCGAGGATGGCCGCTGCCCACCAAGATTGAGATAAGTAAAGAAAAATTCCTAACTAATTAAAGTAAAGGACAGAGAGGGTGATTGTCGAGAGTAATAAATCATGGGACAAGGCAATAGCTGCCAGTTATTTGTACATATGTTGAAAACTATGTTAAAAGGTGGGGGAATTCATGTAAATAAGTTACAGCTAAAAAAGTTTTTACTTTTTATAGAAGAGGTTTGTCCTTGGTTTCCAGAAAAAAGAACGGTTAGTCTGGAAACTTAGAAAAAAGTAGGAAAACAATTTCAGACATATTATTCCTTACATGGTCCCAATCGTGTTCCTGTGGATGCTTTTTCTTTGTGGACTCTCATAAGAGACTGGATCCTGAACATGAGGGACATAAAATTCAAACGGCTCTCAGGGATTCCACGGGATCCGAAGTTACAGAGCCTTCTGCCCCTCCACCTGAGCCGCTTTATGCTGTGCCTGAGGAAACAGCTTGTAAGGCTAGAGAGAGTGATGATGTGTTAAGCTCTGACAAACAGGAAGAGTTAAATGAACAAGCGGCTCAGTACCATAGACAGGATATGCCTTGGGAGATGATGGTTAACATGCAACCCCCCTCGGGAAAAGGGGAATTAAAACATTCAGGGCTTTCCAAAGAACAGCTGGAAAATTTAATTCAAAAGATTGTTATAGCAGTAAAAAGGGATACACAGGGAGACTCCCACTCCAGCCAGCCTGCGCCTCCAGCATATCCTCCCTCGGTTCTTGCTAGACTTGATCCACCTCCGCCTTTCGTAGAACCGCAAGAGCTTATATCTATCCCTACTTCTTTGCCCGGTGAAAACATAAAAATTAAAAGTGAGATATTATTATCTCCTCTTCAACAAGCGATTAAGTGAGCTAATAAAAAAAGAAAACATATTCCCGGGCTTTCAGAAATCTATCCAGTGTTTGAAAATGCTCAACAGCAGAGATATTATGAGCCGCTGTCCTTTAAGCAACTGAAGGAGTTAAAAATGGCTTTGCACAATATGGCCCGACTGCGCTGTTTACTCAGGCTATTATAGAGGCTTTAGGAAATCAAAATCTGCCACCTAATGATTAGAAACAAGTTGCTCGAGCTTGTTTATCTGGAGGAGATTATTTACTATGGAAATCTGAGTTTGCTGAACAATGTGAGATCACAGACGATATCAATCGGCGACAGGGACTGAACACCACTTATGAAATGATGGTGGGAGAGAGAGAATATCGAGACACTAATAGTCAACTTAATTATTTGCCTGGAGCCTACCCTCAGATTAGTGCTGCGGCTCTACAAACATAAAAAAAAAAACTTCCAAATTCTGATAAAAAGACTAAAGATTTATCTAAAATTCGCCAGGGGCCAGATGAGCCATATCAGGATTTTGTTGCCTGCCTGCTTGAGACAATTGGTAAAATGACAGGAGATGAGCAGGCGGAGATGGTGTTGACTAAACAACTTGCTTATGAAAATGCCAGTTCGGCTTGTCAAGCTGCCCTGAGACCTTACAAAAAAAAGAGAGGCTTATCTGACTATATACAGATTTGTGCTGATATTGGCCCTTCATACATTCAAGACATAACTTTGGCCACGACATTACAAGGGTTATTGCCTTAGCTGGTTTTAGTAGACGGCTTGATAATCATTATCCCTCAGATAAAATTTTACAATTTACTCATTATCACCAATTTCTCTTCCCAAAAATCATTGTTTCTCAGCCCCTTACCGACGCCCTAACTGTATTTACTGATGGTTCTTCTAATGGAATAGCTAGTTTGATTATACAGGACAATACTGCCGCCTGGCATACTAATTATAAGTCTGCTCAAGAAGTAGAACTATTTGCCGTTTTTCAGGCTTTATTACAAATTTCTGCTCCATTTAATTTATATTCTGACAGTCAATATATCATAAGAGCCTTAAACACTATTGAGACTGTTCCATTTATTGGTACCCTGAATTCCACTATCCTAACTCTTTTTCGTGATATACAACATTTAATTTGTTCCAGAGTTAATAAATGCTGTTTTGGTCATATTCGTGCTCACTCTAGACTTCCTGGACCTTTAGCACGAGGCAATGCTTTGGCTGATGAAGCTACACATATATTTCCTTCATTGAAACAAATGGCAAAAACTTCCCACAGCTTACACCATCAAAACAACAATAGCTTAAGACTTCAATTTGGCATTACTCGAGAAGCTGCCAGACAGATTGTTAAACAATGTCAAACATGTCCTCAATTTTTTAGCATCCCCCATTATGGAGTTAATCCTCAAAGATTGTTGCCAAACAATATATGACAAATAGATGTTACCCATATTCCTAAATTTGGTAAACAAAAATTTGTTCATGTTACTATTGACACCTTCTCTGGCTTTTTACGTGCCTCTCTACAATCCGGAAAAGCTAACAAACATTGTATAGCTCATTACATTAAATGTTTTGCTGTTATGGGAACCCCTAAAACCATAAAAACAGACAATGGTCCAGGATACACTAGAAAAAATTTTCAATTATTTTGTACACAATTGTCTATCTCACATAAAACAGGTATCCCTTATAATCCTCAAGGTCAAGGAATTATTGAACAGACACATCAAACTCTCAAACATCAATTACAAAAACTAAAGAAGGGGGAATTATATCCCAATACCCCCTCCAACTCTCTAAACCATGCTTTATTTGTTCTAAATTTTTTACAATTGGATATAAGTGGCCGTTCAGCAGCACAGCGATTTTGGAACTTTGATGCACAAACAATAAGACCTAAAGTCTTTTGGAAAGACCCACTTGTGGGAAAATGGTATGGACCAGATCCAGTACTAATCTGGGGACGAGGGCATGTTTGTGTTTTCCCACAGGATGCCAAAGCGCCGCGCTGGCTGCCGGAAAGGTTGGTACGCACGGCGGAGACAATCTCTAGCAAACCAGATGAAGAGATTGGCGATTCAAGAACATGATGAATTACCATCTCGGCAACAACTTCAGGCATTGATGCGAGAGGCACAGAATTGTGTTGCTGTGCAGGGCGATCCAATATTGCCTTTAAGCTTCCTGATAACCTTATTAATTATCTTAAATCAGATTTACACTACACACTCTGAAGAATATTCAAATGCTTACTGGGCTTATTTTCCTGACCCTCCCCTTCTCCAACCTGTGGGCTGGGAGGGTCAGTCCATTCCCATATACACTAACAAAACTGTTTTATTTCTTGCACCTTGTTTAATTAAAAAACTGATTGATGATCTATGGATGATAAAGGCTTCCATCTATGGAAATGGTCTGCGGTTAAAGGAACATAAGTGTGTGCCTATATAAAAAGAAAGGGGGAGATGCGGGGAGCTGCCCGTGAGAACGGGATCCTTTGTCCGAAGGACACAGCTCTGGGAGCTGCCTCAGTCCTTGAGGGTTTGCTTGCAAACATAGCTCTCTGTCCCGCCACCTCAGAGATTAGGTGCTTATTTACTGCAGACACCTGGAGTTCTGTGTAAACTTCTCACGCACAGAGAAATGTTATCTGGTGTAAAAAATAATAACAGGGTGCCATTCCCATGCTCTCAAGATTTCTTGTGACTGTTTGTAAGATGTATAGGCCAACCAAGAAAAAATGTCAACTGTCTTGTCTTTCTCACACTTTTCTGTATAAATATAAGATGCTGAATAAAGTTGGTGTCAGACTGCGTCCCTTCGTGGAGACATGTCTGAACCTCTTGACCCCATCTTTGTTGTAGTCTCTTGCTTTAATTTCTTTCTTAGCCCTGCCGTGCACGTTCTCGGGACCTGATCGACTTTGCTGGCTGGCACCGGCAGCAGCCTACCAGGCTCCTCCGTCCATGGGATTCTCCAGGCAAGAACACTGGAGTGGGTTTCCATTTCCTTCTCCAATGCATGAAAGTGAAAAGTGAAAGGGAAGTCGCTCAGTTGTGTCTGACTCTAGCGACCCCATGGACTGCAGCCTACCAGGCTCCTCCGTCCATGGGATTTTCCAGGCAAAATTACTGGAGTGGGGTGCCATTGCCTCTAAATGTATCATTGGAAGTACTTCTTTCAGATCAAAGCTATTTGGGAATTTCCCTCTTGATTTCTGTCAATTTGACTCTGATGCTCCTTAATAGACTTGAGGAATAATGTCTTGGTCAACCTCTTTTCTACATGGTAATCCCCCTGAAGGAGCTGCCTGGGAAATTGGGCCCCATTTACATTTGTTTGTTGATGAAATATCTATTGATATCACTTGAGGAAATGTGTCTTAATTATTCTTTATAAAATCATATATATATTAATTAAATTAAATCTATTATATGTACATATTTTAAGCATTGCTTTTTGAAGACCAATTTCATAAATAGCCTTATTCGAGGATCTCAGGGCTCTTGGCCTAATTATTTTGTGGCTAATTTTATTCATAGAATCTTTCAAGTCAGCAACTGATTTTTGAGGCATCTCATAAACACCAGTTTTATGCACTGATTGTGACAGTGATGAATATTGAGGAATTTTTTTTCCCCTGGCTAACTTTTCTCATGAAATTGCTTTCTATTGGCCATTACTCATGAGCATTTTCCCTAGCCAGGCTCATCTGCAGAATTTATCTCCCCAGTGATAATTCTTGCATAGTCTCTCCTCAGCTAGTTGCATCCATGTAGTTCATTTTTCAGATAAATGACCTGGAGGTAATTCATTCTGGCCCATTATGGTCTTGGAAAAGTCCAGTGGTGACTTTTTTGGGGTAGTAGGGAATAATTGCAGTCTGACTGAAAACAGACATGTGTTTCATCACAGGGGCAATGATTTCTGATCAGCTTCTCCCTTCTTGGCATTATGTATGCAAACTTTTCTTTTACGGTACCTCTTGTGGGGCAATTTTTGCCCCAATAACTGGTATCTGGGAACTGTATTTCCTCATGAAATATTTGATTATTCCATTTCACTTAGGCTAAACTTATCTACAAGTGTAATATTTTTTATACATTATCTTTGGATGCTATCATTTTCATCAGGGAGGTCATCCTTTTTGATGATGGCAACCAGAAAAAAATTTTTTTTCTTTTCTAATAATTTATTTGAGGAGGAAAGACCTAAGAAATTCCATCCAGTGTCAGGATAACTTCTGACCATATCTTCCAAAAGTCCACTTTCTGGGAACACTTAATAGGATTTTCTTTCATCTGTGACATCCAGACTTGCCTTTTGTTGAAAGTTATCAGAAGGAGTTTCTTCTTGTCAAATAGAACTTGAACATGGACATAGAAAGACCCAGAGAACCTCCCCTGTGCCAACATCAGACATGCAACAGGGCTCAACTGTGAGCCATCCTTGGGGAACTGTTGGCGCATGCATTGAACTCTCTTCATACAAATCATAACTTTAATCCTGCCCAGAAAAGTCACTCACTGGTGTTTCTTTGCCGACAGGAATCCTCTTATAGCCATATTATTAGCTGATTTAAGCCATTTCATTCTCATATTCTGAAAATATGTGGTTGTGACATCACAGCTGTTGCATTTGTTCCCCCAAAGTCATTCTTCATGTTGTCTTTCCAAAGATAGAAAAGGGGGATCTATTCTGCCCTACAGAATACTATTCAACCTTTTGAAAAATATTTACAATCTACATAAAAATATAACAATGATGTTACTAGGTACTGATTATTCAAAAGAATATTTTCACTGGAAAATGTTACTCTGTCACTAAGAAGAGCTTTAGTGATGGACTTTATCACTTATATCACTTATAACAGTGTCTCTAAAGGATCTAACATGAATTTTTGAAGTATCCTGTTTGGATTGTAAATGCCTAGAGTGTCAATTAATTTTGGTTGATAATCAAGACAATAAAATATGCATGAGTGAGCTTAAATGCTTCTGTATAACAATGATCACTGGAAAGCTCTTTGAAGATTTCATTTCCTATCTGAGAGGTAAGAAAAAGACTGCAATTGATTTGGAACAAAATATCCAAAGACTAATGGCAACCCACTCCAGTACTCTCACCTGGAAACTCCCACAGATGGAGGAGCCTGGTGGGCTGTAGTCCATGGGGTCGTTAAGAGTCGGACATGACTGAGCGACTTTCCTTTCACTTTTCACTTTCATGCTTTGGAGAAGGAAATGGCAACCCACTCCAGGGTTCTTGCCTGGAGAATCCCAGGGATGGGGGAGCCTGGTGGGCTTCCATCTATGGGGTCTCACAGAGTCGGATACGACTGAAGCAACTTAGCAGCAGCAGCAGCAGCAGCAGAGATCTTTTCAAGAAAATTAGAGACACCAAGGCAACACTTCTTGCAAAGATAGGTGCAATTAAGGACAGAAATGGTATGGACCTAACAGAAGCAGAAGATATTAAGAAGAGGTGGCAAGAATACACTGAAGAACTATACAAAAAAGCTATTAATGACCCAGATAACCAGTATGGTATGATCACTCACCTAGAGCCAGACATCCTGGAGTGTGAAGTCAAGTGAGCCTTAGGAAGCATCACTGTGAACAAAGCTAGTGGAGGCGATGGAATTCCAGCTGAGCTATTTCAAATCCTAAAAGATGATGCTGTGAAAGTACTGCACTCAATATGCCAGAAAATTTAGAAAACTCAGCAGTGGCCACAGGACTGGATAAGGTCAGTTTCCACTCCAATCCTAAAGAAAGGCAATGCCAAAGAGTGCTCAAAGTACCGCACAGTTGCACTCATCTCACATACTAGCTAAGTAATGCTCAAAATTCTCAAGCCAGTCTTCAGCAGTATGTGAATCATGAACTTCCAGTTGTTCAAGCTGGATTTTGAAAAGGCAGAGGAACCAGAGATCAAATTGCCAACATCCATTGGATCATATAAAGAGTGAGAGAGTTCCAGAAAAACATCTACTTCTGCTTTATTGACTACACAAAAGCCTTTGACTGTGTGGATCACAACAAACTGTGGAAAATTCTTCCAGAGATGGGAATACCAGACTGCTTTACCTGCCTCCTGAGAAATCTGTATGCAGGTCAAGAAGCAACAGTTAAAACTGGACATGGAACAACAGACTGGTTCCAAATCAGGAAAGGAGTACGTCAAGGTTGTATATTGTCACCCTGCTTATTTAACTTATATGTAGAGTATATCATGTAAAATGGACTGGAATGAGCAAATTTAACTCAGTTGACCATTATATCTACTACTGTGGGCAAGAATCCCTCAGAACAAATGGAGTAGCCATCATAGTCAACAACAGAGTCCAAAATGCAGTTCAGTTCAGTTCAGTTCATTCCCTCAGTTGTGTTTGACTGTTTGTGACCCCATGGACTGCAACACACCAGGCCTCCCTGTCCATCACCAACTCCCGCAGTTTACTCAAACTCATGTCCATTGAGTCGGTTATGCCATCCAACCATTTAATCTTCTGTCGTCACCTTCTCCTCCTGTCTTCAATCTTTCCCAGGATCAAGATCTTTTCCAATGAGTCAGTTCTTTGCATGAGGTGGCCAAAGTATTGGAGTTTCAGCTTGAGCATCAGTCCTTCCAATGAATATTCAGGACTGGTTTCCTTTGGGATAGACCAGTTGGATCTCCTTGCAGTCCAAGGGACTCTCAAGAGTCTTCTCCAACACTACAGTTCATAAGCATCAATTCTTTGGCACTCAGCTTTCTTTATGGTCCAACTCTCACATCCATACATGACTACTGCAAAAACCATAGCCTTGACTAGATGGACCTTTTTTGGCAAAGTAATGTCTCTGCTTTTTAATATGCTGTCTAGGTTGGTCATAACTTTTCTTCCAAGGTGCAAGTGTCTTTTAATTTCATGCCTGCAATCACCATCTGCAGTGATTTTGGAGCCCCCAAAATAAAGTCTGTCACTGTTTCCATTATTTCCCCATCTATTTGCAATGAAGTGATGGGACCAGATGCCATGATCTTAGTATTCTGAATGCTGAATTTTAAGCCAACCTTTTCACTCTCCTCTTTCACTTTCATTAAGAGACTCTTTAGCTCTTCTTCACTTTCTGCCATAAGGGTGGTGTCATCTGCATATCTGAGGTTATTGATATTTCTCCCGGCAATCTTGATCCCAGCTTGTGCTTCATCCAGCCCAGTGTTTCTCATGATGCACTCTGCATATAAGTTAAATAAGCAGGGTGACAATATACAGTCTTGAAATGCAGTACTTGCATGCAATCTCAAAAATGACAGAATGATCTCTGTTAGTTTCCAAGGCAAACCATTGAATATCACAGTAATCCAAGTCTATGCCCCGACCAGTAATGCTGAAGAAGCTGAAGTTGAACAGTTCTATGAAGACCTACAAGACCTTTTACAACTAACACCCAAAAAAGATGTCCTTTTCATTATATGGGACTGAAATGCAAAAGTAGGAAGTCAAGAGACACCTGGAGTAACAGGCAAATTTAGCCTTGGAGTACAAAACAAAGCAGGTCAAAGGCTAACAGAGTTTTGCCAAGAGAACTCACTGGTCATAGCAAACTCCCTCTTTCAACAACACAAGAGCAGACTCTAAACATGGACATCACCAGGTGGTCAATATTGAAATCAGATTGATTATATTCTTTGCAGCCAAAGATGTAGAAGCTCTATAGTTAGCAAAAACAAGACCAGGAGCTGACTGTGGCTCAGATCGTGAACTCCTTATTGCCAAGTTCAGACTTAAATTGAAGAAAGTAGGGAAAACCACTAGACCATTCAGGTATGACCTAAATCAAATCCCTTACAATTGTACAGTGGAAGTGAGAAATAGATTCAAGGGATTAGATTGAGAGACAGAGTGCCTGAAGAACTATGGCTAGAGGTTTGTGACATTGTACAGGAGGCAGTGATGAAGACCATCCCCAAGAAAAAGAAATGCAAAAAGGCAAAATGGTTGTCCGAGGAGGCCTTACAAATAGCTGAGAAAAGAAAAGACATGAAAGGCAAAGAAGAAAAGGAAAGATATGCAGGGTGTATCATGCAAAATGCCAGGCTGGATAAAACACAAGCTGGAAATCAAGATTTCTGGGAGAAATATCGATAACCTCAGATAAGCAGATGACACCACCCTTATGGCAGAAAGTGAAGAACTAAGAGCCTCTTGATGAAAGTGAAAGAGGAGAGTGAAAAAGTTGGCTTAAAGTTCAACATTCAGAAAATGAAGATCATGGTATCCAGTCCCATCACTTCATGGCAAATAGATGGGGAAACAATGGAAACAGTGACAGACTTTATTTTCTTGGGCTTGAAAATCACTGCAGATGGTGACTGCAGCCATGAAATTAAAAGATGTTTGCTCCTTGGAAGAAAAGCTATGACAAATCTAGACAGCATATTAAAAAGCAGGTATGTTACTTTGCCAAAAAAGATCCATCTAGTCAAGGCTATGGTTTTTCCAGTAGTCATGTATAAATGTGAGAGTTGGACTGTAAAGAAAGCTGAGCGCCAAATAATTAATGCTTTTGAAATGTGGTGTTGGAGAAGACTCTTGAGAGTCCCTTGGACTGCAAGGAGATCCAGCCAGTCCACCCTAAAGGAAATCAGTTCTGAATATTCACTGGAAGGACTGATGCTGAAGCTAAAGCTCCAAATCTTCGGCCACCTGATGCGAAGAACTGACTCATTGGAACAGACCCTGATGCTGGGAAAGTTTGAAGTCAAGAGGAGAAGGGGGTGACAGACGAGGAGATGGTTGGATGGCATCACCAATTCAATGGACATGAGTTTAAGCAAGCTCCAGGAGTTGGCGATGGACAGGGAAGCCTAGAGTGCCGCAGATCATGGGGTCACAAAGAGTCGGACACGACTAAGCGACTGAACTGAACTGATCCACAGAGAGGAGAACTGAACTTTCTTTATTGGACAGCATCAGGCAGCGCTGCCTGGCAGGCGTGTGGGTTCCTGACAGACAGACTCGAGCGCCACCTCCTGGCCCTCTGACCTTGGGACAGTCGTCAACTTCTGAACCTTAGTCGTTTTCTCATCCACAACGTGGCGATTGTTTAAATCTCCATCTCATGGAGTGTTGCAAGAATTAAATGAGATAATGCAGTTAAGCACTTAGCATAGGGCCTGGCGCATAGTCAACATCCAACAATAGAAGTCAGATACTATTCTTGACAATGATGATCATGCTTTTAAAGTATGTCCTTTTAAACATGTGTGGAGGAATGAACTCGAGTGGGAAGTGGGAATTTCCGTGTTCCCATTCGAAAGGTATGAGAAATTTGATGACCATATACCCTTTGAGTGTGAGTAAGCTCCGGGCATTGGTGAGGGACAGGGAAGTCTGATGTGCTACAGTCCTTGGGGTTGCAAAGAGTGGGACATGGTAAAACAACTCAGCATGCGTGCACATGCTCCATCCTAGATTTTAGCTCTTTGGGACAGGTCCTGATTTTAAAGTCCCTTCAAAAGTATGCATAATATTTTGGGGTGAATTTGCTCAACCTCTTAATTTCTTGTGAACAAATAAAAGTTGGAAGCCATATTAGATTTCTCTGTTCCATTCACTGTGGCTCCCTCCCAGATCTAGCCCTTCCCCTGCACCCTGAGCCCCTCTGGCAGCATCTCACACACATCTCCTTTGTTTCAGAGAGTTTTCACTCCTGTCTCTGTGCTGTTGCACAGGCCCCTTTGCTCTGAAATGCTCTCTATAGTGTCATTCAGCTGCCTTTGTTTATGTTGACATCTCTGGACCCTTCTGTGGTCACTGAACACCTCCTGTGCACTTGATGCTGAATTCCTTACTGTTCTTGTCCAACAAGCAGCCCTTTATCAGTAAACAGGACAGGTGAAGAGAGCTGCCAACCACAAGAACCAAAGGGTAAGGAAAATAAGAGTCTGTCTCCAGTTGCTTGTCAGCTGTTCAGGACGAGTAAAGCAAGCCTGGTCAGAGGTGAGACACACAATCTTAGAGAGGTGAGAAAGACTATAAGCTGAGTGAAGGCATTCAGCTCCCTTTAGAAAGAATGTGTCTGTCTGAAGGGGGGCAGCATGAGCACTGTCTGTAACTTCCAGGCACTCTCTCAGTGGGAGAAGACATTTCACTTAGCCATCCATCTTCAATCCCTGGCCAAGGCTAGCTGCAGAAAAGCTTATGCATATGGGAACCAGTCACAGCTTGGTCTGTCCTGGACTGCAGCATAAACCCTTCTCAGCTGGGAGAGGGATGGGGCTTCTGAGCTGAGTGCCCTTAGCCCTATGCTTCCAAGGCTGCTCCTCTGAGGACAGTGCTGGTGAGTAAGTTCAAGCCCTCCCGTTGGGATTTGAGCACTGGCTCTCCCTCTTCTAGCTCCATGGGCTCAGGCAGGCTACCTAATGTCCTTGTGTCTCAGTTTCTTCACTGCTAAACTGGGGAAAAAACAGTATGTATTTGCAAAACATGTATCTGAGGGTTTAGTATCCATACATAAAGGGGCTTCCCAGGTGGCGTTAGTGGTAAAGAACCCACCTGTCAATGCAGGAGACGCAAGTTTGATCCTTGGGTCTGGAAGATCCCCTGGGCAAAGGTATGGCAACCCACTCCAGTATTCTTGCCTGGAGAATCCCATGGACAGAGGAGCCTAGTGGGCTACAGTCCGTAGGGTTACACAGTTGGACACAACTGAAGCGACTTAGCATGCACATCTACATAAGGAACTTTACTATTTTTCATGCATGATTGGAAGAAAATAAAAGTAAAATAATTCAGTGTAGCAAGAGTATAAAGAAATGACCATTTTCACTTAGGAGTGTAAATTAGTCTATACTTTGCAGGTGACAGCTTGGCAAAATTGATTGCAATTAAAATCAATGCTTATTTTTAAAATAATAAATAAACAAAAGTTAAAATATAAGGACACTGAGGAGGTTTAAAACTGGACTATAGATAAGGTAAGAATTTTACAACTTTAACATTTTAAAACTTTTAATAACTAATTTTGAGATAGTTGTAGATTTACACGCAGTTCTATGAAATACTATAGAGAGATCCCATGTACAAATGGTAACATTTTGTACAATTATGGGCTTCCCAAGAGGTGCTAAGTGATTCTTTACCACTCCCAAGTGGTAAAGAACCCACTTGCTAGTACAGGAGACATAAGGAACACAAGTTCGATCCCTGGGTTGGGAAGATCCCCTGGGGTAGGCATGGCAACCCATTCCAGTATTCTTGCCTGGAGAATCCCATGGACAGAGGAGCCTGGAAGGCTACAGTCCATGGGGTCTCATAGAATTGAACACAACTGAAGCAACTTGGCATGCATACTGTATAATATTGACATTGGTACAATCTACCAATCTGGTTCGGATTTCTTCAGTCAACTTGTACTTATTTGTATATGAGTATGGGTGCATGTGTGTGTTTAATTCTAAGCAATTTCTTTCATATGTGTGGCTTTGTGTATCCACCACCACAATTGAAATATGTAACAGTTCTATCACCACAAAAATTCTTCTTCTTGTCCTTTTATAACCACATCCACCTGCCACTTTCCCTAACCCCTGACCTAAGCCTTGGCAATCACTAACCTAGTCTGTGTCTCTGTAATTTTGTCATTTCAAGAATGTTATATAAGTGGGCTGATTTAGCATGTATAAACACTTGGCCTAATTTCCTTCAGATTCATCTAAGTGTTCGTGTATCAACTGTTCATTCCTCTTTATTTTTTTTTGTTCATTCCTCTTTATTGCTGAGTAATATTCTATGACATTCTACCACAGTTTATTCACCCACTGAAGAATAAGTAACTGGGTTATTTTCAATTTTTCCTATTATGAATAAAACTTTTATAAACATTCACATAAGGTTTGTGTGTGAACATAAGTGTTAATTTTTCTGGAATATGTGCCCAAGAGTACACTTGTTGGGTTGTATAGCAGTTAATTATATGCTTGGTTTCATAAGAAACTACTCAACTGTTTCCCAGAGTAACTGTACCACTTTACATACCCACCAGCATTAAGCCATTTTCAAACCAGCTTGGGAAGACTGAAACCTTCATTATGTGAGTAATAAATCTTTTCATACCTCCTTGCTATGTGGCCGCAACACCCTGAAGTTCTAAGTCCATGCCTGAGGCCCTTTTCCTATAACCCATAACTGAGATCTATTCCTATAACCCATCCTTGACCTAGGACTTAATACTTTTTCACTAGGAGCCAATATGTCCAATCTTTAAAAAAAAATTCTTAAATAATATGTTTTTGCTTCTCAGGTAGAAAACAAAATAAATTGCCTTTTCATTACCATGGGGACTACCTGAAGTAAATGAGGAGTTGATTACACAAATCACAATATTTCACATTTCTTTGCCCACAAATGGTTTGTTTCTCCCAACCCCACCCCACCACTTTCTATAAAAGGAAATGGCCACCTTAACCTATGTTAGAAAAATTTCACTTTCATCTAGAATAGTGCTTCTCAAACAGAGGTGATGTTGTCTCCCTGGTGGGGTGACCAGTAGTTCAAATTTGCCCAGGTCTTTCCTGATTTTGAGCTTCCCAGTTGGCACAAAGTTAAAGAATCCACCTGCCAATGCAGGAGATGCAAGAGACATCTTCCTGGGTCAGGAAGATCCTCTGGAGTAGGAAATGCTACTCTACTCCAGTATTCTTGCCTGGAAAATTCCATGGACAGAGGACCCTGGTGTCTACAGTCCCTGGGGTCACAAAGAGTGACCTGACCGGACATGACTGAGCACACACACACATATTTCCTGATTTTAGCACTGAAATTCTGTGTCCTAGGTAACTTTTCGAAGTAAACTAGGACCATGGGTCACCCTTCCCACAGGGGACATTAGACAGTGTATAGCAGACATTTGGGAGAAGGCAATGGCACCCCACTCCAGTACTCTTGCCTGGCAAATCCCATGGACAGAGGAGCCTGGTAGGCTGCAGTCCAAGGGGTCGCTAGGAGTCGGACATGACTGAACGACTTCACTTTCATTCATTGGAAAAGGAAATGGCAACCCACTCCAGTGTTCTTGCCTGGAGAATCCCAGGGACGGGGAGCCTGGTGAGCTGCCGTCTATGGGGTTGCACAGAGTCAGACACGACTGAAGCAACTTAGCAGCAGCAGCAGCAGACATTTGACATCTGGAAACATTTTTGATTTTTAAACTAGGGTATATGGGTGTGTATTACTGACATCTATTTTTTTCATTGAAGTATAGTTGATTTACAATCTTGTGTTAGTTTCTGATGCAAAGTGGTTCAGATATATACATACATCTGAATCTTCTTCATTTTAGATTATTACACAATATTGAATATAGTTCCCTGTGCTATACAGTAGGACCTTGTTATTTGTCTGTTTTATGTATAGTAGTGTGTATCTGTTAATCTCAAACTCCTAATTTATCCCTCCCCTCACCTTTCCCTTTTGGTAACCATATGTTTGTTTTCTATGTCTGTGAGTCTATTTCTGTTTTGTAAATAAGCTCATTTGTATCATTTTCTAGATTCCACATTTAACTGATACTGTATGATATTTTTCTCTATCTGACTTACTTCACTTTGTGTGATAATTTCTAGATCCATCCATGTTGCTGCAACTGTCATTATTCCATTCTTTTTTTTTAATTTTTTTAAATTTTATTTTTAAACTTTACAATATTTTATTGGTTTTGCAAAATATCAAAATGAATCCACAACAGGTATACATGTGTTCCCCATCCTGAACCCTCCTCCCGCCCCATACCATCCCTCTGGGTCGTCCCAGTGCACCAGCCCCAAGCATCCACTATCGTGTATCGAACCTGGACTGACGACTTGTTTTATACATGATATTCTACATGTTTCAATGCCATTCTTCCAAATCTTCCCACCCTCTCCCTCTCCCACAGAGTCCATGAGACTGTTCTATACATCAGTGTCTCTTTTGCTGTCTCGCATACAGGGTTATTGTTACCATCTTTCTAAATTCCATATGTATGCGTTAGTATACTGTATTGGTGTTTTTCTTTCTGGCTTACTTCACTCTTTATAATAGGCTCCAGTTTCATCCACCTCATTAGAACTGATTCAAATGTATTCTTTTTAATGGCTGAGTAATACTCCATTGTGTATATGTACCATAGCTTTCTTATCCATTCATCTGCTGATGGACATCTAGGTTGCTTCCGTGTCCTGGCTATTATAAACAGTGCTGCGATGAACATTGGGGTACGTGTGTCTCTTTCCCTTCTGGTTTTCTGGATTGCTGGCTCATAAGGCAGTTCTATTTCCAGTTTTTTAAGGAATCTCCACACTGTTCTCCATAGTGGCTGTACTAGTTTGCATTCCCACCAAGAGTGTAAGAGGGTTCCTTTTTCTCCACATCCTCTCCAGCATTTATTGCTTGTAGACTTTTGGATCGCAGCCATTCTGACTGGTCATTCTTTTTTTATGACTGAGTAAGGCTATGGTTTTTCCAGTAGTCATGTATGGATGTAAGAGTTGGACTGTGAAGAAAGCTGAACGCTTTCATCATAGATGTTCAATGTAGGCGGAAGCTCTGGCTTCAGCAGGGATGACTTCATGAGAGTGCAACCTGTACAGTTACACAGGACCAAATTTGGAAAGGTTGCACACTTGGTTTAATGCTCTGCTGTTGTCATCTTGAAGCACGTAACTTTGATCAAGGCAGCCCTTATTTTCCTTTTGCACTAGGTTCTGCATATTATGTAGCCAATTCGGGGCCTAGAGGAAGGGGTCGACAATCTAAAATTGCAACCTAATCCTTGTGCCAATCAAAACTGGCTAGCTTGCCCTTTTCACATGTCTGCCATGAGTTGCCAGCCCTTATGTACTTTGATTCATTTACTTATTCAGCATATATTACTGGCCACTTTTTGCACATTGGGCACTCTTTTAGGTGATGGATATATCAAAGTACACTTGATCTTAGCCAAAAGGCCGAGAAGCAATGGAAATGTCAAAGTAAACAGACAAAATCCATGCTTTCTTGGAGCTCACACTCTCTTGAGGGAGACTCACAGAGGAGACTGTGTGAAATGTTGTGGGTGGCAGTATAAACAGGATGTAGCTATAGGAAGCATGGACTTTCCTGGTGGATCAGTGATAAAGAATCTGCCTGCAATGCAGGGGATGCAGGAGACCATGAGTTCAGTCCCTGGGTTGGGAAGATCTCTTGGAGGAGGGCATGTCAATCCACTCCAGTATTCTTGCCTGGAGAATCCCATGGATAGAGGAGCCTGGTGGGCTACGGTCTATAGGGTCGCACAGAGTTGGACACGACTGAACACACAATAAACTGTGGAAGATTCTGAAAGAGATGGGAATACCAGACCACCTGACCTGCCTCTTGAGAAACCTGTATGCAGGTCAGGAAGCAACAGTTAGAACTGGACATGGAACAACAGACTGGTTCCAAATAGGAAAAGGAGTACGTCAAGGCTGCATATTGTCATCCTGCTTATTTAACTTCTATGCAGAGTACATCATGAGAAATGCTGGGCTAGAAGAAGCACAAGCTGGAATCGAGATTGCCGGGAGAAATATCAATAACCTCTGATATGCAGATGACACCACCGTTATGGCAGAAAGTGAAGAGTAACTAAAAAGCCTCTTGATGAAAGTGAAAGAGGAGAGTGAAAAAGTTGGCTTAAAGCTCAACATTCAGAAAACAAAGATCATGGCATCTGGTCCCATCACTTCATGGCAAATAGATGGGGAAACAGTGGAAACAGTGTCAGACTTTATTTTATGGGGCTCCCAAATCACTGCAGATGGTGATTGCAGCCATGAAATTAAAAGACACTTACTCCTTGGAAGGAAAGTTATGACCAACCTAGATAGCATATTGAAAAGCAGAGACATTACTTTGCCAACAAAGGTCTGTCTAGTCAAGGCTCTGGTTTTTCCAGTGGTCATGTATGGATATGAGAGTTGGACTGTGAAGACAGCTGAGTGCCGAAGAATTGTTGCTTTTGAATTGTGGTGTTGGAGAAGCCTCTTGAGAGTCCCTTGGACTGCAAGGAGATCCAACCAGTCCATCCTAAAGGAGATCAGTCCTGGGTGTTCTTTGGAAGGAATGATGCTAAATCTGAAACTCCAGTCCTTTGGCCACTTCATGCAAAGAGTTGACTCATTGGAAATGACTCTGATGCTGGGAGGAATTGGGTGCAGGAGGAGAAGGGGATGACAGAGGATGAGATGGCTGGATGGCATCACCGACTCGATGGATGTGAGTTTGAGTGAACTCCGGGAGTTGGTGATGGATAGGGAGGCCTGGCGTGCTGCGATACATGGGGTCGCAAAGAATCAGACATGACTGAGCGACTGAACGGAACTGAACTGAAGAGACTGAGCACGCACACATGCACGCACACAGGAAGCATTGATAGGATGGCTGAAAAGACCTCATTGCAAAGGCAACTTTTGAATGAAGATGTAAAGGAAGAGAGTGTCCACTTTAATAACAGAATAGCCAATTATTTTACCAGCTACAGTGTTTATTAGGGAATAGCAGAGGAATTTCAATTCAGACCATAAGCAAATCCAGAGAAGGAGGAAAAGGAACTTGCTTTTATAGAGAAAAGGGGGAAATTGGGAGGGGCTGCAGTAATCAAAGAGCTTACTGGAAGAAGCTGGGAGCCCCAACTATGGATGCTTCTTATTGGTTGTTCTACTACAGTCTATTACTGGCTGGAACCCGGGGTGTAGGGAAGTTTTATTCCTCTGTGTGTGTGTGTGTGTGTGTGTGCATGCGCGCTCAGTCATATCTTAACTCTTTGCAACCCCATGGACTGTAGCCTGCAAGGGTCCTCTGTCCATGGAATTTTCTGTCCATGGAGTGGGTTGCCATTTCCTACTCCAGGGGATCTTCCCGACTCAGGGATCAAACTTGCATCCCTTGTACCTCCTGCATTGGCATGTGAATTCTTTTCCACTGTGCCACCTGGGAAGCCCTTTATTCTCTGTGCTGAATGCTAAAGTAGAGGCACCTTCAGGTGGAGAATTAGGCAAGTATCTTTTCCTATTTGGAGCAACTGAGGATGTGTGGAGGGGCATGAGAATTCTCCCTACTGGCCTGTCCCAACTCCAACTTTGACTGAAGTTTTTTTTTTTTTTTTTTTTAAATTCTATAAGAGAATCTGCAGAAATCCAGGGGTGTGGGGAGGTGAGAGCTTTCCAAGTGGAGGGGAAGAGAATGTAAAAGTTCTGAGACTAAATCATGCTAGTGCTGTTTGAAGAACAGAAAGTTGCCATGGCTGGTGTGGAAAGAACAAAATGGAGAATAAACAAGGTGATGCAGAATCACTCTTATAGAGTCGGGCAGGTCATGGTGCCGGCCTTAAATGTTTCTGTGACTGAGATGGGAAGCTACTCGTTAGACATGATCAGACGTAATGTTTTACCAACATCATCCTGCTTTAATGTTGAGGTTAGACTAGACAAGGTCAAGGGCAAAAGAAGGGAGATCAGTTAGCAGTCTGTTGTAACAATCAGGGCAAAAGATGATGGTGACTTATGCATTTAGGTGGCTGAATTCTGTCTTTATTTTAAATGGAAAGTCAACACACCAATTTAGGGCTAACAAAAATAGGAGAGCCCAGGATGACACCAAGAGTTCTGACCTGAGCAAATTAAAAAAAAAAAAAAATAGTAGAAACCAATTTAGGGAGAATATCAGGGATTCCATTTGGATTACAGTTGTTCCTTGAACAACATGAGTTTGAACTGCACAGGTTCACTTACATGTGGTTATTTTCCAAGAGTAAATACACTGACTTCACAGTCAGTGGTCTGTTGAATCCAAGGATGTGCAGGAACCTCAGATATGGATAGCCAACTCAACGTAACTTATGTGTGGATAAACCCCTGCATTGTTCAAGAGTCAACCATGGTTAGGTTAGAGATATCCATTGTTTATCCAAGTGGAGGTAGCAAACTGGGAGTCATGTTCAAGGAAATCTTGATTAAAGATATAAATATCAGATCATCAGCATATAGATATCTGAATGAATACAGATGGAAAATGATGGGAAAAATTTCAAACCTTTGAGTTTTACTGTCATGGAGTTGTTTCAAAAATAAAGACATGTAAACACCCTGAAGAGCCTAATTGCAAAATTCAGCTAAAGCTGAGGTACAAACATTTGAAACGGATGTGTCTTCACTGTCTAGTTTCCAAAAAATGATAAAGCAAGAGGAAAAAAATTCTCATCAGTTTAGTTACTTATTTTAAATATTTATTATGAGTTTATTTTACCCTATACATAGTTCAAATCTTCACACAATTAAGGGGTTTTCATGGTTATCAGGATGAGACTTGGGTTGGAGAGTCCCTGTAGACACCTCTTTCCACAACCTCTCATATCTTGGTTTAATCCACATAGCTAATTATCTTCAAGTAAGAGCTCTTTGAGTTGGCCACTTTCTCAACTTGCAGCTTTGAGAAAAGCATCATTAGAATCATCTGCCTTCTACAACCTAGGGAGGAGACTCAGAGCCAGGATGAATTTCAAGAGCAATTTCATGCTGAATAGCCTGGTAATTTATTTCTTGTGGAGTTCCAGTGTTCAAGTCAACCTGGCTGGAGACAGATGGCTCTGAAGAAGGGCTATGTTGAGGCATTCCTGGAATCATATCGGAAGTTCCTGGCAGGGATTCCTGCTTCAAGGGTTCCTTCTCAAAGGCTTCTGTGTTCTCCTGCATGAATTTAGTCTTCTCCAAGGAACTTGCTACAGATATCAGTGGCTAAATAAAAAGCAGAGGAGCAAACAAAGTCATTCACAGAGACTAAACATTCTCGGCATAGCAGGAATACAATATTGCCATTTTCAAGCTCAAGTCTGAGCAAAACTGAAAAAGACATTATCCAGAAAAGCATAAAACAAATCTGACAGTTTCAAGATAATTCACCAATAATTTAACTGCCAGACAGAGCAAAATTCAACACCTTTTAAAGAAAAACTACAAAGTCTAGATGGCCTATACAGTATCACATACAAAGTTCAGCACACAGGTAAATAATTACTAGACATGTGAAAAAGTAGGAAAATGTGAACCATAATCTGGATAAAAAATATTTACTAGAAAGAGACCTCAAAATGACAAAGATGATGAGATTGGCAGACAAGAACTTAAAAGTGATTACAGATTTAAAGGAGAAAAATGGCCATAATGAGTGAAAAGATAGGGTATATCAGCAGAGAAGATAGGAGCCAGAATGGAATTCTAGAACTGAAAAATAAACTGTCCAAAATGAAAAAAAAAATCATTAAATACCTAAATAGGATATTGGACATTGCAGGAGAAAGGATCAGTAAACCTGAAGACAGATCAATAGAAATTATCCAAATTGAAGCACAGAGAAAAAAAGATGGAAAAAATGAATACAGTCTCAGTGACCTATGAGACTCAAGGAGACATCAAGCATGCATGTAACTGCAGTCCCTGGTGAGCTAGGAAACCTTGGAGCTTAAGTTCTACCCCCAACTTCGCCCACTGTCCAATCAGCAGTGGACCCTGTGAGGCACTGCAGAGAGGTCTGTGAAGCACTTGCCCACATGATCTCTAAGACCCTTCTAACTCCAAAGTGCTATGAATGAATCTGTGCAGCACATCTACATATTGTTTCCCATAAAAACGTATTCCTGAAACATAAAGATCTGAAACATGGCTCAGATCTTTATAACAATGGGGTTTTCAGACTTAGAAACAGAATAATGACTTACTTAGCTAAAAGATGCCTCTGCTTAATGAAGAGAAACCAATACAAGGACAACTTTTGCCCGTTTTCTTCTAGGTCTGACTCAAATGCTATCTTCTCTGTGAGTCTCTTCTTGATTCCCGTAATTTGATGTGATCTCTACCACACAGAGTGCTCTGTTTCTACTTCTCTTTGACCCACGCACTAGACCAACAGTATTCAATCTGGGGCACTAAAAGCAATGATGGTTTAAGATATTTAGGAAAATCTTGCAAAACTTTGAGTACAGGCGTTAAAATCCATGAGTTAAATCAGCAGGCCTTCTGAAACCCAATGCAACCCATTCTGGGCCTATTTCAGGTAAGTTTTATAGTTCTACTGATGAAATCTAAAGGTGACAGCAGCAAGGAACAGTTTGCAATTCACTTGGAGCCAACAAGAAACCAGAACTTAGACTGTTATTCTATTTGATGTACCTCCATAGCTTCCCTTGTGGCTCAGCTGGTAAAGAATCCATCTGCAATGTGGGAGACCTGGGTTTGATCCCTGGGTTGGGAAGATCCCCTGGAGAAGGGAAAGGCTACCCACTCCGGTATTCTGGCCTGCAGAATTACATGGAGTGTATAGTCCAAGGTGTCACAAAGAGTTGGACACGACAGTGACTTTCACGTCACCACCTCCTCACCCTTTATCTAGCTCTTTCAATTTGTACCAGGATGTGGCTCTCCCTTGCCCTGTAAGCATTAAGCTTTTTTTTAGACTCCTGTTGGGTTCCCTTTGCTTCCTTCTAACAAAGGGAATAAATTTCCATAATTATAATTTGCTCGTGAACTCTTTCCTAAAACTGAGAACTTGCTCCCAATCCAGGCATCAGGCTGGCTCTCATTTCCCTGACAATTGCCAATTGTCTCACACTTGGCAAAAGAACAGCAAACCTTTTGTCCATCCAAATCTTGCTAAGGAGTACACTACAGGGTGTGAAATCTGAGTGCAACGCAGAGGGACAATTCCAAATACTGATGTGAGCAAAGTTTTCCATCATAAAACCAGGGTACAGTTTTGGGAGTCTTTCCTTGACTTGTATATTTACGTTTCCATTAACAGTGAAGCAAGGTGTTAGAAAAGGATTAGCGTGGGCAACCGAGGTGATGACAACTTTTGCTTAATGATCGCACCTCTACCATCTCCCAACAACTGCTCAAATGATGAACTGTTCCTGAGGGAGGGTTCCTTCAATTACTGCTTTCAGACTGTAGTAGGAAACGATCTTTCTTTTGATCTACATGTAAAATATCCAGACTTTAAAATAAATCTATTAATTTTGAGGAAAGCTGAGCATGTTGATATAAATGTACACAAAGCTTAATATTTTCATCAAAATTGGCTTTGGAAACTAGCCAAAGCTAATAAATTATATAAGACTACGTTAAAGATTTTCATGCACAGGAATACAGAGATCGTTACAAAGATGTCAGATATCAAGTTCAAGAAGTCAATCTGCTCTCCAGGTGTCATGTACTTTGCAGAAAGCACAAAATGACAGACGGTGTTTTTCAGAAGACTGTGGCAAAAATTGTGGGAGATAAAAGATAAGCTTGTCAGACTAATAAACACAGAGTTGTTGCTAACTATTCTAATAATTCATGACCACTATTAGAGCATCACAGGAGATATCTTGTGGCTTGATACATAAATGCTGCTGCTAAGCTGCTAAGTCACTTCAGACTTGTCCGACTCTGTGTGACCCCACAGATGGCAGCCCACCAGGCTCCCCCGTCCCTGGGATTCTCCAGGCAAGAACACTGGAGTGGGTTGCCATTTCCTTCTCCAATGCATGAAAGTGAAAAGTGAAAGGGAAGTCACTCAGTCATGTCCGACTCTTCATGACCCCATGGACTGCAGCCTTCCAGGCTCCTCCGTCCATGGGATTTTCCAGGCAAGAGTACTGGAGTGCAGTGCCATTGCCTTCTCCAGATACATAAATAGTATATATTAAATTAGTTAAGTAAACAGTATATAACATAAAATAATATATCTGAAGTATATACTGGAAACCATATGTGGTTTCTGAAAAATATTTAGTAATTTTTTAAAAGAATTCAAAGAATCTTGTATGAAAATACATTTGTTCCAAGTGATGCTTTAGATTTTTCTAAACTCTGGTTTTTTAAACCAGTAACATGCAAGGTATTTCCTGAAATCTAAAATGCCTTTAAGCATTTTGTTCATTGACAAGGATTTTATTGACAAGGATTGTCAGTAAGATTGATTTACATACAAACATATGACTGTGGAGGGAAAGTAGGTTTGGGGAACCTCAGTGCACTCCGTGCATTTCCTGGTACCCACCACGGGATGTGGGTGTGTGCCCACTGTCGAGTTTCTCCTCTCTAGCTGGTGGTGACACTTTTCACACTGCTCTTGAATCGCACGTTCTTCTTGCTTCAGCATTTCTGCCATTCTGGTTTCTTTGAGGCTATTTTCATATTCTCTCTGCAGCTGGATCTTCTCTTGTCTATCCTGGGGTGATATGACAGAGTAGAGTCTGGTCAGTCCCCGGAGGCATGGACCCTCCCCAGGGCGTCTCTAGAGTCCTGCTTTGGGTTTCAGGTTACTATGAGAAAGCTCACAGCCCTCCCCAGACTGACCTAGCTCTCATGCACCCACCTTTTCTTTTGCTTTCACCGTTTTCCTGTAATGATAAAGCCAGTGAGCCAGGTACTCTATGGGGTCACTGGGCTGAACCATCGCCACTTCTGCCAGAGCCTGGGCCAGGCGATTTCCAAAGCACCTCTTCAGGTAATTGGTTTCCATCCTGGCAGGCTTGGGAAACATCAAAACAGGGTCACAATCTAATTGGACTTAAAACAAAAAAAATAGACACATTCTAACCAATGGAGATTCATTTGGGGACAAAAGTGAGATGTTTCTGGGAGCCCATCCTTCCCCCAGATTATCAATAAATATATATGCACTTGCCAATAGCTCTTACATTCAAATGAACTTTTTTCTAAAGCTTTCCAGCTGTCCTAGGTCACAAAATAGGTCCTGGGGTTCATCTGGCCAGGAGCTTGGTGGATGGGTATTTAAGAGTGGCTGAGGCCTCCACTTATCCACACATCTCTACTCTTGAGTAGGGAGGAAATAGCTGAGCAGGCAGGAGGGTGTAAGAGGGTCTCTGGGCACCTAGCAAGCCACACTATTGTGAGGTTAAAAGCTACAGTCATCTATGACATAGATAAGACAGGCTTATATATTTCACCACGGACCACTGAGAAGCCCTGAGGCAGAGAGGGAGGGAAAATGCCTGGCACTGTAGCTACTGCCCAAGGCTACCTGAGCAGAGGTGTATGCAGCAGTAGGAACACAGACTCCAAGATCAAACAGACCAAGTTCCAGCCCTGGGTCTCCTGTTTATTAGCTGTGTGATCTTCAGCAAGTTACCAAGTCTCTCTGAGCCTCAGCTTTCTGATCTAGGAACAGAATAACAAAAATATGTATTTCATAATTGTGAGGATTAGAAGAGATACTAAATACATGTGAAGCACATAGCTTGGCGAGTAATAAATATTTACTATTAGCTGTTACAGTGGAAGATTGTGACATGAAATCGCCTGGCACCCAGCCTCTTCCTGACCATCTTCATATTTCTGAAGCTGACACATTTTAACTCCAAAAGAGCTAGTAATAAAGTGAATAATAGGCTTAGATCAAGTCCTAACATTTTCTGGAGGCACTTTTCAGTTTAAGGAGGGAAAGGTAAGTAGATTGATAGATATGAATATGGAAAAAAATTCCTAGCTCTTTGCACTGCAAAGGCCTAGAACCCAAAACACCTCAGTAGCAATGAACACACAGAGTCTGCTTTTTTTTAAAAATTGAAGTATAGTTGATTAGTAATGTTTTAATTTCTGCTGTACAGCAAAATGATTCAGTTATACACATACATTAAAATACGTATTCTTTTTATATTCTTTTCGATTATGGTTTACCACAGAATATTGAATATAGTTCCCTGTGCTATACAATAGGACTTGTTGTTTATCCATTTTATATATAATAGTTTGCATCTGCTAACCCCAAGCTCCCAGCTCATTTCCACCTACTACCCACCCCACCCACCTAGCCTCAGATAGAATTTGCTTTTAAATAGCCTTAACAATTTAAAAGGAATCAGGGTTCCTTGGAGAAAGGACCAAGATCAAGGCAGGAAAAGTCTAATAAACCTGGAATATTTTGCTGTCCCCCCAAAATAAGAAAATGCTAAAAAATAAAATGGTTGGGGACAGAGGAGTCAGCTTGAAGGGGCTGCTGCTGCTGCTGCTG
>NW_011494601.1:1860253-1865162 GCF_000754665.1 Bison bison bison
CCCCGTCCCTGGGATTCTCCAGGCAAGAACACTGGAGTGGGTTGCCATTTCCTTCTCCAATGCATGAAAATGAAAAGTGAAAGTGAAGTCGCTCAGTCTTGTCCGACTCTTAGCGACCCCATAGACTGCAGCCCACCAGACTTCTCCATCCATGGGATTTTCCAGGCAAGAGTACTGGAGTGGGGTGCCACTGCCTTCTCCATTGAAGGGGCTATTGCTAGCCAAATCTGAAGTAATTTGGCCACCAAAATTAGTAATGACTGTTGTTATTGTTCAGTTGCTAAGTCGTGTCTGACTCTGCAACCCCATGGACTGCAGCACACCAGGCTTCTCTGTCCTTCACTAGCTCCTGGAGTTGGCTCAAACTTATGTCCATTGAGCTGGTGATGCCATCCAACCATCTCATCCTCTGTTGCTCCTTTCTTTACTTGCCCTCAATCTTTCCAAGCATCAGATTCTTTTCCAATGAGTTGGCTCTTTGCATCAAGTGGCCAAAGTATTGGAGTTTTAGCTTCAACAATAATGACTGTAATGGATTATAATCAACTGAATAAAGTAAGAATCCATGAGTCCATATAAGAATAAATTACTGAATGGGAGAGCAGGCAAATTCTTTCATAAAGAAGAATGCCAACTAATAAATGTGGAAAGAAAAATGAAATTTTAAAATATTTTGTGATGATCATAGTATAACTGAAGCAATCATCAGTGAACACTAAAACTTAGTGAATATTTGACAAGGAGTAGGATATTCATATGGAGAAGGAAATGGCAACCCACTTCAGTGTTCTTGCCTGGAGAATCCCATGGACAGAGAAGCCTGGTAGGCTGCAGTCCATGGGGTCGCACAGAGTCGGACACGACTGAAGTGACTTGGCAGCAGCAGCAGGATATTCATATAGTCCCAAAGTTTCTCTCCACAAATTATGGATTAACTCCAAAAAGAAATTCAGAAACTTCACAGTGGTAAAACCTGAATGTTAACCAAATGATCAAAGGCACAATGTTAACCAAATGATCAAAGCAAACATCACCCATAAAGGGACAAAATAACATTATGTGTCTCCTGATATGATGCACTTTGTCCTGGGACACAACACATTTCTGTAGGTTCTTGCCCCAAATGCAAAACTGGAATCTGACATCAAACAAAGCCAAGTTGAGAGAAAGTCTGTAACTGGGGTATACTCTTAAAATGTCAACATCAGGAAAGACAAAAAAGATGAGGCACTGGTCCAGATCAAAGGAGCCTAAACAGCCATCCCAACTAAATTCAATATATGATCCTTAGTTGGATGTAGACCAGAAGATAGAATTCTGTAAAGGACATTGTTGGAAAAACTGAATGTGAACTGTAAGTTCCATAATAGAATTGTATCAAGGTTAAACTTCCTGGTTGTGGTAATTCAAATATGAGTAAGAAAATGTCCTTGTCCCTAGGAAATATACAGTGTGTCAGGGCAGAATAATGGCTCCCAAAGGTGTTCACAAAGTAATACCTGGAATCTATGAACTACGTTACCTTATATGACAAAGAGGAGTTTGCAGATGTGATTAAATTAAGCATTTTTTGTTTTGGGGAAATTATACTGGATTATCCAGGTATGCAGGCTTTCCAGGTGGCTCAGTGGTAAAGAATCTGCCTGTCAGTGCAGGAGACGTGGCTTCAATCCCTGGATCTGAAAGATTACCTAGAGAATGAAATGGTAACCCACTTCAGTATTCTTGCCTGGGAAATCCTGTGGACAGAGGATCCTGGTGGGTTATAGACCATGGAGTCGAAAAGAGTCAGACACAATTTAGCTACTAAAATAACAACAAATCTAGGTAGGCACAATGTAATCATAAGAGTCTTTATAAGAGGGACACAGTAAAGTCAGACAGGGTAGAAGGAGGTGTGGTGATGGCAGCAGAGGGAGAAAAGGAGATGTGATTCAGGACCATGAGCCAAGGAGGGTGGGTGACCTCTGGAAGCTGGAAAAGGCAAGGAAAGGGATCTTTCCTAGGGCATCCAGGAGGAAGCAGCCCTGCTGAAACACTCTGATGTTAACCCTGTACGGTTCATCTTGGATCTCAAACTTCAAAAACTGTAAGATAATAAATGTGTGTTTAAAGTCACTACGTTTGGGGTAGTGGTGAAGGGCGGGATGGGAATATGTGATGGCTCCTTCTGCCAATCTGTGACTAATGCACCTGAACCAAAGCACCCAAATAAACTACTTTCTACACCCCATCTCATCAAAGTATGGTCCACAGTCAGCAGCATTGCATCACCTGGGAGCTGTTGAAATGCAGATTCTCAGGTCCCACCTCAGACTTACAGAATGAGAGTCTGCATTTTAACAGAATCCCCAGGTGATACACAGTCACAGCTCTCCTTTGCCTTAATCCCAGTACACCTACCCTTTCCAGGGGGCAGAATCACCAAGTTTGGAGCAGATAGTTCATCCAGTTTGCCACACTTACTGCAGTGTGGCAGCCACTGAGGACCAAACGTTGCTGAGCCTTCCATCTGTCAGCGCTCATGCTGGCACTTACTATCTCAACCAACATTTAGTGAAGCATCTCGCGCCCAGCACTGCCCCACATAAACTGAAACAAGACATGGGAGAGGCTAGTCAAGAACTGTGCAAAGCAACTAGCCCAGGGAAGGCTGCAGATGGTGGGGGAGATGAAAAAGGTTGGAAGACTTCCTGGAGGTGGGGGCACCTGCGCTCGTTCTGAAAGGAGTGCCAACTAAAGAATGTTTCCAGCCAGCTGGCTCCACAAGGACTGAGTCATTAGCAGTTGTTCACTGAGTCACTAACACGGCCTGAAAAGTGTTCAGGGTGGAAGTCAGGGATGAGATACTCTACTCTCCGGGAAAACTGACAGAATAAACCTTCAGATAGAAATTTTCAGGAGAAAAATTTATAAACCCAATTTCTTGCATCTTACATACTTAGAAAAGCAATAAAATAATTAAACTGTGTGTGCTTGATAACTAGCAGTAAACTTTTACCTAGATATGTGTTTGACTGCAGGTACCCGTTCTCCAAATCTTCTATACGCTGACCTCTGCCCTCACCTCTTCCATGCTGAAGCAGTGTCTCAGAGTTGTCTGAGAGGCTGTCTGTAGGGCTATAATCCTCAGTTAAGTCCTCAAATAAAACTGAATTTACAGCTCTTAGATGTGCTATTTCCCCCACTCCCCACCCCCACCCCGCCACCCCCCCTACCCACCGCCCAGTGGACAGGATCCAAGCAGAAGTCACCAGCAGGTGCAAAAGCGCTAGGTTTAGAAAATACCAGGATGTTAGATTGCTACACTCTTCTCTGGCCTTAAGCCGTGCGGGCTTCACCTACAGGTAGCCTTAGCGCACCTCCATTCCCGGCCCCGCCCCGCCCCGCCCAGGTCAGCCTCTGTCCTTGCTCTCTCCGTGTGCACTGTGCTTGCCAGTCTCGCTTTGTCGATTCCTCCTTTTGGCTGGCCCCTCCTCACAGCCTCTAAATTGAACATCCTGTCTCTGCTCACCTACCCTGGTGCTTCCGGCTCTCCATCCAGCACCCTGCACACCTCGGGCGCAGCTTCCTCTCAGCTGCGCATCCTACCTCGCCCCACTCCTCCAGCTTCTCTCTGCAGCATCTACTCCTCCGTACACTCCCCTCCCCCCTCAACCCCTACCATCGCTCACGCCCCGGCCCGCGAGCCCCCTCGTCTGACCTCGGCCCAGCGTTGTCAGCTTAGCTCTCAGCGCGCACTCTTCTTTCTTCGACCCAGGCAGTCTCCAGCCTAGGGGCGCGCGGGCTCGTTGCCTAGCAACGGGACGCTCTCTGCAGGTAGGTAGGCGCATGCGTCAGGCGCCAGCCTCTAGAATGCCTTTTGGGAAGAACAGCTTCCGGTGCTGGGCTGGGTTCCAGCGGGCAGAGGCAGCTTTGGCCCTTGGACCTTACCAGTGGTGAGAGAGAGGAATAGCTCAGCGCAGGGCGGCACCTCTGTGGCTGAGTCCTCCTCCTCCTCCTCACTGGTGAGCAGCGCCGGGCCTTTTGGAGGGGCAGGGGAGGCGGGTCTGGGATAGAAAAGCTACCGAAGCTCTCGGAATCCAGGTCAGGTAAAATTCGGGGTACCCAGTTAAATTTGAATTTCAGAGAAATAAGGAATCACTGTTTAGCACAAGTATAGTAAAGTGTATAATACAAAATCGTTTCTTGTTTATCCGAAATTTTAAATTTAACTGGCCACCGTATTCCATCCCTTCCTCTCCCACTCGGCCGGCTTTATCCCAAACGTGAGCGAGGAACCTCTGTTTCTTCGGACAGCTTCGCCAGGCTTAAGGCAGCTGTTTCTGTGGAAATGGGCTTTCTTATGTTGAGCCAAGATGCCTGTTGGTGTGTCTGAAAAATATGCCTTACAACAGGCTGGGTATTTTTGCTGTTTCGTGGAGAGGAAGCAAGCCAAACGAAGTAACTTTGGGTTCTGTTGAGACGATGCAGCCGTTTCTCCTTACCGAGACTATGGTCGTCTTCTCTTGTGTTAGCTTTCTGGAGTTGCAGCAGGAATTTGTTCCAGATTTCCTGCATTGCAGGCAGATTCTTCACTGCCTGAGCCACCAGGAAAAAGTCCTTTAAATTGCTCGTGTGTTTCAAATGGAATTGAGATGTCAGTGTAGTTATTTTTGTCTTTAGAGTATTATCCCATGGAAGAAGTGCAATTAGGATACTATGTTCCATACTCAGTTATAATCATTCTTTTCTCTGTGTGGGTAAGATGCCAGTGCCAGCTAGGTAGGGCATTAAATTTGTGCCGGGTTTTGGTTTGTCTTTATGACAATGTGGATACACAAGCACACATTCTTTTCCCCATAGCAGTTGTTAATACCAAAGAGGGCATACTAGATGCAATTTCTGCATATTGCATCCCTACCTCGCC
>NW_011494601.1:1865262-1869651 GCF_000754665.1 Bison bison bison
GATCTTCCCCACCCAGGGATCAAACCCAGGTCTCCTGCATTGCAGGCAGATTCTTTACCATCTGAGCCAGCAGGAGCCCAATTAGAAAGGGACTTTGCAAGTAACAGAGCCTGGATTGCAGGTGGAGGCAGGGACATCCTTTCTTCTCCATTGCAACAGAGTGACGCATAAAAGCAGACAAATCGTTCAGTATCATGACAGAAGGATACACGTGCAAAGGAAGCTTTTTACCCACTATTTGTCTTAAAACACTTCTCATGCCACCCAACACACATACACACACATACACAGTTTGTCCTCACTCCTGGTTTTGGAGACCTTCCTCATTCTCTTTTTATTTGCACAATAATTCATTGTGTGGCTGTACCTTAACGATGGATTCCCAATTTGGTTATTGTTAGTGATAGTGCAAAACAACTCTGTGTATGTGTTGTAACAGAGCGTAGGGAGCTCAGCCCTTAGAATGCAGCAGTTGCTCTGGACACCCCCTAGCAGGCATTGGTTCGGCTCAGCCATTAGTCAGTACAGGCAGTGGGCCCGCCCATAACCAACCAACCAACCATCAGTGAGTGACCGTTAGTGGTCCTGCTTAACCATTGGTTGTTGCTGCAGTGGGCTTCACCCACAAGCAGCCAACTGTCAGCTACCGTTACTCTGGAGCACAGCCGAGGATCTGTTGGTGGAGTAGAGATTTGTGGAGTGGTGGTCCTCAGGTGCAGAGTGTGGTAAGAGGCGGATCCAGGCTTTCTCCATGGAGCCCTCCAGTTTACCTGGCCTCGGGCCAATGGGCGGGCTGGAGGGCCCAGGGAACAGGCCGGGGGCTCTGTCCTGCAAAGTTTCAGAGCCCTTGCCAGGGCCACCCCTTGGCCTTAGCCCTGGGTTGAGGCAGTGGTGAACCTCTCCCCCATTCCTACTAGCGGTGGCTGCCTGTGGAACCTGTTCCTCCCCACACCCTGCAACTTTTGGGCAGAACATTTACAGGAACACCGTTACCTGACCATGATCTGATACCAAGAAGTTTGCAACAACTAACTCCACTCCTCTCTCATCTTTCCTAGAAAAGGGCTTGGCTGAGAGCTTTTGGGGACTTTGGGGGTTTTAAGGCATGAGCCACCCAGTTCCTTGCATGGCCCTGCAATAAACCTTTCTCTGTTCCAAACTCTGACGCTTTGGTATTGTTTTGGCCTCACTGTGTGACAGGCATATGGACTTGGATCTCAGTAATAATATCACTTCATATTTTTGTAAGATAGGATCCCAGATGTGAAATTGATGAGTCCAATGGTAAATACATATGTAATTTTCAAGATATTTACAAATCCTTCTCCATGGTGTTATGCCATTTTGTACTCCTATCAATGAGAGAGAGAGTAGGTTTGAGATCTATGAATGGAAATCAAGGGGTCATTGTTTCTACAATTTTGTGCAGAATATTAGGTGCAGTTGTTTAGGGACAGGTCTAGACACACATTCTGTCCCCTGAAATTGCTCCTGTCTGAATATAACAGATACTCAGTGTGTATTTTTTGAATAATGAATACATTTCATCAGATTCTCAGAGGAATCTGAATTCCATATGGGTAATTCAAAGGTGATCACTGTTTTCAAACACCTGAGACAGAATGGTTACTGCATTCCTCCCACCCTCCCTCTTTCTTTTATTCTTCCTTCCTTTCTTGTCTAAGATTATTCTTGTCCAGATTCATTAGTAAATTGGGACATTACTGAGAGAGTGGAGAAACTCATTCACTTGCCCATGGAGGGCCAGCTGTGTCCACAGTGTGAGTGAGCCATACTTTTTGAGGAGCTAGAGAAACTTGTCCTCTTGTGGGAGGACAGACACATGCATACACAGAGAGTGCTCAGGTAGTGTGACAAATGCTGTGTGAGCTGCTTGGGGAAGGAGGACCATCTTTGCATTGCCTGGGAGACAGTTATATGAGCCACAGCAGGGAGAAATGAGAGGGGATTGATGTCTTTCAGGTGAGGAAGTATTTTCCAAACTGAGGGGGATTGAGGGTGCCATCACATGTAAAAGTCATGGAGATGGGAACATGCAAGACATGAGCAGCAGGATGCAAGATCTTCTGTGCAGTTAAAGCCCAGGAGCCAGAACTGATATCTGGAAGTGAGCCTGGAAAGAAAAGTGGAGCCAAAGCACAAGGAACTTCATATGCTATTCTTGGAAGGTTGGATTTTTTTTTTTAATTCTTTAGCCTTGAGATATTTGGAGTTTTAAAAAATTTGAGGTGGACGATTGTGATATTTTCAAGAAATAACTCTCATGGCTTGCAACGAACATCTTAAGTCATGTAGGATAACAGTTCTGGAATCAAGAGTTGGCTATAATTCCCTCTCCATCATGCACAACCTGTGTGATCCTGGGCTGTTTGCTTACACTCTTTGTGCCTGGTCATCCTCATCTGCACAGTGGGGCTAAGGATACCACGTTCAGGTATGCTGTGAGGATTTAGTAAGACATGCATCTCTTGTCATATGGACATCTCACAATAATGAAAGTAACCCTTCTCTGACCCTTGGACTCCAGGGTCCTTCAGGATTTGGAAACTATTCTAGTTGTGGGAACTTTTGTGGAGCCATTTTGGAAACTGCTAGAAGCATCCTGGAGCCAGCTTGCTTGTGCCCTAATGTGCTGATGGCAGGTGCCCATGGCTGGTGACAGAAGGTAAGGCTTTGTTGGCCTCACTGGACTCTGCCTTGACTGTGCCTTCATTGAAAATTTCCTGCACTAATGCAAAACGTTTATCTTTTAGAAGTTTTTATTTAGCAATTAGAAATGGAGTCAGCGTATCTTCATAAGTTTCTTGGGACATGTCTAACTGAAGGTCTTGCAGAAGTGGCAAGGATGCGTCCAGTGGATCCAATAGAATATTTAGCACTGTGGATTTATAAGTATAAGAAAAATGTGACCATGGAGAAACAGGTAAATATGGATATAGTTTTAAAAAGTTATTATTTATCAAAGAATAGTTGGTTTACAATATTAGTTTTAGGTGTACAGTAAAGTGACTCAGATCTATGTATGTATTATGTACATATATATTTTTTAGATTCTTTTTCCATATAGATTATTACTAAATAGTCAGTCTAGTTCTCTGCACTGTACAGTAGGTCCTTCTTTACTAATACGTAGTAGGGTGTATACATTACTTCCAGATTCCTAATTTATCCCTCCCCTCTCCCTGAACCTTTCCCTTTTGGTAACCATAGCTTTGTTTTCTATGTCTTTGTGTCTGTTCCTGTTTTGTAAATAAGTCTGTGTGTATCATTTTTTAGATTTCGCATGTAAGTGATATTGTATAACACTTGTCTTTGTGTGATTTACTTAGTATGATAATCTCTAGGTCCATCCATGTTGCTGCAAATGGCATTCTTTTTTTGTGGCTGAGGAGTATGCCTTTGTCTGAGAAGGCGATGGCACCCCACTCCAGTACTCTTGCCTGGAAAAATCCCATGGACGGAGGAGGCTGGTGGGCTGAAGTCCATGGGGTCCTGAAGAGTCGGACATGACTGAGCAACTTCACTTTCACTTTTCACTTTCATGCCTTGGAGAAGACAATGGCAACCCACTCCAGTGTTCTTGCCTGGAGAATCCCAGGGACGGGGCAGCCTGGTGGGCTGCCATCTATGGGGTCAATATGCCAGCACTCAATATGCCAGCAAATTTGGAAAACTCAGCAGTGGCCACAGGACTGGAAAAGGTTAGTTTTTATTCCAATCCCAAAGAAAGGTAATGCCAAAGAATGCTCAAACTACCGCACAATTGCACTCATCTCACACACTAGTAAAGTAATGCTCAAAATTCTCCAAGCCAGGCTGCAGCAATACGTGAACCGTGAACTTCCAGATGTTCAAGCTGGTTTTAGAAAAGGCATAGGAACCAGAGACGAAATTGCCAACATCTGCTGGATCATGGAAAAAGCAAGAGAGTTCCAGAAAAACATCTATTTCTGCTTTATTGACTATGCCAAAGCCTTTGTGTGGATCACAATAAACTGTGGAAAATCCTGAAAGAGATGGGAATACCAGACCACCTGGCCTGCCTCTTGAGAAATCTGTATGCAGGTCAGGAAGCAACAGTTAGAACTGGACATGGAACAACAGACTGGTTCCAAATAGGAAAAGGAGTATGTCAAGGCTGTATATTGTCACCCTGCTTATTTAACTTCTATGCAGAGTACATCATGGGAAATGCTGGGCTGGAAGAAGCACAAGCTGGAATCAAGATTGCTGGGAGAAATATCACTAACCTCAGATATGCAGATGACACCACCCTTATGGCAGAAAGTGAAGAGGAACTAAAAAGCCTCTTGATGAAGGTGAAAGAGGAGAGTGAAAAAGTTGGCTTAAAACTCAACATTCAGAAAA
>NW_011494601.1:1869751-1882976 GCF_000754665.1 Bison bison bison
ACACCACCCTTATGGCAGAAAGTGAAGAGGAACTAAAAAGCCTCTTGATGAAGGTGAAAGAGGAGAGTGAAAAAGTTGGCTTAAAACTCAACATTCAGAAAACAAAGATCATGGCATTTGGTCCCATCACTTCATGGGAAATAGATGGGGAAACAGTGGAAACAGTGTCAGACTTTATTGTTTTGGGCTCCAAAATCAATGCAGATGGTGACTGCTGCCATGCAATTAAAAGACGCTTACTCCTTGGAAGGAAAGTTATGACCAACCTAGATAGCATATTGAAAAGCAGAGACATTACTTTGCCAACAAAGGTCCGTCCAGTCAAGGCCATGGTTTTTCCTGTGGTCATGTATGGATGTGAGAGTTGGACTGTGAAGAAAGCTGAGCACTGAAGAATTGATGCCTTTGAACTGTGGTGTTGGAGAGTCCCTTGGACTGCAAGGAGATCCAACCAGTCCATCCTAAAGGAGATCAGTCCTGGGATTTCTTTGGAAGGAATGATGCTAAAGCTGAAACTCCAGTACTTTGGCCACCTCATGTGAAGAGTTGACTCATTGGAAAAGACTCTGATGCTGGGAGGGATTGGGTGCAGGAGGAGAAGGGGACGACAGAGGATGAGATGGCTGGATGGCATCAGTGACTCGATGGACATGAGTCTCAGTGAACTCTGGGAGTCGGTGATGGACAGGGAGGCCTGGCATGCTGCGATTCATGGGGTCGCAGAGTCAGACACTACTGAGCAACTGAACTGAACTGAGTATGCCTTTGTCTGAGAAGGCGATGGCACCCCCTCTGGTACTCTTGCCTGGAAAAATCCCATGGATGGAGGAGCCTGGTAGGCTGCAGTCCATGGGGTCGCTAAGAGTCAGACACAACTGAGCGACTTCACTTTCACTTTTCAGTTTCATGCATTGGAGAAGGCAATGGCAACCCACTCCTGTGTTCTTGCCTGGAGAATCCCAGGGATTGGGGAGCCTGGTGGGCTGCTGTCTATGGGGTCGCACAGAGTCGGACACGACTGAAGCGACTTAGCAACAGCAGCAGCAGCAGCAGCATGCCTTTGTATATATGTACCAAATTTTTTTTTATCCATTTAACTATCACTGGACTGTTAGGTTGCTTCCATGTCTTGACTATTGTAAATAGTGCTTAAGTGAACATTGGGATGCATGTGTCTTTTTGAATTAGAGTTTTCTCCAGATATATGTCCAGGAGTGAAATTGAAGGATCATGTGGGTTCTATTTTTCATGTTTTAAGGAACCTCCATACTTTTCTCCATGGTGATTGTACCAGTTTACATTCCCACCAACAGTGTAGGGAAGGGTTCCTTTTACTCCATATCACCTCCAACATTTATTATTTGTAAACTTTTTGATGCTGGCCATTCAAACTTGTGTGAGGTGATAGCTCATTGTAGTTTTGTTTTGCATTTCTCTAATAGTGATGTTTAGCATCTTTTCATATATATTTTGGCCATCTCTATGTCTTCTTTGAAGATAAGTCTATTTAGAATTTCTGCCCATTTTTTGATTGAGTTGTTTGTTTGTTTTGATATTCAGCTATATGAGCTGCTTGTATATTTTGGAGATTAATTTCCTTGTTGGCTGCATCATCTGCAAATATTTTTTCCCATTCTGTAGGTTGTCTTTTAATTTTGTTTATGGTTTCCTTTGCTGTGCAAAAGCTTTTAAGTTTAATTAGGTCCCATTTGTTTATTTTTATTTCCATTACTCTAGGAGATGGGTCAAAAAAGATATCACTGCAATTTAGGTCAAAGAGTGTCCTGCCTATGTTTTGTTCTAGGAGTTTTATAGTATCCAGTCTTACATTTAGGGCTTTAATCCATTTGGTTTATTTTTGTGTAGGGTACTAGAGAATGTTCTGATTTCATCCTTTTACATATAATTGTCCGGTTTTCACAGCATCATTTATTGAAGAGACTGTTTTTTCTCCATTGTATATTCTTTCTTCTTTTGTCATAGATTAATTGACCAAAGATGTTTGGGTTTATTAATAGGCTTTTTATCCTGTTCCATTTTGGATCGTCTGTTATAAAATTATATGAGTGAAATAATTGGCCCACTGTCTTTGCTTTTTAAAAGAAGTTCAATATTATCATTTCTTTTTATTATAAAAATAGTATGTTTATTATACAAAACTGGGCAACATGAAAAAGTAGAAGAAAACAAAGACCTCTATTTAGATTTTTAGGTATTTTTAGGTAGTCTAATCTTTTTTCTACATACTGTCTGGAGTTGTTTTTTTTTTTTTTTTACACAATTGTGAACAACATTCAATGTGTAACTTTAATTTTATGCTCTTTGTTGAAATAATACATTTTCCCCAATTATATAGTTTCCTAATGGGTAGACTATAATTTGCTTTCCTTTCCCTATTGGTGGCAGTTAAGATGCTTTCAAAATTGTGTTTTACAAATTGTTTTATCTGTAATTAGTAATGTGATGCTTTTCTTTAAATCATGCGAGAGACAAGAGGAAATGGCCCAACTGGAGCATGAAAGAGAAGTAGCTTTGATGGAGCAGGAGATGATGGAGAGACTTAGAGCAGAGGAGCTTCTCTTCCAGCAGGTGAGACCAGAGAGTTCAGTGGTGCCAGGAGCCCCAGCGGTGGCACCCTTGGTGTGGTGCCCCTACACGAAGGTGCAGAAAACTCCTCACTTCTGGTTGCTTAGATGTGCCTTTCTTATATCTTCAGTGTTATGTCTGTTACGTGGTTTCTTTTTTTTAATACTTATTTGTATTTATTTTACTTGGCTGCACCAGGTCTTGGTTGCTGGCATGGGGGATCTTCGTTGGAGACATGCAGACTCTTGGTTGTGACATGCGGGATCTAGTTCTTGTATGGGGAGCATGGAGTCTCAGCTACTGGACCACCAGGGAAGTCCCTGTATGTGGCTTCCTTACTGGGGAAGAAGCAGTGTGAAGTCGGAGGAAAACCCAGAGAGTCTGCTTTCACAGATGCCAAGGGGACAGCATCTCAGTGAGACCTGAGTGGTCAGTCATGTCTGTGGTTGGTCAGGTGAGAACAGAATTGCCAAGTGCTCACTTAAGGCCACTGGTGATCTAGGTGGGAGCAGCTGTGTGGGCTGGGGAAAGCAGGGGACATGGAGATGGTGAGTAGGTGTAGTGCTTTCAAGGAGATTTTCAGGGAAGGGGCTTTCTTTTGTTTGTTTGCTTTAAGGAACAGAGTGGAAGGGGAGTGGTTGATATAAAGAAATGAAGGGGATGTTTACTGGGGTCAGCTTTTTTTGGAGAACAGAGGAAACTGTCTCTGGAAAGAAGATTAGGCAGGTGAAAGTGTCCTTTGATTCAAGGGAAGAGGAGAAAATGGCATTAAGTACATGTGTGTAGGTTTTGTGGAGCAAAGATGAAAGCAGTTTCTGTGTGACCGTTTCTTTTTTATAAAGCAGGGACCATGATCATCTTGGCACCCCACTCCAGTACTCTTGCCTGGAAAATCCCATGGACGAAGGAGCCTGGTAGGCTGCAGTCCATGGGGTTGCTAAGAGTCAAACATGACTGAGTGACTTCACTTTCACTTTTCACTTTCATGCGTTGGAGAAGGAAATGGCAAGCCACTCCAGTGTTCTTGCCTGGAGAATCCCAGGGACGGGGGAGCCTGGTGGGCTGCCGTCTATGGGGTTGCACAGAGTCGGACACGACTGAAGCAACTTTGCAGCAGCAGCAGCAGCATGATCATCTACCCAGAATGAGGTGGTAAGGTAGGAGGTGACAGGAGAGTGGTGAAGGTTTGAAATGGTGACTTTGGAGAACTAGAGTTGACCAAGGAAACTTAGTGTTCCTTGGTTGCACTGAATTCCCTGAGTCCAACCAGTCATCATGGGGCCTTTTGGTTTGATTTTGTTATTATGTGATTTTCTCCACTTAGACCTAGGTGTACTGGTAAAGATGTGGAGGAGACAGACAGACTGAAGTGAGTTTGGGTTAGTAGGATTGGGGAGCTAAGGATGCTGGTATGAGAATGGTTGAAGAGGTGGGTTATGGACTATCAACCAGATAGGGGAAAGTCCTAGAGTGACTTGTGGACTCATTTAATCTATGGAGCACTTCTAAACCAAATTTGACTCACCCTTATACTTCCACCATATAGTACCTAACTCTAGAGACTCACTCCAGTTTACCTATTTTAAGAAGGGATTATTTGGGTGTGTGGATAAAAAGGAAAATGTAGACATGGAAAATAGCTTCTCTATCTTGTCTCCCATCCTCAATATTGGGTAAAACATTCTAGGCACCTTCGATGGATATGGCTGTAGAGGCCTTTAATGCTTCTGAGTCTTCATTTTTCAGTCATTGGCTTATTTTTGTGGGGAGGTTGCAAAGTGTTGGATGTCAAATGCGCATCCAAATGGGCAAGTGTCTCCTGCAGTCTCCCCAACTTTGAGTGGGGATCTGCCCTGCATCTTCCAGCTCCTGGAGCTGCATCTGTCCCCTGTCTATCTGAATAAAGGGAACTTCTTAGCAGTTCTCCTTCCCCAAGACAATTAGATCACAGCTGTGGAGATACCCCACAAGAAGATAAAGACTTATTTTCTTTACATTACTTCAATAAAGTTTGACAATACTAGACACTTTGCTCTGGCTGTATCAGTATGAAGCCACCCACTGTGCATCGAACCCTAAGCATTGTATTGGGTGGAAGATACGGTGATATCCTGCAGAAGGCACAGTGGCTGGTTAAAGAAGTGGACTGATGGGCAGAGAGATGAGAAGAGGAGAAGGGATGTGTGGACAGATGGACCAGCAGAGAAGCACTTAAAACAGAGTGAGGCTAAGGTGAAGAAAAATCAGAGAGGCTCTCTGTGCCCTTTGAGTCAAATAAACTGGAGGTCAGGACTCTGGTCACCTGCCTTTTAGTTGCAAAAGCAAGTGTCCTCATAGTATAGCTGACTTGAAATTCTTTAAAATTTTAGACACTCTTCAGCAAGCTGAGGTCCTTGTGAACAGGGAAACATTTTTATTGGTGTTTTTTACTTAAGAGTTCATTTTAGAAGTGATAGCTTTTATATTTGTTTGAATGTTTTGCTAATGGTTTTTGGTCACACGTGAAGAAAGCAGTTGAGTTTCAAACATTTCCTGAAAATGTTAAGAAACTGGTTATGTTGATCAGTGTGGTTGGTATTTAACAACTGCATTTTGCATTATTATTGACCGATTAGAGTTATTTCACTTTCTGTACTGATGTCTGAAATGATTGAATGATAACATTCCTGCATTTCAGCTAGCTTGCCCATCACTTTTATTTTAGTGGGGATGACATAAGAATACGAAGAAATTGATTAACAGCCCTTTGTGAATAACTATTAATCACTGTTTATTATCTCTTTGTTTGTAAAAAATGTATTTTTAAAAATCCTTAATATAGTTTTAAAATTCTCTTAATGGAATGAGCTTCTATTATCCTGTTTATGGGGTGGCACTGGAATGATGGTAAGAAATTATTTTCTAATGAGGTTAACAAACTCTTCCTGTAAAGGTGGATATTTTCAGGCTAAGAGGCAAAACTGAGGATATTGTGGGGATTATGGTATGTTATGTAGCCATAGCAAGAGAGAAATGTCTACAAATGTTTTATCAATGAAATAAAAAAATTTAAAAAATACAATTTTTTTCTGTAATGTGGGCTTACTATTGAGAAGAATTACACTCCCCCTTTAAAGATAAGAGTTCACCTAGTTGGACTTCAAAGATAATGTTCCCTCTCATCAAAATGGATGGAAATGTTTCTGTTAATGCTGATCTGTAATGAGATTTTATGTATTTCATCTATGAAAATATCTTTTCACTCATAGGTCCTACCAACTATTGATAATTAGTTCCTGTGCCTATAATATTCAGTGTATCGATCTCTTGGAAGGCACTTGTAGAAGTCTGCTCAATTTTCCTCCTTATATTTGTCTTTTAGCGTGTCTCTACCTGGTAAATTAATCCCTTCCAGTTGAAGGTTGGTGAAAGCTTCTCAGTTACAGTTTGAAATCCACTGAAAATGGATTTTGAAATGTGGGAATTTCTTTTGCACTTACATCAGGCCTAAACACACTCGGAAACTGTAGTTTGAACTTGGAAAATGTATCTGGCACAAATTTGTATGGGAATGGAAATCTCATTTCTGACAGCACTGGGAGTGTATACAGCAGCTTGACGTGGTTCAGACGGTATTAGCTTTTGTTGAAATGATTTTACTGAAGTGTTAAGTTTTACATATAAGTGCTATTTTGCCTTATACTTTTAGACTGAATTGATTAAAAATTGTTTAGTCTACAGCAGAAGCTAATTTCCAAAGTTATTTAATGTTTGATAATTGTGGTTGAAAATGGCCTTCTCATTCAGACATACCTCAGTCTTGTCCCTGAGCTCAAAAATTCACAACAAAGCTATTAGGCATGAAACTATCGAGTGGTAGAGCATGTAAGGATATGTTCAACTTCTATTTCTTTTTTTAAAAAAAAATATATGGTCTTTGTAAACATTTTATTTATTTATTCGGCTGCGCTGGGTCTTAATTGTGGTGTGCAGGACCTTTAGCTGAGGCTTGTGAGTTCTATCAGTTGTGGCGTGTGACCTGGAGTTCCCTGACCAGGAATTGAATCCAGGCCCTGTATTGGGAGCATGGAGTCTTAGCCACTGAACCACCGGGGAAGTCCCCAGCTTCTATTTCTTATGAAAATTCATAGAACAGATGATGGTTAAATTCATAAGGGTAAATGAAGGTCACTGTTGACACTGTTACTGAACCAAACTCAAATCTGTTCATCCAATGCACAGTAAAGCAGAATCTGTTGACACTGGCTTGTGTTGAAGGCAGGTACAGAGTTTACTGCAGGGTAACAAGCAAGGGAGTAGGAGACAAACTGCATATCCACTCTCACTTAGTGTTTGAGTGAGTGATTTTCTTAAAGGGGAAAAGTAAAGAGGCTGGGATTAATCTGGTGACATTTCTATTTTTTAAATTGAAGTATAGTTGATTTACAATACTGTGTTAGTTTCATGTATATAACAAAGTGATTTGGTTATACATATATTGATAGATACTTTTTCTATTTCATTATAGTTTCATTATAGTTTATTACAAGATATTAAATATAGTTCTCTGTGGCATACAGTATCCTTGTTTATTTTATATATGGTAGTGTGCATCTGTTAACCCCTACTCCAATTCCCCCTACCTTTGGTAATCGTAAGTTTGCTTTCTATCTCTGTGAGCTTGTTTCTGTTTTTTATGTTAAGTTCATTTGTACTATTTTTCAGTTTCCATGTACAAGTGTGATATATTTGTCTTCCTCTGACTTATACTTAGTATGATAATCTCTAGGACTATCCATGTTGCTTCAGTACTTCTGTGATATTTCTTAATCATTGCTTTTTTTCAGTCAGCGATTGATTTTTCAGTCGTTTTGAACTCAGCATTGACTCCTTTGGAAGTCAGGGTGTCGCCCATTTACAGTTCTCTGCCCAGGTGGTCCATGGCTCAGTGGGTCAGTTAGCTCATCTTCTCCTAGAGAAATGATCTGAATTTGTACATTAATGATAAAATAGCAATTTTAGAGCATTAACGATGTTACTGACAATAGCAATTTTAGTCATCTGACTCTGGTTGATTATAGTGTTAGCACAGAATTGAGGTCAGAGAGGACAAAAAAGGGAATAAAGTTTTGGATAGGGAGAGTAATCATAAACTCAGTACAGGAACTCAACTTTAGGGGGTCTCAGTTTCAGCACTGCTGGCTCAATAACACCTGATCAGTTCAGTTCAGTTGCTCAGCCGTGTCCGACTCTTTGCGACCCCATGGACTGCAGAACACCAGGCTTCCCTGTCCATCCACCAACTCCCAGAGCTTGTTCAAACTCCCATCCATCCAACTGGATGATGCCATCCAACCATCTCATCCTCTGTTGTCCCCTTCTCCTCCCACCTTCAATCTTTCCCAGCATCAGGGTCTTTTCCAATGAGTCAACTTCACATCAGGTGGCCAAAGTATTGGAGCTTCAGCTTCAGCATCAGTCCTTCCAATGAATATTCAGGACTGATTTCCTTTAAGATTGACTGGTTTGATCTCCTTGCTATCCAAGAGACTCTCAAGAGTCTTCTCCAACACCACAGTTCAAAAGCATCAATTCTTTGGTGCTCTTTAAGAATTTTCCATAGTTTGTTGTGATCTACACAGTCAAAGGTTTTGGCATAATCAATAAAGCAGAAGTAGATGTTTTTCTGGAACTCTCTTGCTTTTTCGATGATCCAACGGATTTGGCAGTTTGGTTCTTCTGCCTTTTCTTAATCCAGCTTGAATATCTGGAAGTTCATCTGGAACTCTAACACATGATAGAGTCAAATATTTCCTGAAGAGTAGCTGCTATTGAATCATACAGTGAAAACTCATAGGCTTTAAACACTATGTTTCACAAACTTTGTAAATTTGTCCAATTAGGCCTTTTTCTGTTCCACACACACTTTTTTTTGGCAGGTTGTTACGCATCTTAGCAGATTTCATATCTGGTTGTACTGAATTAATGTTCCTCAATGTCTGAAGATGTTCTTGCCTATAGTACTGTCCCAGGAAGATTGCTCATGGTGGTTGATTTTTCAGTCACTGCAAACTCAGCATCAACTCCTTTGATAAACAGTAGCTAAGCAGTGCTGAGAGCATTTGCCTGCTCATCAAGGGCAAGGAAGATCAATATTTCCCTTGTCTTTAATTGGCCTTTGAAGTTGCTCCTCGTGTCATCCACTCTGAGCAACTGTTCTCACCAAAAGGCTAATAACCTTATTATTTTTTTTTTTTAGACCCTGAAATCAAACTTGTTTTGATTAAATCACCATTGGTGAATGCGTTTCTTTGCTTGGCTAACAGAGGAGCCACTTGGGAGCTCACTTTCATTGCAGCCTCCTTTTCAGTTTTAATTTTTGTGAAGAAATTCTGTTCTGGTGAAATAATTTTGTTTTAAATTATCTAATATTTCCAACCTTTGTGTTCATGCGAGTTGAGACCATTGTGATGAGTGCTTACTCTGATAATATTGACATTTAGTGTATTCTTTTAGTACAGTGTCATTGAATGAGAAACATCCTTTGCTGTTGAATAATTTGATAGTAAAATAACCCACATTTTTCTTTGTCTTAAAAGAGCAGCATTCAAAATTCGCTTCTTTTCTTGATGGATAATGCACTGGTTAAAAAAATAGCCCGGTGATACTATGGCAGTCCAAGCACTGTGAGTTCTGATGTATCAGTGAGCTTGTATGTACTGGTGCTGAGCAGAAGTGCAAGGCAGTGAGAGCACCACCTGCCGCCTCTGTTGCACATACGTGGCTCTGCTGTCATGGGGCAGAAGCAGTCATAGTGAATGAGTGAGTGAGCGTGAGCATGGCATTGTGTCAAGAAAGTTTTATTTATAGACACTGACATTTGGACTTCATATAATTTTCATATGATAAAATATTATTCATTTGGTATTATTCAACCATAAAAATGTATAAAAAACTTTCTTCACTTGTGGACTATAAAAAAACAGGAGTTGGGTCAGGTTTGGCCAGAGGAATTTAGTCTGTGGACTTCTGTTCTCCTGGAGCTAGGATATATGTTGAGATGGGACCAGATATGTTGTTGATTATCTCTGGGTTCAGGTGATATACTTAAAATGTTCTCTATTATTTTACAACCAGATTTTGGCTATCTGAAGATCTATCTGTTCTTAAAGAAATTTTATCTGAGAAAAATCACTGCAGTCTCATTTGTAGCTTCTAGAACAATAGGGAAAATGATTTAATTTTGTACAAATACTTCTTTTCTAAAATTAGCAATTAAGGAAGCTTCCTTTTAAATTTTGTACATCAGGAAATATTTGTAAAAGCTAAAGTACTGGAAGCCTGTGATCATTTATTCTCTTATGTTTCTGAAATTTAGGTGGGTGTAACCTTAATTATCCTGGGATACTTCAGAGTAATCGAGTGAATTCCTTGCGGTAAACTCTAATATGACTTATTTATATCTTAATATTCAGCAACAGCTGGAATTCCAGCTGGAGTTGGAAGAGCAAGAAAAAGAGAGACAGAGAATAGAAGAACTGGAGAGAGCTCAAGAACAATTTGAGAAGGTAAATTAAAGTTTTATAAATGTTTATTTTATTGAAAACCTCTTAGAATCCTGACTGTTACTTGCGGTTGTTATGGCAGGGGAGTCACAGTCTACAGGCCTGCCGCATATTATTTGTGTGACTTAAGCAAATGCTATAGCCCTTTTCAGCTTCAGTTTACCTTTTAGAAAAATAGGGATAACAGTATAATGTTATTGGCAATATCTCACTGGGCAGTTGTAAGGATCAAATAAGATTATGTATGTGCAACTGCTTTGTGAGCAGTGGCGTCCTCTAATATTGACATGGTCAACATTTTAGTCAAGAGATAGTGGCTCCTAATTATGGTAGCTGATACTGAAGGCAAAGTTCTTTGTAGTATTGGGGGTATTCTGATCTCTGAGACAATAGTGTGTCTCTTTTCTTCACACTGGCTGTATTGTCAACAATAACTTACATTTTAAAATATGTTCTTATTTGGATTTTTCATGTCTTTAAAATTTTCAGTAACTTAAGCCAAAAAAGTCCATCTCCCTTGACTGTGTCTGTTTTATGTCAAGCCTCCTGCTTGGTCAATGTTTCCTTGTATCCAAAAAGTATATGTTGTATAGACCAAACTTTTGCATGACTGAGTTACACTTTTTAACTGGATATTTCATATTGTATGCTTACAACTATCAGTTGTTACTCAAATGTTATTCCTCTACTTATTCCATGATTAAAATTGAAAAAATTTAAAATAGAAGCAGGTTTTGTAGAATATATTTATTAATGGCTTAGATGAGAGTATCATTGTTTAAAGCAATTTTAAAAAGTAAGTTAAAGGGTAAGTTAAAATTTAAAAAAAATGAGATTTAATTAATTTACTATTTTTTCCCATCAATGTACAATGCTTATCATTCTAAAAGAGATGAATAAGAATTGTTCTTTACAAAGTGAAATCATTTAGTCCTATTGTAGTCCAAGTGTTGGAAGACTACTTTTGTGAGTCAAAAAGATGAGATTTTATAAGGATAAAATCAAATACCCATACAGAGTTTTAAAAACACAGATGCTGATGTTATCTTTGTCTGAATGAGGGTAGGATACATGGATATCCATGCATACACACACACATATAAATACGCACACCCTTCCACTTCAGTTAAGATTCAGTGATCGCAAATAAAAGAAGAAAACTCAGAATACATCAAGAAGATAGTGATCAAAATGATAAAATAATTGAAAGTGTGTTTTATTGAGATGCCCTGATAGTTATAGCTGAATGATATAGAAAGTCTGTGATTTATAAGAGGGATTGGCTCCAAAGGGTTCCAGTTCATGTTACTTACTTTCTGGGCATTATCAGACTGAGTGTCCAGAGCTGCAGTAACATTAATAATCCATATTCCTACTGGCTTATCACCCCTTTCTTCCCTGCAACATACTGCCTTGCTCAGAGGCAGATTCATCCAAGTCTTTTTGTCTGGCCTTCTTGTGGCTTCAGAGACATGACTCAAACTATCATTTGCAAAAGGAAATTTATTGGAACGATCCTGGGTTGAAGCAAGTGTTTTACAGCTAAGCTGTGAAGGGCTTTGGTTGAGCTGGGTCTTCCAGACCTCTGGGAGCAAGAGAGTCAGTGCTGCCAGGGCTCACACCTCTGCTGTTGTCTCTCACTGTGGCCTGGTTTGCTGCACATGGGTAGGGATCATCATGGTCCTTAATGGTTCCTGGGTCTTATAATGCTGTGGCTCCTACCATCTGAAAGGAATGGATTCCTTTCTTTTAGGTTTCAGTTAAGAAAAGAATCTTGGGAAGGATTCTGACTGGATGAATTTGTGTCAAGTATCCATCCCTTGGTTGAGGAACAGAGTCCTATGAGAACATGGATTTTTCCATCAGAACCACGAAGTTGTGGGAAAAGATGTGTGCAGGAGAAGGGAGTGATCTGGAGAAAAGCATATGGTGCTAAGTTGCTTCAGTTGTGTCTGACTCCTTGCAACCCTATGGACTGTAGCCCACGAGGCTCCTCTGTCCATGGGATTATCCCAGCAAGAATACTGAAGTGGGTCGCCATGCCTTCCTCCAGGCGATCTTCCCAACCCAGGGATCACATGTGTCTCTTACGTCTCCTGCATTGGCAGGTTGGGTTTTTTACCACTGGCGCCACCTGGGAAGCCCATGTGTGCCATTTAGTTCAGTCCAGTTGCTCAGTCGTGTCCGACTCTTTGCAACCCCATGGACTGCAGCACGCCAGGCTTCCGTGTCCATCACCAACTACCAGAGCTTGCTCAAACTCACGTCCATCAAGTCGGTGATGCCATCTAATCATCTGATCCTCTGTCGTCCTCTTCTCCTCCTGCCTTCAATCTTTCCCAGCATCAGGGTCTTTTCCAGTGAGTCAGTTCTTCACATCAGGTGGCCAGAATATTGGAGTTTCAGCTTTAGCATCAGTCCTTCCAATGAATATTCAGGCCTGATTTCCTTTAGGATTGACTAGTTGGATCTCCTTGTAGTCCCAGGGACTCTCATGTACCACGTGTCCCTAATCATCAGGGCCATTATATAAATGGTCACGAGATGATGACTCACCTTTGGACAGCTGAAGTGAATCAGCTCAAGAGCAGTTAAGTTAGCTTGCTGCCTTAGAATGAAAAGATAGAGGCCACAGCAAGGTTTGGTTTGATTAGAAGATTGTGTTTTCACATTCAGAAAGCAGTGTCCTATGTGTTCAGAGTGCTTTATAGAGGGCATTGCCCAGGTGCTGTGGCGAGGTCACATGTATTAGGTAGTGCCTTGGGCCAGACTAATTGCTTTAGAAATATTTGCTTCTTTTCTACTATGTATAAAATTCTATTTAACTGAAAGTTCTTTCAAAATCTCTTATTCTAAGCATTTATTAAAATTTTTATTTTGTCACTTTTCACTTTTGTTAGTAATTTGGCTTCAGGGTTAGTGTTTCAGCCTATTTCATTTTTTAAAACATTCTGCTGCTGCTGTTGCTAAGTCACTTCAGTCGTGTCCGACTCTGTGTGACCCCATAGATGGCCTCCTACCAGGCTCCTCTGTCCCTGGGATTCTCCAGGCAAGAACACTGGAGTGGGTTGCCATTTCCTTCTCCAATGCATGAA
>NW_011494601.1:1883076-1883292 GCF_000754665.1 Bison bison bison
TGCATGAAAGTGAAAAGTGAAAGTGAAGTCACTCAGTTGTGTCTGACTCTTCACAACCCCATGGACTGCAGCCTACCAGGCTCCTCTGTCCATGAGATTTGCCACACAGGAGTACTGGAGTGGGTTGCCATTGCCTTCTCCTTGAAGTGAAATCGCTCAGTCATGTCCGACTCTTTGTGACCCCATGGACTGTAGCCTACTACAGTCCTCTGTCCA